>NC_143549.1:60202500-60520625 GCF_054136105.1 Typopeltis vanoorti | reverse complement strand
TGCAAGTTTAAGATTATTATATACAGCTTCAGCAGAGTCTAAAGATGCTATCTGCATCCAGTCTGTTTTTCTGATTTCATCGTTTACTATTGTTTCGTTTAGAATGCTATAATGCTGTTTTGTAGTCTCAGTTATTTTTATGGGGCTCTGGTTCAGTGTGTAACTGCAATGCTGTGAAATAATGGTCTGCTAGTTTGCATGTTATGACGGCTGATGTGTGGCTGTTTGGAGGGGCCCTTATATTTATATGATCAATGCAGGATGAGGTTGTTGTGTTTCCGACTATCTCTTCTCGTGTATACGAGTGTATGGATAGGGGTTATGTTATATGCCGATAATAGGTCTCCAGGTATTGTTCTGTGTTGTTATTTATGTTTCTAAAGTTTATATTAATGCCTCCTATTATTATCAAGTATTCTGAGATGCCTACTTCCGTGGCTGAAAGCCATCTGTTTAGTTCTTCAAGGAATTTTGTGGTGCTTAAGTTGGGTAGTCTGTATATTGCGTTTAATATCAGGGAGTTTTCTTGTTTGATGTTTTTAATTTCGATGCATATGTTTCCTGCGTATTCTAATAATAATAATAATAATAATAATAATAATAATAATAATAATAATAATAATAATAATAATAATAATAGGGCTAAACAGTATTTAGTTAAGCTATTTAAGCATCCACACTTTCATTAATCTCATTTTTTAAAGGTCATATATTATTTTGGGCTCAAGAAATGCTTCTAGCTGATCAAATGTAAGACTCTAATGTGATCTTCAGTTATTTCAATCCCAGAGGATCGTTTAAATAGAATTATTAGTAGCGTCGATAAAGAGAATGGGGCTAAGTGAATATATGCTCCATTTCGTTTAATTTAAGAGAAAAACACATTAACCTACTATTTTTAAAGTTCCCAAAGTTGTGGAAGATTCCACCAAAGCGAGTAGCTAAATCTATATTAATCGATATTGATTATGAATCGAAAGGTTGCGAACTTTTTAAAATTAAAATTATCCAAATTTAGTCTTAATATTCCTAGATACAACGTAATTCTATAATTTATTTAATAGAATTTTTAAATTTTTTTCTGTATTCATTTAATTCTTTTGATACTATAAAGAATACCATTTTAAATAAATCATTCGGAATTTTCAGCATTAGAAGAAATGCTTATATAAACAGATCGAGTAGGTTTTAAAAGCATTATAAAAATAAAAATTATTATTAAGAAATACCTAATATATTATTTATTCAAAAACTTTCAAGCCTCCAATGTTAGATATAAGAAACAAATCAAATGTTTGTTTCTTTTCCTTTTTTTTTCATTGTATTGCATAATAAATGCAGCAGACTGAAAGTATTTGAGCTTCTCTGCACACTTCTTGAAATTACCCGCTAGGCTTTACCTAACAAAAACGAAGAATTCTTAAATGGAAAGCAAAAAGATATTCTTACAAATACTTGAACGGAGAGGAGGCTTAGAATTATCGATCGGTAGTTAATGGTCTTCATTTTTCATCTTTTCACGCCTAATTCGCCTTACAGCCAATTCTTTACGGGCACTACTTAAAAATGTGAGTTGATAAATGGATCATTTAGTTTCCGACACACAACGAAGCTTACTATGAAAGATAGTCAGCATGACATACACAAATTTTCTCTTTCTTATCAGGAACTACTGGGATGGCTTTTCAGTTAAGATTCTTATCACATCAAGACAGAGCAGAGAGAAGTTTATCAGTTCGCAGCCTTATTTGCTATGCTTGGAAAAAAATTAATACCAATAATACATGCGCATACATTTGAATTGATTTTTGCATTTTAACTCTTATCTTTCTACGATATACTGCTGTTTCTGATAATTTTTTTCATCTTTTAATTTCACATTTGTTTTATTTCTTTTTTTTACTCTCTTCTTACTGAGTTTTCTCATTTTTTGTTTTTCTTCATCATTTTTCCTCCTACTTTGCCCCCTTCTTAAAGCAAATTTACCAGAAGTTTTAATATTTGTTTTATTCATGTGCTAGTTAGGATTCTTAAAAAAATAACAACTGAAAAGAAGACATTTTTAACCAAGGGATTATCATTAAATGGCGTTTATAATCTTGGGGAAGATGAGGAGGAAGTACATAATGATATATTGTTCCGGTTAGGGAAAGGAGTATACAATGTTGACAAAAGTATTTGAACACCTAGTTGTACTTTAAACAAAAAGGGTTTTAATTACATTCTAGTACTGAGTGAGACTGGAATGTAATTGAAACGCGTGCTTCCAATCAATTCTTGACATGTAGCAACAGGAATATCCTTCGAGCAAAGCTACTTCCGTTGCTGATGCTGATGACAGCCGCTGTGATCTGGAGGGAAGCCAAGATGGTGAGTTCAGCTGAACTCACATCTTGACATCATTGACATCACATCTTGACATCAAGTACAGTACAGCACATCCCACCTTTTATTACCAGACTTGCAGACACTCGCTGACTACTGCGTGTAACTAGTATCAGCGAGTGTCTGCACCTTTTATTACCAGACTTGCAGACACTCGCTGACTACTACTACACGCAGTAGTCAGCGAGTGTCTGACTACTACTAGTTACACGCAGTAGTCAGACACTCGCTGACTACTGCGTGTAACTAGTATCCGAAATTTGCATGGTATGTAAGGTGTCCAAATACTTTAGGCAACATAGTGTATACTAGAATAAGATAATACCTCTGATTGAATCATATGTTTAGATTTTTTTTAATTTTACCAATTATAAAAAAAACAATTCAACATATTTTAAAATCTATTAAAAGAGAGAAAAATAATTATTACACCAGAATTCGATTAGTGATTAATCTGATGATTTCAAAATATGATATACCAGCATCAGGAATTTTTGACATCTCCAAGCAAGTGATATGGATCTTACATTCGATTTAAAAAGTAAAAAAAAAAAAAAATTGGATAAACCATTAAAGACGATAGTTTATTAAGTAAACGTTTCAAACATGCAGGAAATCAGTGACGCACCCAGGGAGGGGGTCAAGGGGCCCTGGCCCCCCAAAAAGAAAAAGAAAAAAACATTTTCCAAAAATATTTTCCTAATTAAAATTATTTTTTTTAAATTTATATTGTGTCGTATCTTCTATTTCTATATTACTCATGAACTAGCGGTCGCATAAGGTGGGAATACCCTATAGCTCTCGAGAATCCTGGCCGCTGTGAACGCAAGGCGAACGAAGTAGTGCTCTTGCGAATCAAGCGCTACTTCGTTTGCCCGAGCCGGGCCAGAGGAGATTCACGGGTATCATGTATTGGCGATCACTGCAGATGCTCAGTCATAGCTCGTATGCAATGCGTAGTGTGTATTCTCAAATGGTCTACTCAACTTGCCCCCCCCCCCCTAAGATTAAATCCTGAGTGCGCCACTGCAGGAAATTAATCATAAAAAAATAAATCGACTCACAATTCTTTAAAAATTATGTACTTCGGACAGTCTCCACATGCAAGGTCTGATTTGGTAATTAAATAAATGAACAGATCTTTTGAACAGAATAGTAATTCTTTTCCTACCGAAAACTTGGAGTTTAACCCACAATTAAAAAAAAAAAAGCACTCTTCCTATTCATACAATTAACACACCAATTAAAGTTTAGAATTACAAAATGGCTCCTTTGCATCCTTTACTCTAGAATCTAGATCCAAAGCTTTCAGGTAATTACTGAGGGTGAAATGATGTGACTGTGTAATGTTTACAAATTTCCAAAGCTTGGAGCTAAAACACTTTTCCCTTTTGGAAATAAAAGATATCAAAGGAGTGAATTTTCTTATGTATGTAGTTAGTCCAATAAGAGAAATTTTATGGTATTTGCGATCCAAGTATTACTAAAAATTAAAGGGAGTGAATTTTTTTTTTTTTGCTATACATAAATATATAAACTATACAAATGTACAAAATATATAAAAACAGAAATAATTTTTAGTAATAAAAAGTTAAAATAAAACATTCAGCTCTTTGTAGTTACTACCAGTCTAGCAAACATAATTTAAAAAGTACAATTCGATTATTACTTTTGCATATTATTAATATAATCTAAGTTTTCAGATGTATCTGACTAATATCTAATACGTTCTTGCATAAATCCTATACATTAGACCAACAATTATTTGTAAATATTTTTAGGGATGTAATCCTCGACAAACAATCATATATTGTAATATGGATTATCGATAGGTCATTCAAAAATAGTGTTATAATCACGTAAATCTCTACGCTAAAACTGGCTGTTTCTACTCTGATAACTACTCAAGCCTATAAAAGTTCCTTAAAGTGTTTAATTCTCTAAGTTGAAGTACTCTCGGTCGTCATAAAACCGCTCTTAATAGGACCCTGTGTTCAGTTACGGCTAAGCGATAAAGATCCAATGCGAAGCTAATAAACTGTTGTTGAAGAAAAGTTTATAAATTGTTTTAAATAAAATAAAAGCTCTCATAGTGATTTCACAGTTATACCAGAACTTTTTTACTTCATGAGAAAGTCTTTTTTTATTTGAAGTTATACATTTCCTAAAAAAACAAACCCGTTCCTTTGAAGTTTGTTGAGAGCGTTCAAGGATCACAAGTTATTATTATAAATCATTAATATTATGAATTATTTTCATTTTTACTCAACTTTGATTTTATATAAAATATTATAAAAAATTTTATTTCTATTTTAAAAACATAAAACTTTTAATTATTAAAAAATTACTTCTAAATATACTGTAATATTAAAACACCACTTAGGAAAAAGTTTAATAATAATATTTATATTATGGTGATATTTTTATGGTATCTCTGAGGGTAACGGATGGCAATGCTGTAGCCAATGAAGTTCTAACTGAGGCTCGGCTATTGCTGTTACCCTCCTGCCATGATCAGAGCTTTAATTGCTCAATAACACCCTATCCCTACACTGTCCTCTACAGATAACGGGGAATATGAAAAGCATTCTTGCTTCGCCCCTTTAAGCCAGTCCTTATAAGGACTATAAGGACTATGGTATCTCTTATACTTTATCGCTGTTCTTCGGGTCTGGGAAGATAAGATAATATCTGGATGATATCTCTGAGCGTTCTAATATTTTGTTTTTTTTTTAACCCATTCGCATTCCAAGCCACAAGCTGCAGTGAATCTGGGATACGTTTATATTTGATCATCAGTGAGCGTAGTTACAATGCAGTGGGTTTCGTGCAGGAATCTATTTGTAGAATTTAATGAAGAGTTATTTGTTGAGAATCCTGAAGCAAATTTTCAAGAGAAGCAGTGATGAGTGCTGTTAGATTTGGATGTAATTTTGATTGATTCTGATCTTGTGTTGTCTTTTTTTGGGAATGGGGGGGGGGCACGTCAGCATATGTTCTTGCCTGACGTTGATGATTCATTTTTTTTTTTTGGAAGCCTCAGATTGCGACAGTAGTGCTTCTGTCGCACTAAGTTGAACGATGGGAAACTGAGGAGCCGGAGCTTTGGAGATCTCCTGCTGTATAGAGAGGTAACCCGTTTATTTTCGGGTGATATTCTCTGTAATTAGCTGGGTGAGGGCCTCTGCAGTTTGCACATTTGGCCGGAATGGTTTTCGGCTTGGTGCAATTCCACAGAACCGACAGCCTTGATTACAGAGGCAGGTTCACTGCCATCTTCATTAAAAATTATATTAAACACCACTCATTAACTAACCCTCCAACCACTAAACGTGAGATTACAGGCATAGAAGTTCTCACAAACTCAGCTGGAAAACTTGAAATCTATGACACCTACAACCCACCGCTAAAAATGTTGCTATCTGCTAATTTAAATGCCATTCTTGCCGTTAGAGAATCCGTTTATAGCTGGAATAGCAAAAACTACCAACAAAAATGGTCGTATCCTATTTAAATACATATGATCTAACGATGCTGTTATGGCTGACTCCACTAAACGAACTTATCATAGTTTTATAGGCACTGCTGATATTTTGAATGTAGTCATCCTATAGAATATTAAATATCAGTACAGTCTCAGAAATTAAATGAACTATCATCCGATCATAATCCAGTTCTATTCCAGATTTGAAAACATGAACAACTGACACCCTCTCAATCCTTCATATCTTGGAAAAAATTATCTCTAGTGCTCTCTGAATATATTGGTCCTGTTCGTCATATAAGAACCAAAAAAGAAGTCGAAATAGCAGTTAAAACCTCATTAAACAAATCAATGCATCTTTAATAACAGTCACCTGAACTATAACTGTCCTCAAGCCCAATCATTTACCAGAAAACATTATGAACTTAATTAGAGAGAAAAATAAAGCAAGGAAAAAATATCATAATACTGTGCTCCGCAAGACAAAAAATTCTCAATAAACTAAATCATTCAATTAGAGATGCTCTCAAAATTCATAGGAACCAACTATGGGAAAAGAAGATAATTTCCATCTCCTCTGCTGATCACTCCATCTGGAAACTATTGAGGAATCTCAGAAACAGGAATAAATCCCCCCCCCCCCACAATCAGACCTCGGCCTTGCACGTTCAGACGCAGAAAAAGCTGAAGCCATAGTAAAGAACTTAGAAAAGCAATGCAGACCATCATATGATAACTTAAACATATACAGGGTGTTCGGGATAAATTTGACAGTTTCGTAAGGAAAAAGAAAATCTTCTTTATATCTATTAAATTTAATGAATTGACAAAAAAACATTACAGGCAGAGTTAATTACAATACTATCAACAAGATTTACTCAAAATAACCACCATTAGCATCGATCACAGCTTCAATTCTGCTTCGGAACCACGAACAAGCTGATGCTACAGTCTCCCTGGGAAGGGCCGCAAAAACTGTTTTAATTTTATCCATTAACTGGGCTTTTGTATTACTGGAAGTGCGATTGGTGTCTTTTTCAACTGCGCCCCATACAAAATAATCCATGGGGTTAAGGTCTGGGGAGTTTTCAGGCCAAACATTTGGACTGGTGAAGTCGTAGAAAATTTCAGACAACCATTTTTGACTTTTCCCAGAGGTGTGGCAAGGGGCCGAATCCTGCTGCCATACATACGGCCTACCATTGGCTACCCTTGTTATCCTTGACTACAGTTAGCAACTCCACGAACAAAGCCCGAATTCCAATGCCAGGGTTCTTCAACACCTGTTCCTGCAGATTTGCGAGGAATTCTGCTGTACGAACGCAATCAGATCGTCTGCTAGGGATCTTTCTTCTTGCTACATCCTCGTAGTCACCATTGCAAGTCTCTAGTTCATGCCTGATTGTTTTTACTGTATTCAGGGAGCATTGGGCAGCAGTCGTAATATCCTTATTTTGATGGCGGGCACGAATCATCATGATACAAGTTATTCTCTTCCATGATTCAGGTGGGTTCCAGCTATCCATCCTTTCTGACATCTTGTATATGAATGAAGAAGGGTCCAAACTTTTAAATGAAGAGAAGTGTGTGTTAATACATGTAACTTACGGAAAAATATAATTAATTATAAATATGTCAAATTTATCCCGAACACCCTGTATATAAAATCCATCTCCATATCAGATATACATTCAAATATACTAACACCTGTACCAGCCAAATCACACCTACCTCACCAGCGGAGATATATTCCACCATAAAGAACTTAAACAATAAAAAGACTCCTGGTCCTGATTGTATCACAAACAAAGTTATCAAATTATTGCTTCGTAGAGCTATTGTGCATCTTACCAATATAATCAATGCAATCTTCAGATTACAATATTTTCCTTCCGCTTGGAAAATCACAGACGTAATCCCCATTCGTAAACCGGGAAAAGGTCCACATCTACTTCAAAATTATTGTCCTATCAGCCTAATTTCAAACTTAGGAAAAATAGCAGAAAAAATCATTCTCTCCAGACGCTAAGCCTCAGTAAACAAACTGAACATTATTCCAAAAGAACAATTTGGTTTTCGTCAATATCAAAGCACTACCCAGCAAATACACGTATTGATCGAGTATATCATTAGTTTTAATTGGAATCAACACACTGGAACTGTTGACATTGCGACCCCTTGTAACTGGATCGCCAGTTTTCTTTCTAACAGTGTAAAATGGGCAGTGTTCTCTCTTCGGATTTTTTTCCAGAGAAGGTGTTCGTCAGGACTCTGTTATATCACACATCCTCTTCCTCATACATAAATAACCTTTTCTCATTGAAATTTAAACCCTGTCCATAGTGTTTCTAATGACAGCACTTCCATTTATACTACTTTTACTACAAACATTGCTCATCTCAAGCTTCAAGACCTGTACCACCAGTGCTCTCAATACTGATTTCCACATCATCCTTGAATGGAATGACAACAATCATCTAGTCACCTGAAACGTTGCCAAAACACAATACTGTCTTTTTTCTCGCAAGAAAGCCTTAGTTCTTCCCTTTCTTCTGATAACACTTAGCTCATCAAGACTAGATTCTCTTTCTCTCTTTCGCTCGCTCCCTTCTTGGAATGACATCGTCACACCGCTGGCATTTCCTGATAAAAACGCATCACTTCTATAGAATACTGACTAAAACTTGAAATCATTTTTCGTTTAAGAAAAAGGATGCAAAGTTTTACTTTTCACCTATCCAGCTAACTATATAATCCGCCTATTCTTAGAATACTGTTTTCACACTTGGAGTTATGCATCATGCAATTCTTGATGCTATTCGAGAGATATGGGTCATTGATTAGTTAATTGGCAATTAAAGCGGTTATTAATTGCCGATCCTTCTTTCATAGACTCTCTCTCTCCAGACACTGCCTCACGAACAGTCGGTTTCCGCTAAATAGTCCTCATCAGAAACTGACTGTTTAGAAATGGCATCGTTATTTCTTCGAAGGGGAGGAATGCAAATGTAGACAGGAAAAAAAAACAATCAGAACGTATAGTTTATTTAGGGAAGTAATAAAGATAGCGAATCGTACAAAAGGAGATAAGGATTCTGTATCTGATATGTGTTATATATGGGCATATGTGAACACAGATTATTCCTTTTAAACTGGAAAAATAATGGATTGAATTGTATAGGTAGAAAATGGAAGTAGTTGCTTGGTAAGCAAGTTGACATTTGAGTTTCTAACAAAACAAAGTGAGGAATGGATAATAGTAGAATTCATTGAGAGAGAGAGAGAGAGAGAGAGAGGGAGAGAGAGAGATTACTTTTAGTAATAAAAAGCGTTACAGGATTTTATATCTTGTTAAAGTGCGATATAGTGTCAATATCATCTGTTATCTGTTTCATTTTGTGGGATTTTTTAATCAAAGAGATTTCTTTAAGCTAGTGATTTTTTTTGCCAAGTGTATTTTGCAAAGCGCCTTTTAAGTGCACAATAAAAGAGCGAGCAGGAATTTTACTCTCCACCCTTCAATATGTGCTTGGCAGTTTTCTCCCACTTATTGCTACTCGATTATCTTCAAGTACAAAACAAAATAGATGGCAGGAGGATTATTCACATGACCATGAACATCTCTTGTACATTATGATTAGCTTTGGTCTGATACATTATTTCTTTCATCATCCGAGCATGAGTGATGAATCCATTCTTTGTGATATAAGAAAGGAAAAAGAATCCCTTTGTTATCTTTCGGGCGTCAGTAGTAAGTCAACATTGGAGTTTTAAACAAATAGAAATTTGAACACAACAAAAGCGATTCTCGATAAATTACTGAATTACAAAAATGTACTTCAGTTATTTAGAATTTTATTAATTGAATTGTAACCCTTGTTTGAAATACAGACAAATCAATTTTAAAAATGCGTGGTAAATGTTAATATTTTTATTTTGCGCATTTTGCTTTTAATAGTTCAAAATGTTTTTTCTTCGACTCCTATTTTTGAATAAATCACTGCTCTCTCTCTCTCTCTCTCTCTCTCTCTCTCTCTCTCCACACACACACACACACACACACACACACACACACACACACACACACACACACACACACACACACACACACACACACACACTGCTTTGCTCTTTTTTTTTCTAGCTTCTATCTAATCGCTTTGGTACTTTGTATCTAAAAGCAAGTGAGGAAATGAATTATGCAGTATTATGCAAATCAGAAGTAGTGAAGTCTTTTCTGTTCACATAGAGATTAATTCTTAATATTATTTTTTTCTAATTAAAAAAGTATAATCAAAATATTCAAAAAACAAAAAAACCTCCCTAAAATGCTTGACGGTTTTCTGAAGAGGGAAGTTTGTTTAAAAGAAGAATAAACTCTCATTTTCATGTAGACCTTGGGGTTCTGTCCTTGTGCCTGCTCATCGGATGTTTTATGACCCTTGTATTTTCCTTTTATATAAAATCTAAACATTTTCTTTCATTGTTATTTGTAGTTATTAGGTAAACGGTTATTGTGAACGGATATTTGCGCTTCGCAACCATAAGCCTGGGGAAGGAGTGTCCCAGGTTCGATTCTTCTCATCGAAGACGTGAGGAACTTGAGGATCTTCCTCAGCCATAGCCAAGTTAGCCGGTCTTGGGCACGGCAGTAGGTTTTTTTTTGCCAGTTTATCTGGCGTTTTTTCATCCCGCAAACAGGCAAACCGGCCCCATGAACATACCTCTCTACAGTCCAGAATATATCCTCCCAGCGGCAGACTAGGCGACAGGTCGGTTGGGAGTGGTACTAACAAGTAGGCGCATCTAAGTAACACGCAGACCCTACATGGGAAGCGGGAATAATGCGCAGTGAAAGAAAGGTAAACGGTTATTGTGAGCAGAGCGATCTCGTGTCAAGTGATCTAATTAGCAGCGATCAAAAAATACTATATTGGTTTGCATATACTGCTGCGTAGGCATTGAAATTCAAATATAATATCAATAAAGATCGCTATTTTTTTAGATAAATAACTATGATGAAGAGGTAGTTTATTTGATAGCGTTTTTATTGAATTGCGAGTGTCTTAAAGAAACTGAGTTTTGAAATAGTCTTGAGATTACGTGGCTTAAAATATATGATGTGGGACCTTTCAAAGTAGAATACGATTGTCTTTTGTAAGGTCCGCCAAGACGAAAAAGAAATTTAATTTACTTTGAAAGATTTCTATTTTAATCATCATCATCATCATCAAATTCTGGATATATAATCTCTAGGAGTGTTACAGGATATGATAGTACTACATGAAAAATTTGCATCATTACTAACTTCCTATCTACAATTTTTCTCCAAATCAGCCTGTTACCTGTCAAGACTCCAATATTATCAGGTCTTATATTTCTGTCTTCTAAGACACTCTTTACTTTATCAATATACACCTATATCTTGATCTTCCTCTGGATCCTTTTCCTGCCAACCTGGCAGAGAACACTTGTTTTGCTAATCTTTTCTCTCCCATTCTATTTAAGTGACCATACCACCTGAGATTAGCTCTGCTAATGCATTCCTGGATGCTGACAATGTCAAGTTCTTTCCTAATATCCTCGTTTTTAATATGATATTGCCATTCATGCCAATATTCCAATATCAGCATCAAATCATGCCCCTAATCTTTATCAGAACTTTCATATCTGCGGTCTCTAGTCTTTTGTCAAGTGTTTTATCTTCTAACCCAGCTCTGAGATCCATAAGTTAAAATGGTCTTGTATACAGCCAATTTAGTGTTCTGGCTAATTTCTCTCTTGTTGATTCTGTTGTCTATTTCTATATTTAATTTACCATCTTCACTAAAAATCCTGCCTAAGTAGCTGAAATGTTTTACTTGTTCCACAGGTTCTCCATTCACAACACAGTTGACATTTTCAATGATTCTGCCTATTTTCATTGTCTTTGTCTTTTTATTGCTGATCTTCATACCTATTAGTAGCTGATTTATTTAGAGGTATACCATCATCCGCATAAAGCAAAGTGCTGAGATTAACATCTCCAATTTTGATATCAAGTTTAATACCACTTTCCTTCATAATGTGATCCATATAGATAATGTACATCCTTGTCTGACACCAGATTTAACATTAAACCATCTTCCTGTACTTCCTTCAATTCTAACTGCTGACTTACAACTCAAATAAAGACTAAGTATTGCTTGATATAATGTCCCATTGACACCATATAACTGTAGCGTTTTGAATAGCTTCTCTCTTGGCACCTTGTCATATGCCTTTTCCAGATCGACAAAACTTAAATACAGATCTTTGTTATACTCCCATGATTTCTCAAGTATGCTAGTGTACTTGCATATATCTTACCAGGAACACTCAATAGAGGAATACCTCTGTAATGCTCACATTCAGTTTTACTTCCCTTTTTATATACGGGTACTATGAGAGCGCTACTTCAATCATCTGAAATTCGTCCCTCTGTCCAGGCCTTCTGAACTATGCAGTGCAGCCACTGTACGACTTTTATACCTCCATACTCGAGCATTTCTGGTCGAATATCATCTACTCCCGCTGCTTTTCCACATTTTAGGCTTTTGATAGCTTTTTCTACTTTCTACTGATTTCTGTTTTCCTAATGCAAAAACAAGGAGCTCCTTTAAAAGCACTATGCTTTTCTTGTTTTATTAACGTATTACTAATAATTAACTTTGGTTTACTAATTACAGTATCAAAATTGAAGATGAACAGTGTCGAATACGCTGTAAATAGTTGGATATTAAGTAATTATTTTGGTAAAGTATACAATCCTTACAAATCCATTAGTTCTCTGCAAGCTGAGATGGATCAGGATGAAATTATAGAGAAGGAAGATGTATGGATGTTACAAATATTGCAAGAACTTGATGCTAACACTACAGTGGGGTTGGACGAGATATCAAGACGTGTATTATAGGAATATTCTAGAGAACTAGCTATGTTCCTGAACTGGTTGTTCAACTTAAGTCTCAACACGAACATGATTCATGACGAGTAGAATGAGGGCAAGATAATTTCACTATACAAAGGAGGAACTGGCAATGATGCAGCTAATTATAGACCAACCTGAATCTAGAATGGTTATTAAGGCATTAGAGAAGCTGGTGACAAATTGAATTCAGAGGTGGATACATTTTTGTTTGAACTTTTATAGAGAACAACATGGCTTTGTGAAGGGCAGGGGAGGTTTTACCAATCCACTTACATTTTATGACAGTGCAGCTAAATATGGGAAACAGATACATCATCATCATCATAACACTAAATACGTGTATAGACCATATTGGTCTGTTCCGGTCTCATTATCCATCCAATATCCTGTTTTGAGGTCTACCCTGTCTTCTCTTTCTAATTGGCTTATATTTTAGTATTTGTTTAGGATGTCGGATGTTGGCCATTCGGTTTACATGTTCAATCCATTTTTGTTTATAATTGTTTAATTTTTCTTCTATTGATTTTGTTTTCAGTTATTTTAAAATATCTTCGTTCCTTTTTTGATCTAATATTGCGTATTTTGCAGTTCCTCTCATAAATCTCATTTCACTTGTTTTTATTCTTTGTTTATCTTGTTTGTTTATGGCCCAAATTTCACTTCCATATAATAATGTGGGCATTGCTAAAGTATTATGTATTTTGAAGCGTGTTTCTTTTTGTACTATATTTGGGTTGAGTGTCCTATTTATCAGGCCAATAATCTTTAAAAATTTTGAAGGTTTTAATTTATGTCTTTTTATTCTTCATATGATATTTCACATCCAAGATAACTGAACGTATTTATCTTTCTATTATTTTATTATTAATAACTATTTTGCTTCTAACTGGAGTTTGTCCACAAAATGCCATTGTTTTAGTTTTGTGTATGGAAATTTTCATTCCTAACTGTTCTACTATAATGTTTAAATTATATACTGCTCTTTGTAAATTGTCTTCCTTATCAGATATTATTACCTGTTCATCTGCAAATAATAGCGTATTCATTTTGTTATTCCGGGAAATTTCTATACCTTGATTGTTTAAGGTGTTTTCACTTTATTAATATTTCATTAATGTAAATATTGAAAAGTGTTGTAGAGAGAGAGGCATTCTTGTCTTACTCCTTGGTTTATAGATTTTTTTTTTCAGAATAACTTTTCATATATTTTTATTTCATTATCTTTGTATATATTCAATATTGCATGTAGTAAAATATTAGGTATATTTATTCTTTGTGTATATATCTTTTTTTGCTTTGTCAAATGCTTTTTAGTAATTTATAAACAAAAGATGAGTTTCCAAATTAAATTCTCTTCTTTTTTCTATAAGTATTTTTAAACAGAAAACTTCATCCATTGTAGAGCGTCATTTTCTAAATCCATTTTAATATTCTATTAATGTTTTTTCACTGTATATTTTTTTTTCATTAAGTATTCTGCTATATATTTTGTAGCATGTATTCAATAAACTGATATCTCTGTATTTAGCAGGTTTTGTTTTATCCTCTTTTTTTAAATACAGGCATTACTATGCTTGTATTCTATTCTATTTGTATTTGTCCATTTGTATATATTTTATTTAAAAGTTTTAGTAATCTTTGATGAAATTTTTTTCCAGCAAATTTATACAGTTCGGAGTTTATCCCATCTTCTCCTGCTTATTTGCCATTTTTTATTTTATTTAGATTGTCCTTTAATTCTTTCATTGTTATCATATCATTTAAGGTATTTTATAAGTTCCTGGTGTAATTATTTTGATTCCTGTATTATCCGTCCCAAGATCTGTAAAGTAAATTAACATTATGTCTTTTAGATTTTGCCAAAGCATATGATAGAATTCAGCGCAGGACGTTTACAATACAAATTCAGAGGGATTGGTGCGCAAAGTAAACTTGTGGCTTGGACTAGAGCTCTGTTATCTGAGGTATCAAAGAATGATGTATGGAGGTGTTAAATTTAAAAGAATGAGAGTGACCAGTGAACAGTGAAGTACCACTGGTTCAATGCTTAGATCTTCCTGTTTAACTTGTATATATATCAAAGATATTTCGGGTGGTTTGGAGGGAAACATTCAATTACATGCGATTCTAAGTTGGGTGGTCGATTAAAAGAGATATTTTGGATAGAATCAATCTATGTAAGCTGTATTGAACCGACTGATTCTGTGGGTAAGATTGATGAGTGCCAGTTTAATGTTGCTAAGTGAAAAGGTTAATCATTTTGAGTTAAAGACATTGAAGACTGAGTAATATGTAATGGGTATTTGCTGCAGATGGTTGATGAAGATAGAGACTTGGGATAATAGTGGACAGTGAGTTAAAGTTTAGAGGCCACATTGCCAAGGTGGTTAAGATATCTCATCAGATCACTGCAATGTTGAAAAGATCACTAACTTGTAAGAATATGAAAGAAATTCTCCAACTTTACAAGACCTTGAGAAGACTGTCTGGACGTCTGTGCTCGGATATAGTCGGCTGAATTCCATGAGGAAAAAGTGGAAAAGATTCAACACCGGATAACTAAAATCGCATTTGGATTGTGGAATATTGCATATGAAGATAGAAGTCTGAATGATAAGAGGTGGATATGAGATATCATAAAAGAATACAAGTTAGTAAGATATTCTTACATTATAGATACAGGAGACATTTTGAAGTTCATTGTAGATAGGGATTGGAAGAGAACCTAGGATCGTCTTCCTGAAAGCTGAATAAGTAGGTGGTTGGTGAATGTGAAGCGAATGAATGGAATACGCTCCCACAGGACATTATGAATGCATAATCAGTATATGTTTTTAAGGAGAGATATGACAGGAATCAAGGAATTACCCCTACCATGGTTCTCCCTCAATGAATTCCTGACTCAGTGGAGGTACTTTAATAATAATAATAATAATATTATTATTAATAATAATAATAATAATAAATTTTTTAACATTTTATTATTTCTCAGATAAATTACATACATTATATGAACATAATTATGCATAACAAATACTTTCTCGTACATAAAGTTTTTTAAATAATAATAATAATAATAATAATAATAATAATAACAATAACTGTTTACAACATATATTATTATAATATTCATAATGATGATTATTACAGATGTTTCTTTGCAATTTTACACTCTATATATACAATATTAACGGATATAATCACTCTATATTGCATACCTTTGTTACAGTTATTACATACATTACATGCATTTATTTACATATAATACATACATTACATACATTGGTTTACACGTACATTACATGCATTTGGTTACATATGATACATCCAATTTCTCTGCTTTCATCCTCGAAGCTTATATGTAAGCTTATCTGAGGATGACACCAGTTCGTTATTATTTATTGTTTTTTTTTTGCTGTGTTGGGAAGCTACGAAATCTATGATTGAGAAATTGAGAAATTGAAAAAATAAATAAATAATAATAATAATAATAATAATAATAGATTACTTTAAAAAGTTGCATCGACAATAGCTCTGAGCCAATGCTTCAAGCAATTACACAAGATGGCCTTCTAACAGGAAACAAATCCGATTACAAAAAGAAACAGCAAAATAACCGATATGTGCGCTGGAAAAATAAACCTTTGCATGGCCAATTTCTTCGAGAACTGAGGAAACAATTGACATGAATAAAACGTGGTAATGGCTAAAATATGGATATATTAAAAAAGAAACAGAAGGATTTATAGGATTTATTCTAGCAGCTCATGAACATGCATTACAAACTAATGCAATCAACCAAACATTTTTGAACTTCAATAACAGCAAATGCAGATTATGCGATCAAAAAGATGAGACTGTAGAATATCTAATCAGTGCCTGCAGCAAGATAGCTAGAACTGATTAAAAATACCGTCATGATCAAGCGGCCAAAATAATTCATTGGCATGTATGCAAAAAATATGGCTTTCCTACATCTCATAACTGGTTGCAGCAAAAAATAGAGACAGTATTGGAAAACGAAACAGCAAAAATTCTCTGGGACTTTTGAATACAAACTAACCGGCATTTGGAACACAACAGACCTTACATCACAATTATCGAACCTTGACAGGTTTGGATTATCGATATCGCAGTACCCAGTGATAACAACATCAACAACAAAGAACTGGAAAAAATTACTAAATATCGAGATCTGGCAATCGAAGTTGGCCGACTGTGGCTTAAACACACCAAAGTTATCCGAGTAGTTATCGGTGCACTTAGTGCAATTTCACAGAAGCTATCCAACTATTTACAGCAATTAAACATCAACGAAGTGACTCCATGAGTGGCCCCATATGACCAACAAAAAACAGCATTACTTGGAACAGTCCATATTTTACAACGCTACTTGACAGACTATTCTTAGATTCGTGTATAGAATCTGAAATGTTCTGAATCACCAGTCAAATTGTTGTTTAAATATCTTGTTTTGACTGTGTATCAATTATGCGAATAAAATAATAATAATAATAATAATATATTAGTTATTTACTAATTCCTATCGTATGTACTCAAGCGCAGCAGAGATTGATCAAATTTTTTAGCCATTTTATCACTTCGCTTATAATGTGAAAATTTAACAAATATAGAATAAAACTCTCCGATCCTATTCTGTTGATGTAAGTTCTTTTCAGGCTTACCGGAGAGAATTTGTTTGCTGTCTCGCTCTCTTTGCTGTGAGTGAGAAGAAATGTTCTTCACTATTAAGAATGAAAAAAAAAAATGTTTGCTTATCTACTTAAGAAAACGGTTTTCAGAAGATGACTAATAGAGAATAAGAAAGAACAACAGAAAGAATAAACGATTTCGTGAGGGTGTAAAACTAGAAGTAAAGCAGCAAAGCGAGAGAAGTGAATTATTGTTGAAATACCAAAGTGGTGACAAGAACGTTCTTTTTTCATTTTGAAATGCCCGAAATTTAGTACGCACATAGTTCAATTTAATAGTAAAATAAAGTAGCCACTGAAATATACGCAAATATACATTACACTAATTATATCCTTATAACCTTATAAGGGCTGACTTAAAGGAGCGAAGCAAGAATGCTTTTCATCTTCCCCGTTATCTGTAGCGGACAGTGTAGGGATAAGTGTTATTGAGCTATTAAAGCTCTGATCATGGCAGGAGGGTAAAAGCAATAGCCGGTCCTCAGTTAGAGCTTCATTGGCTACAGCATTGCCATCCATTACCCTTCCAACGGTATTAATCACCGCATACACAACCTTTTTTATTTACTACAAATATTCATTCTATATTGGTGTTAAAGTATTAATAACCAAATCTTCTTTCTTTTAAGATCATTTTAGTCCAAATTTAGCCTTGACCTCTTGGATTTGTTGTTTCCATTTCTACCTTAGAATTGACTTTGCAATATAGTATCTGTTTCTTTGTTTTTTCCTTTTGGTCTTTTATCAAACAAGCTACTTATAGTCTTAAGAATACAGTTATTTTCCATTCCAAAAACACGTTTACCCCACTGCAATTTTTTTGAAGTTGGTTAAACCAGATATTGTAGGATCCGTATAGAGTTGGTATAATTCATGATTGTATCGGATCCTCCAGAGCCCATTGTCATTCATTGGAACTAATATTTAAGGATTTTTCCTTTCAAAAACTAAAATGAAGTCCTCCCTCCATCCCCGTCTCGAAAATCACTGTTTTACATTCACAAGTAACAGTTCACTTCAATTTCTATTTCAAGATTTCTTATCTTCATGTTTATATCAGTTTCAGATGCTGCTTGACATTCATCATTATTTTTGTTGATTAATTTTTAATCCTACCTCGTGTGGTAATCTATGTAATTCTAAATATGTTTCTTCTACTTTCTATTTCGTCTGAACATGATCTTAATGTCTTCTACATATGTACTAACTGCATTTATTTATTTACTACATTGGTTGGTTTTATTTATTCATTTATTTACTATAGTGCCTTTAGTCTTTAACTACCTAGTATTTGGTATTCCACGATGTATCAAAATCTCACATAATTTTTCTCTTTTGATAGTCCTATGTTTGTTGGAAATCAACATAAATTCGATGAATGTTTAAATCAAATTGCCAAAATTTCTCTCATGATTGTATTGTGTAACAGTAATCTAATATCTGATCAAATGTAGATTACCTTTTTCGAAGTTTGCTTGATATACACCAATTACCATCACTAGAAATGGTTTTAATTTGTTTTTGAAAATAGAAATATATCCTGTTATATACTTCACAGAGAAATATTTATATACTTTTCGCAAACTGTTTTGTTATTCGTTTTTATGTATCGTGTAAATATGTAAAAAGCACGTGTGAAACATCAAGGCAAGCAGAAAAAAATATTACGTTGATGATCTTAAACCATATGGAAAATTATCCGGAGAAACTAAGTCATCTCAATACAATTTAAACTTCATTTAAGGTGTAGAATTTGGATTTGATAAATGCAACAGTTTTTACGCTTCAAGGCAAAAAAACGGACAGCAAAATCTACATATGGAACGAGAAGTGAAAGAGTCGAAGAATAATTCCTACAAATTCTTGGCAACCATCCAATACATTGGCTATCCTTGTACTCAGATATACAACAGGGATAACTAACTGTACGAATCTACCGGGAAAACTTAATCCTAAAACACTAAATTAATGACAATGAATCATGCCTTACATCCATTTAGTGATGTACGTCGATTATACCTACACAGAAAAAGTAGAAGACGTGGACTTTTACAAATCGTGCAAATAGCAAAAGAAGAATAATGAACGTTGTATAATCACATCAAAATAAGAACATAAAAGATGCTAATTGAAGCTCACAATGGAAACTAGTGACCGTAGTGGATTCGAAAAAAAGAAGAAGAAGAAGAAGAAGAAGAAGCAGTATGGAGAAAGAAATGGCCACAAGATCAGAAGGTTGGAAAAATAAAACACTCCATGGTCTGTGGAGGTCATTGAAGGGAAAGTTGACAGCCGCTTAATTTGGCAATGACTTGAGCAGAGTAGCATCAAGAAAGAGACAGAAGGTTTGATAACGAATGCAGTAAAGACGAAGATTGAAAATATCTGTAATAATTTTTTATTTTAATTTCGTTATGGCGATTCAACAGCCATGAGCCCCCTTTTACGTGGAGGTACGGCACCATCTCAATCCCACCTATTTTTATCCGGGCTTGGGACCGGCATAGCTGACAATTCATACCTATGGCTGGAGGGATCGTCTTAGGTATTCCTGACTTTATCCGTGTGTGTGTTCACAGGGCCGGTTTTCCTGTTTGAAGGATGAAAAACCCCAGTTAAACTGGAGAGGAAAAAGCCCTGCTGTCCACGCCCAAGACTGACTAACTTGGCTATGGCTGAGGAAGATCCTTAAGCACCTCTCGTCGCTGACGGGAATCGAAGCTAGGACACTCCTTCTCCAGACATATGGTTGCGAAGCGCAAAGTCACTAGGCTAACTGCGCGGACTCTGTAATGATAGCAAATGTCGAGTGAGCAGAGATACACTGTGGACCATCTAATTAGTTCTTGTAGCAATATTGCTCATACAGACTATAAAGAAAGGCATGATCAGATTACAAAAGTAGCACACTGGAACTTGTGTGGGAAATATGATCTGCTAATTTGAAAAATTCCTTTGGATATACAACAAAAAAGTTATTGAAAATAAAGATACATCGATTATATGATTTTTAAAAATTCAGATGGACAGACATATGGAACATAATATGCCAATCACCGTAGTCGAAAAAAATTGTTCTTTCGCAAGAGTAGAGGAAAATGTTTCGTAACAAATTGACCAAAGTATAGAGATCTGGAGATTGAAATTGCTGGGTGGATTGCTGGACGTAATAACTAACAGAATTTCATAAACATCAGAAAATGTATGCTTTCCAGTTATAACACTATTTCAGTATCAGAAAACGGCACTAATAGGAAAATCCCACGTTTTAGGAAGATGTATAATCAATTCCTACACCATTGTATTGTATCAGCTGGATATGTATGCGAGTTAAAGGTTTTATTATGCTGTTTCATGTCTCTTGTTACTCTTTGACTGTGAACTCTGTTAACTAAATATAATAATAATAAAAATAATGATAATGATGATGATGATGACATTGACAAACTTATTGTCCTCATCACATGTACATAATATTTACAAATATACAATTTGAGGTGTTATCACATTTTCTGTTCAGTACAGTTATTCGGTCCAGAAGGTTAAGTAAATAATATTATATATATATATATAATATTATTTACTTAACTAATGATAATTTATTGATTGCTAAAATATTTACAACATACAATTGATATCTTGAGTGACATTTCACCTTATAATTTTACAGAGTTCAGCACTAAGTGCTGCAATTTCTACATTGGATTTCAATTAAAAATGTTAATAATAATTTTTTGCCTTTATATTATGTATTTACAACACATGTTCTTCTAATATTAACCATCAAAATTAAAAAGAATTTTTTGTATATATATATATATTTTTTTTTTTTTCAAAGTTTGAGAAAGAGTGATTATACAAACAAATTTCTGCATTTGTTTATAAGGATTACTTATAGCTGAGTGAGGCAAGTTAATCCCACCTATTTCGAAGCTTGGGTTAGCTTTTATGAAGAGAGTGGAATTTAGCATTCACTATTTGTGTTGTTGCTACTGTTTATGTATGGGATGAAGGCATTGGATGCTAGTGATTGGTGATGTGTATATCAGTGTTAATTCTATCTTAACTTTGTTGGTATATTTTCCAGAGTTCGTTTTTTAATGTTCTGTAGTTATCTATGTGTTTTAGATTTCTTGGTAGGTTGTTGAGTTGCGTGGGTATCTGATGTGTTCTCACAAAAGAACCGTATGAGTTGTTGATGGGTGTGGGGATGTAGAGAGTTGTTGTAGGTCGTGTTATACGATATGTCTCTCTGTTGTTTCGATAGGTGATGTTGAAGTAATTCCTTGTTAATTTCACGTAGTGTTTCAGATTTTTAATGCTCAGAATTCTGTGTATCGCCATGTGTTTGTCGGATATTGGTTGTTGCGTGTAAGGTGTCCAGATCACTGTTGACACGATTTTCCTGTGTAATGTTTCTAATTTTGTTAAGTGGCTGTTTGATGTATTTGCATAGACTGTTATTCCATATCTGAGTAGGGATTCGCAGATACCTTGATATTTGAGTTTTTTTTATGTTGAATGGAATAATATTTTTAACTTGGAAGAGTTTTGCTGCGATGATCCGGAGTTTGGTGTGTAAGTATTCTATATGATCTGTCCATTTAAGGTGGGAATCTATATAGAGAGCGAGGTATTTTGCGTGTATTACAGGTTTGATTTCGGACCATTGGCAGGTATTTTTGTTGTTAATGTAGCGGTATATGTGACAATGTATCGATTGTGATGCGGAGCGTATGATTCTTGGGTTGTGTATTATCAATATCTGTGTTTTGGTGCCGTTGATTAGAATTGCGTTTTGGTGGAACTATGTTGTGATTTCATTTAGGTCTTTTTGTGCTTTGCAGAGAGCTGTGTTAATGTCTGTGTGGATTGCTAGTAGTGCAGTGTCATCTGTGTATTGAAATATTTGACTTCTTATGGATATGTTATGAACATCGTTAATGTATATGTTGAATAGAGTGGGTAATAATATGGCACCTTGAGGTACACCGTGTTTTATTTGTATACTCCGACAGTGGCATCTACCTATTTTTGTTACTTGCGTTCTGTTTGAGAGGTAGTTCTTGAACCATGTATACAGTGTTCCTCTTATACCTACTGAGTATAGTTTGGTGAGTAGTATGTCATGTTGAAGTGTGTCAAATGCTTTGGTTAGGTAGAGCAGTATAAGGATGACGTAGTTGTTTTTGTCGAGAGCTTTGTTTATTGTGTCGGCGATGTCTTCTAATAAAGTAATGGTGCTTTTTGTTTTCTGAAAGTCGTATTGGTTTTGTGAGATGATGTTGTACTTCTGTAAATAGTTCTGTAGTCTGGTGTGTGTGTGTGTGTTATTTTTTCTAGAATTTTTGAGATGACTGGTAGTGTAGCTCTGTAGTTCTGAGTATCGTTTCTTTTGCGTGTTTGTATATTGGCGTAATTACTGCAGTTTTTAGTTGTTGTGGAATAATGCCTGTGTCGAATATTATGTTCCCGCGTTTAAAAAGTATTGGATTTATTTGTTCAAAGTGTGTTATAAGGTCTGTGAGTCTTATTTAGTCTATTCGTGGAGTGGTCTTTGGTTTTAGTTGTACAATTGCTTCTTTCAGTTCCTGTTTTGTTATGGGTGGAAAATACACCGTTTGTTGTTGACTTTGTGTCGGTAGTTTTTTGTTGATCGTTGGTAGTTTGTCTTTTTTGAGTTGTGTGATATTGTTTGTGAAAGCATGGTTGAATGAGTCTGCTAGTTCCTCTTGGTTTGTGTCCTGACCGAAGCTTTTTGCAATAAAATCTTGTGCTGAAGTTTTCTTTTTTCGGGTTACTAATTCGATGAGTGTAGCCCATGTTTGCTTAATGTTGTAGTTATATTCCATGAATTTTTGGAAGTAGTAGCGTCTTTTTGCCCCACGAATTTTTGTTGTTAGTTGATTTCTTGTGTTTTTGTATAAGGTTTGTAGATGTGTGTTACTGGGTGACGTTTTAAGTTTTTTCCCATAGATTTTCCTTTACAGTAATAGTATTTAGTATGTCGTCATTTATCCATGGATTGTTGTCTGTTTGTCGCATCGTTTGTGTAGGTTTTGTTGCTTTTTTTGTATATTTCTGTGAACTTTAGTTGAAAATTCTCGTATAATGTTACAGGATCGTTTATTTTAAGTAGGGAATTCCATTCTGTATTTTTTACTTGGTTATCGACAATGCTCTTTAGTATGATCGAGTTTTGTCGACTTTTGTGGTGGAGGGAGTGGGGATAGGAAAGGTCATAAAATGAAGTTGAGACATAGTAGTGATCTGTAATTTTTAAGTTAATTACTGATGATGTATATGTATAGATGGGAACCCGTATGTCGATATGATCAATGCATGATTTTGTTAGTGAGTTATTGAGTATTTCTTCTCTTGTTGGGGAGTTAATGGTAGGGTTTATGTTGCACTGACTTAGTATATCTAGATAAATGTTAGTGGTTGAAGAAGCGTGGTCAAGCGTATTTATGTTAATGTCTCCTATTAGGATGAGCCTGTGTGTTGTGTACGGGGTTCGATGATGCTTAGCCATGTTTCTAACTTGTGAAGAAAACTGAGTGGATTATTATCTTGGGGTCTGTATATTGTGTTTATTGTGTATTTGATACTATTGTGGTTATTTGTGATTTCCAAAATTAGTGTTTCCGCATGTTCGAAGTGAGTTTGCTTTTCAGTCCACGTTGTATTTTTCTTTGATAAATGCCAAAATGCCACCTCCTCTTTTGTTTGGTCTACATAAGTTGTAGGTTTGATAATTATTTAGTGTTGTATGCATAAATTTCTCTGTCGTTTATTACAACCTCGGTTGGTATTAGCGCATCTATGTTTATCATGGTATAATTGAGATGTGTTATCAATGTAAGGCAGTGTTTTTTTATACTTCTTATGTTTGTGTGTATGATAGAGAAGTTGGTGTTGGTGGAAATGTTGTCTGACCATTTCTTCAAAAAGTCAAAGACCTTGAAGTTTATGTTGTCTGACTGGATATGTTCGCCTATGTTTGAGATCTCCATGATATAGTTTTTAAATGAGTTCTAATCTTATTCTTAAGAATGTGAAAGTTAGTGTTTTATATTGGTAGACTGTGTAAGTCAAATTCACTTGTAATGATGTATACTCGAGTGTTTTCATTCTTTCTCATAAATATCTGGGAATTCTTTGTCCACAGGAACTTGTAGTTTTTCTCTGTTTTTGTCTTCCTTGCTTGGTATAAAAGATTCTTGAAGTATGGAGTCCAGTGTTTATATGGATTGGTGTTGGGAGTTTCTTATCAGTTAGGAGAGTTGTTGTCGGCCTTGTTTTCTTGCTTGCTTTAAGAATGGAGTCTCTCAGACTTCTGTTGGTAAAACGAGCGATGATTGGTGGCGGTCTCTCTTTGTTTTTTTCTGGGCCTCGGTTAATAGAGATGATATCTGTGGTTGTGATTTGAATTCCAATTTTGCTGCCGATCAGTTGCATTATGTTGCTTAAGTCGTCTGTATTTTCTTTCATTATTCCCTCAATTTGAAGTTCTTTTTTTCTTTGTTTTTGTAGCATGTGCTCCATTTGACACTTGAGTGTGTTTACTTCTTTCCGCAATTCTGATTTTCGCGCTGGAGTGATTCTTGCGTTTCTATCGCTACCGTTAATTTCGTTTTTATTTCTCGCACGGTTCCTAACATTTCTTCAGAGGTCTCGCTATTGAACTGTATGTAATTTTCATACTCCTCGAATTTTTTGTTAATTTGTCCATGTGTGTATTTAACAAGTCTTTCACCATGAGCTTAAATGAATCAAAATTATCTGGAATTTTAGGATACGGAAGCGGCTTAGCTTGATGTGCGTCGTTACTTTTCTTTGGTGTCTGGTCTTTGTTCTTCATTTTCTCACCGCACTGATGACATCGCCATTCGGTCCGTTTCACGACTCCTTTTACTTTCCACGTGCTTTCTGAGATCCCTGAACAGTGGAAGTGTTGTTTTTTGTGCATCTGGAACAATGCGGCCCGGAGTATGTATCGATGAATATATGTTATATATAATAAATATATATTAATGAATATATATTCATTAATATTAATGATAATAATGTATTTTACGTTTTATCATATTCATATTTACAATAGTTCATTTAATATGCTAAGAGTGATCTTTTTCATATTAACGATATTGGTTATGAAATAATTTTATATAAATATACATAATAATGATAATAATAATAATAATTTGTTTGGGTGGCATTTCCACTTTCTTCCTCGAAGCTTCTGCAGAGCTTATCTGAGGAAGATAATAGATGCAGTTGGTTTCGTGGTTTATTTTCAGTACCCTTCGAGATCTCTCTCTCTCTCTCTCTTTCTCGAAGGGTACTGAAGGGATAGGGGGATAGCCCCCCTGGCGCCCAACCCCCCCGTGTTCCGGACTGGTAGGCCGGTTCTCCTTGAATTCTGATGACTCGAATTTTGAAGACTCGACACGCAGGGTAGCCCTGAGTTTCAAAACGTTTCAAAAAACATGACATAAAAACGTTTCAAATTTCGGCTTAACTTTTTATATAGAGAGAGTATGACACACATACACGCATATATATATATATATATATATATATATATATATATATATATATATATATATATATATATATATATTGTTCAAATGTTTTACTGACTGGATTCCGAGAATTAGACAAAAAATTAATTTTATTTAACACCCAGCATGTTTCGTCAGAAAGTCGACTTCTTCCGGCGTGAGAACATCAAAAGCAAACATAAAAAACACCATAAAGAAATATTGTATAACCTTAATGATAATTTACCGGACTCATTTAACGCTGCTATCAGATACTGGCGCACTCGTGAAGTCACACGCTCGCAGATGCTAATAATAGAACTTTAGCCCGGACTGTAGCTTCTGTTCAAACTTAACTGTAGTTCATAGCAGGTTTTGTAGTTATACTATGTTTCTCTATGGTGTTTTTTATGTTTGGTTTTAATGTTCTCACGCCTGAAGAAGTCGGATTTCCGACGAAACCTGTGTGTTAAATAAAATTAATTGTTTTGTCCAATTCTCGGAATTCGATCAGTAAAAAATATGAACATATCTTCATACCGAGTAAATACAGCAGATAATCATATATATATATAGATATATATATATATATATGTATATTTATATATACACACACACACACACACACACACACACACACACACATACACACACGTGTATATACGCGTGTGTGTATGTATATATACATGCTTTTTCCGGTGTGTGTGTGTGTGTGTGAGAGAGAGAGAGAGAGAGTAATTTCCCCCTAATTTTCAGTCTCACTGTAATATTTATATAGCGCCTGTTTCAGCTCTCTGTATGTCCCTAGGTTTCTGTTGTCGAATGGCAGTTGTTTATCATGTCAGGTATGTAGAAGTTTCGGGTGGCTTTTCTGTAGTGATTATTATGCTTATATGTTATGTATTATAGTTTTTGACTGTGGTCTTGTTATCTGATACGTTGTTAAGGTTAGTCTGTAGTTTGCACTGAAGTAATGTTTTATATGACTGTGTAGTGGCAAAAGTGTTTCACTTTAAATATTTTATGTTCTGTTTCTACCCATATAAGTGTGGGCTGTTCTCTTTGTTCCCACAATATTAGTTTTACCATTTTATTTTGCAACTATTGTAATCTGTTAAGTTTGTAGTCTGTGCAGAATGCATATGATGTAATTGCGTATCTTAAAATGTTTTCGCTTTATAGATTAGTATTTTTTATGTGTGTTGGGGCAATGTCTTTTAATAGATATAGTTTGCTTGCTATTATCCTGAGTTTGTTGTGTAGATAGTTTGTCCAACTTTAATCGGCATCGAAGCTTCACTTCGATGCCGATCAAAGTTGGAATATCGTGATTGGAATAATAATCAAAATAACATGTTGTTTACGTCCGTATGATGATTGCAGATTTACTATCAGCGCTTTGTGTAGAGGAGGTTGGATGTTGGATAGTGAGATATTTGTTTTCTATGGGTGGGCTGGGGGGGGGGGTGATTTGCATATCATTAGCTTTGTTTTTTCAGGGTTTATATGTACTGTTTTCAGTTAGCCAATTAGTGATCAGTTTGATGTCGTGTTCAGGGGCGGCTCGTGCATAGGCACTGCAGAACTGCAGCACCCCCAATTTTTCTCGATATATAAATATATTCATTAATTTATTTATATTTGTTTGTAATATTTAATTTTATTATCAACAATCATATACAATTCTCTTATTTTGTATAAAAAATAATAAGAATCCGTCTTGTAGCACTTACGAGGGCGAAGAACGCCACAACACTGTGTTTACCACAGTGTCATATTTCTAGTGTTTGCTACGCCCGCAAGCATATGCACGTCATAGTGAGATGCGAGCTATTAGCGTAATGCGGCACTGTCCGTCGCCAGTTTGACTGTTGTTTATATGCAGTTTGCACCAGTAGTAGAGTGTTCGTAGTGCTTATCGTGTTTACTCCGTCTCTTTAAATATTTGGACATTACAATTAAAAACATAACATTTTTTATAGTTTTTATTTTAGAACATTATTGGGATTATGATAATGGATTTTATTTTTCAGTAATTTTGAATTATACTAAACTGTATAATTTTATCTATAATAAACAATATTTTTTCATGTTTAATTTTTTTTTACCATGATTTTGATATTTTATCCAAATGCATATACACTGTACTTACAGTGTGTATGTATATTTCGAAAGTTGCAGCAACCCCACGATTTCAAGCCACGAGCCGTCACTGGTAGTTGCATATTTGTGTAAGCGATATCTGCGTTGTTGTGAGTGGATAATATGCCATGTTGTCTGCGTATTGGAAGATTTTACTTTTTAGGGGAAAGATGGCTAATATCGTGTGTATATATGTTGAACAGAATAGGAGATAGAACAACTCCTTGTGATACTCCACAGGTTACCGGTACCTCTTTGCTGTGCACTGATCCTAAACGTGTGATGTGCTTTCTGTTTTTCATGTGTGCTTTGAATCACTGGAGTAGACGACCTGCGATTCCGATATGGGTTAGTTTGTTCAACAAGGTTTTGTGTGCTAGTGTGTCAAACGCTTTTGTTAGGTCAATAAAAACGACTAATACTATTCTGTTTTTTTCTAATGCGGCGTTTATTAGGTGTCTGTGAAATCTTCCAGGAGTGTTGCTGTTCCTTTATTTTTGTGAAAGCCATATTGTGTTTTGGGATTATTTGGAATTTTTGTATGCGGAATGTTTGTATGCGGAAAGTTTGCAATACACAATGCGCTCCATGATTTGGTTGATTATAATCAATGTGACGATGGATTTGTAATTACTTGTAATGCTTCTTTTTTCATGTTTATGTATGGGAGTGATTAATGCAGTCTTTAGTGTTTCAGATATGTGCCCCGTTTCGAAGATTTTATTTGACAGTTTTAGTATAACTGGACATAGGTTAGTTGAGTGTTTTTTATGTCTTTTGGTTCAATCTATTCCTTGTCCTTTGTTAGGGTTAATTTGTTGGATTGCAAGTGACAGTTCTTTTGTTACTGTGGGGAATCACCTTGACTGGGTTGTCTGTGGACCTAGTGGAGAATGTTTCTTTATGTGAGGAGAGAATGCTTCTTGCAGTTTTTGGACAGTTATGTAATAATAATAATAATAATAATAATAATAACGAACACTATAAAACCTAAGAATACTAGGAAAAGGTAAGCAACTTAGTAAATCAAAAGAATCAGTAATATTCGGAGAACAAAACCTAATGGAACTCTTGGATTATACCAGTAACCGAAACACAGCTGGAATAATAGATTGATAAATTGAACAAAAGAAGACTTGGACAAATTGGACTGCAAAACTCACAATTTAATGAATGTGCATCATGCATTACATCTCCGAAGTGATGTGGATCGGTTGTACTTACCAAGAAGAATAAGTGGAAGAAAAAGAAATTAGTTTGAAAAATTATATCAGCAATACCACTAAGCAAATATCCCAAGCTATTTCACAAGAATGCCTTTTAAAAACAGTAGCAAATAAATCCTGTTACAAAAAAAAAAATACAGCAAAATAACCGATATGTGTCCAGGACAAAAATAAACCCATTGCATGGTTTATTTTTTTCGGGGACACATGGAAAAAAATTTACATGACAATGACGTGGCTCTGGCTACAATATGTATATATTAAAAAAGAATAAGAAGGATTTATTTTAGCCGCTGAAGAACTGCCGTTACAAACTAATGCAATCAGAGAAAAAAATGCGAACATCAATAATAACAGCAAATGCAGATTATGCGATCAGAAAGCTGAGACCGTAGAACATCTATTTAGTGCCTGCAGCAAAATAGCTCAAACTGACTGCCATGAGTAGCCAAAATAATTCATATACAGAAATATAGTTTACGCGGCAGCAAACAGGAAAAAATTCTCTGGGACTTTAGAATACAAACTGATCGGTATTTGGAACACAATAAATCTGACATGACAATTATTGAACATCGACAGGTTTGTATTATCGATATCGCAGTACCCAGTGATAACAACATCAAAAACAAAAGAACTGGGAAAAAATTACTAAATATCGAGATCTGGCAATCGAAGTTGGCAGGCTGTGGCTTAAACACACTAAAGTTATCCCAATAACTATTGGTGCACTTGGTGCAATTTAAAAGACGCTATCCAACTATTTACAAGAATTAAACATAATCGAAGTGACCCCATATAATGATCTACAAAAAAAAAAAAAAAAAAATGTTTTTTTTTTTTTTTGGAACTGGGAACAGTCTATGTTTTACGACGCTACCTGACCATACAGAATATTATTAGATTTTTAGGTAGAAGTTGAATTAATTTTTCTGTATCAGCAATCAAATTGTTGTTTGGATGATATCTTGTTGTGACTGTGTATCAATTACGTGAAAGTCATAGGCATCATAATAATATATTCAGTACATTAAATCGGAAAGTGTGTTAACCGAGCAAGTTAAATTGTAAATAACACAAGTTAACTTGGTATCTACCTCCCCCCCCCCCAAAAAAAAAAATCGATTTCACACATGCAAAGGCAGAGAAACTACGATATATAAAGGCCTTAATGATACCTTAAGTAGTATGAAAATTTTGCTAAAGTTTTTTGCTAAAGAAAATTTTGATGAATTAAAGTTTGAATAGTTAAAACTATACATTTTTATTCTCGGGGGGGGGGGGGGGGAGTGCGAGAATTGCTTTCATTTTCACTTGCTGAAAACAGAAAACTATTTTTTTTTTATCCGTACTAACCCAGGTAAAATTTTCTAGCTTGGCACAATGCCAAAATGACATATCATGGCAACTGTTGCCTGGTTACTATTTTTTCCTTGGAGCTACAAAAGTGTTAATTTGCAAAAGCTGCTTTAATAAATTTCAGAAAGTCGTTTAGAAAGGAAAATGGAGGGTATAGCATTACAACGTTTCGTGTATGTTTGGTCTAGTGATTATCGATAGCTATTTGAGGATTCTCGTTTAATCTTCGAGTATCTAGAGGGCTGTATTTCAGTAAAGTACTTGAATAATGTCAACACTCGATATTCTCTTCTCATATCTGCAAGGCTACTTCACTTTTTAATTAATTAGCATGTTTGCTGTAACCACAAGTATCCGTTACTCTCAAGATAGTTATTAAATGCTTAGAATTTCACATTCATTTTAACTTTTACACACACTTATTTTGTTTTTCCTAGTTAATACGTACTATAATTTCATGTAAAGTAATATCAGTATATTCAAAGACTTCTTACTCCATTATCATTTTTAAGATTATTTAAATCGCAAACAGTTTTTTATGTCAGTAAAGTTTGAGAAATGTAAATGTAGAGAGTTAATAAATTATTTTCTGAATAAATTGAATACAAACATTAACTGCATATTTTAGAGAAAATCAGAAAAAATGCTTATTTAGGTATAAAATGTCTATAATGATAATTTAGTAGTTTTTTCATTTGCATTTTGTAAATTTACCTTTTTTTTTTAACTGCAAACTTTTCTCGAAATAAAAAGAAGCAAAGATGGCTGCTTAATTAATGTTTTGCATTCTGCATTGCTAAATGGAAAATAGATTTTACGTTATTAAAGATTGTGAAAAAAGTGATTTAAGTTCGGCGTAATTCTGAGAAACAAACATTACTAAAGTGTTCAGAAAGAATGTCAAATGTTTCAAAGTGTCAAAAGTTTCGTCCTGTATACTGATTTTATTAATGTTAATTAAATTATATTAATAAATCTTTTTAATTTATTAAAATTTAAAATACTTATTTTAAATTTAATATATGGCTAGTAATAAATGCCACCATTTAATTATAATTATAAATTAATGACTCGCTCATTCCTAGCACGCACTCAACAGCAGCAGACGATGTATGTCATACATAAACTGTAAACACGTGCTCATTCAAAATACAAGCTTCATGTGGAACAAAATAAGAATTAAATGAAATAAATCTGTATTTTGAATGCGTTATCAAGTAATTTTTGTTGAAAGACATATTTTTATAAGAGTTAAATAGTGCTGAAAGTCTGATTAGTTGGTTCCATAGAGCTATTGTAAAATATCTTAGTTCAAATTGCCTCAAACCATTTAGAATTATGAATTGCAATCCTGAAAGAGGATTTACAAACGTCTTTATAAAAAATTTTGAAAATCATCTCGATGACTTCATTTTAAAAAAAATGTTTGAAAGATATGGTAAAATTACAAGTGCAAAGGTATGTATCGTAGTCAAGTGAATAAACGTATATAAGATTCGATCGATACCTTTCGCTTTTTTAAAGTCTACCATACGCATTTATGTATAATCAACCATATTGGTGGATGAATATATAACAGACTTTATGTTTCGAACTTTTTGCATTGATTATTTCAAAGAATATAACAGACAAGATTATTGATTATAATATAACTATTTTAACAGAAACGAAAAAAAAGTGAATATTTATAAAGTGTATATAAGGGTATATTAAAAAAAGGATCCATGTTTTATCGGCATATTTGACAAACTATAATGCTCAGTTAATAAATCAGTTTACAAGATATTTCTTCAAAGTTATAAATAAATAAGGAATATGTTTATATCTATTTAACTGTGCTGATTTTAAGGAAAAATTTTGTATTTTGTATTATATTGCGAATCGTTTTAGAAATATTTCATTTATATAAAGGAAGTACTACTAGAGTTACAAAAAAACTGCTCTAGTTGTGTAAAATATAATAATATATGTTTGGCTGCGCAAAGGGATGTTTTGGAGGGATTTAAGGGCCACAAGAAATTTTCATCCTCTTTGGTGTATAGAAAAAATGAACCATAGCGTAACTTTCAATTTTTTTTTAATTTTTTTTTCTCCTGTGGGATGTTTCAGAATCGCTCCTTCCAACTTTATATCGCCATTTCATATGATATTCAATCGTATGCGCCACTTTCATTTTGCATTACTATTTCAGCATCACGTAGCGCAATTAGTAGCTCTTTTAGTAGCTCTTATTAAGAGCTCAATTAGTAGCTCTTATACTCTCTCTTGTTTTCGTTTGACAAGAGTGTAAATATCCCCTTAAGCACGTAAGGAATATTTATATGGATTTTAAACTGAGGGTGGTTTATCTCGTCTCAGGAGAGGGAGGATAGATTTTCCATTTGGAGACTCGGTGTTTCTCTCTGTGAAACAAAACAATCGGCCAGCGAACACGCAGGAAGACGGGATTGAACTGGAGACGTCAGGTTCAATACTTAATTTGGTAAAATTTCATACTTTTCTTTGCTACTTACTAAATTGTTCTTGGTTCTGTTCTAAGATCTAACAGCAATATGCTAAATAATGATACTAATTGATGTTTATCTGCCAGTAAGCGAAACTCTAAGAACAAGGACTAAGATCTATGAGTTTCATACCGAAAAACTATCGGCAAATCGAAGTGTAAGTAATCAGTAGTTCAACACCAAGTCAACTCGTATCAAAGGCGGAGCAAGCTCCCTCACTATCCTTGATATTTTCTCATAATGTAAAAACACAGCCCCTAGGGGATGTAATACTGTAATTACATTATGAGGAGAGGTCACTACCCAGACCGGTTTTCAACTTTATGAGTAAGTAAAGCCGTCTCTAAAAATTTGGACGATCCCTAGGCCACTCAATCATGGGCGAAAGACCGTCCATCTCAGCGTTGGCTCCACTCAGTGATGGCCTTCCACCCACACGCCACCACCGAGCAGAACCGCTCAAATTCCGAAGAAAATCATTCACCGACAAAGCCCCTCAGCGGGACGTGCCGGAGAACACTTTCCCCGGAGACTCAAATTGCTCCCTTAAGGCAAAAACCCTAAGGGAGCGAACTCATAATAGCTCCCACCGGTTTCAACCTTTTTTGAGGTCTCATCAGTGAGTAGGTGGAAGATAACAAGGTTTAAGTGAAAAGAACTTACATACCTTCACTATACGAATGCCATAAAGGTGTGCCTGTGTATTATAACATAGAATAAAAGCCAAAAGGCTATTTTTCTGGCAAACTTAATAATAATGAAGGGGATACAAATCCTTTGATGTTTATCTGCCAGTAAGCGAAACTCTAAGAACTAGGACTAAGATCTATGAGTTTCATACCGAAAAACTATCGGCAAATCCAAGTATAAGTAACCACTTGATAGATCTTAGATCTTAGTCCTAGTTCTTAGAGTTTCGCTTACTAGCAGATAAACATCAAAGGATTTGTATCCCCTTCATTATTATTAAGGTTGCCAGAAAAATAGCCTTTTAGCTTTTATTCTATGTTATAATACACAGGCACACCTTTATGGCATTCGTATAGTGAAGGTATGTAAGTTCTTTTCACTTAAACCTTCTTATCTTCCACCTATCTTCCACCTATTCACTGATGAGACCTCAAAAAAGGTTGAAACCGGTCTGGGTAGTGACCTCTCCTCATAATGTAATTACAGTATTATATCCCCTAGGGGTTGTGTTTTTACATTATGAGAAAACATCAAGGATAGTGAGAGAGCTTGCTCCACCTTTGATACGAGTTGCCTTGGTGTTGTACTACCAAGTGGTTACTTACACTTGGATTTGCCGATAGTTTTTCGGTATGAAACTCATAGATCTTAGTCCTTGTTCTTAGAGTTTCGCTTACTGGCAGATAAACATCAAAGGATTTGTATCCCCCTTCATTATCATTAAGGTTGCCAGAAAAATAGCCTTTTGGCTTTTATTCAGTGATAACAATTGTTGAACAAAATAACTAAAGGTAAGAACTGCTGACTTATTGAACTCGGATACATCACAGAGAGAGAGAGAGGAATTATCGTCTCAATAATTAGATATGTTTCCACTAACCAAGAAAATATGCTTATTTATGCATCAATTTTAGTTTTTGCTCTAACCAATTGAAGAATGTCTTTTAGTTTCAAGCCAGAATTTGTTTCTTCAAAAACGACTTATTGATAAACATGAATACATAAAATAATAAAAAATAAAGAATATATGTTTCTCTCTTTCTCTAAACATAGGCGTCTCGTCCTCTCCCTCTCCCCACTGACTTTGCGAGCGAGTTTTCCCGTTGCCTCATTCTAATTATGGTGGTGGTTGCTATCCTTGTAAAGTGACGCATTGTGTAGGCTAGTGATGGCGACCCTTTCTTAGTAAGCATGCCGTCCTTTCCCAAAAAATAAGAGAATTCAACCTCGATTTCTCAGAAATGAATTTCCTTAAGTCATCTTTGATTAAAAATAAAAAATTTTCGTCTCCATTTAGAGTATATATATATTTAGTAACATTTTAGCAGTTTCAAAATAGTTTATTTGTAAAACAGTCATAAATTTCCCTTTGTGTCGTATTACATGCCATTTAATATTTTTTATTATCAAAGATAAATTTAATTAGGATATATAAAATATATTATCTTGTAGATAATATATATTAATCCTTTTGAATAAAAAATAATACAACAATCAAACTAATCAAGGAGTCTCTTCTTAGCCTTGAGGTCCACTTTTGTTTGGATGGCTAGAAATGTTTTCGTTCTTAATCGCATATAATAAATAGCTTCAGTTTAGTTCGAAGAATATCCCCCCCCCCCAAAAAAAAACTAACATTTGATTTAATTGTATTAATACCATTTTGCCAAACGAGTTTTTGTTACCAAACATAGATCATTGCACTGCACATTGATTCTTTTTTTTTCTTTTCAAACATATTTAGATTCTTTCATATCACATTTAGATTCTCTGTGTAGTTTGGTTGGGTGCGAAGAAACACTGATGGGCTAGCCACTTTGGGCACGCCTATCATAGTTTCGCCATTCACTAATGTAGACATTATCCAAAGTTGATATACAATTTATTATAACATATTGCATATTATATCTTCATAAATTCACATACATTTCAAAGTAATCGTTTCGTTTTCTTTTATCCAGGTGATGACCGACATCTGGGGAAACTCTAAAGGTTTTGGATTTGTCTGTTTTGAAAAATCAGAGAGCGCACTAATGGTAAGGATAGATTCTTTTGAATGCATTGAAGCTTTTTTAATCTTCATTTGCTCAAGGCTGTGTTTTGTGATCGATTACATTCAGATAATTCAGCATTCCAATCAAACTTCTGGAATTCAATTGACGTAGATAAAGTAGAGAGCAAACCTACAGATATAGTCATCTGGATGAGGAAAAGAGAGAGCGAAATTAAAAATTGGATATTTATTGTAATTTTTTTATTTGGTAAATCAATCTCTCGTAATTGCTCTCTCGCTGAACGTTTTTTTTTCCCTTGTGCCTCTGCCTTAATAGAGTATCCGACATCCAGTTTAGTGTGGACTTGTAAAAAATAGAAGCTACAGCACTTCACCTGAATCGGTTTCTTTTATCTTGAAATGTATTTTTAGAACTGCCTTCCTCTTATTCTAATAGTTTTTTAGTGATTACGATCATTTAGAGATATTTTTTTCTGTCATGGGTTAAAATTCCCAACATCTATCACAAGGTAGTGTAGATTTGCCACATTTCGTGCATGGAATTGACACACACAAAAAAAAGAATGAAACCATTAATTAAATCGTCATATTGCATATGTAAGAGCATAAGAACCAACACTAAGCATTCATTACTAAGAATAAGTACCTAATTGTGGTCAGGTAAGTCTATTTGGCATTTTCCTAAATCATGCTGAGTCTTACTGCTTGTGAGCAAGCATCTGTTGTGCGCAATACTTTCACTCAGGCAACACAAACAACTTGAAATAAATCAAAATCAAACAGGAGGTTTTTTTTTAATTACTGAACGTAATCATCTTAACAAAAACTTAACTAATGCCTCAAAAAAGAGGAAAAAAAAAGAACGTGACATTGTGAAACCACGATGTGAAGTCTAGAAGAGAATAGAATTAAGAGATGAAAAACCACAAGAGATGGAGTAAAAAGAAAATTAGATATGTTAAACCCTTAATCAGAAACTCGAATTAATCGTCTTCAAATGTGATCAGTTGGTCAAATTGTGAGAAAAAAGTTGCAACTCCACTGTCTTGATATGATGAATCCTTCACAGCAATTTTTTTTATTCCGCCCCCTCTTGTTTTATTTACTTTTTTATAAATTCCCAAAACCCCTCGGCGTGCGTTCATAATCAACATAATGCATTTTAATTTACCAACGTTCTATTATGTGAGACTTTTTTTTCTTGGATGATTTCCTGTTAATTTTACTTATTACTAACTTCTTTCATCCTATGCATTTCCCCATCTTTTTAGCTGAACAGAATATTTAATTAATATTTCATGACTTAGCTAATAATTTAAAATTATCTAATATTAAAAATTTCTACAAACTAATTCTTCGTTACATAATAATAATAATAATAAATATCATAAATAAGCAATACCGAAGGTTGAAAATTGCATATCTTACAGAGAACTGCAATTTTTTTTTTTAATATAACAAACGATGAAAAAAGATTTTCAGGAATTAACAGATAATTAGAACGTGACGTGTAAATAGCGAAGAAATAACTTGTGCTTCAGAAGGAAATCAATAACGCCGCCCGAATGAATTGTGGAGAATGTGAAAAAATTAATTCTAATAAGGGATATTAAATAAATAGGCTGAGAACAAGAACCAGCGGAGTAAACAAAATACTGGAATAAATAAATGTTCTTTTTCATGTTTTTTAATGAAAAGAAATAAGCTGTTTCATATTCATAACAGCAGGGAAAGATTAAAAGCTTAATACGAGTAGATATTATACAGAAATGGAAATTAGTTATTCCAAAGGAATGCATAAAACATGAACATTTTTGAACCCAAATTGGATATTTTTAAAAAAGAAGTCGTCTGCAGTTGGGAATCAAGAAAGATAATTCTCTGCTCCGATGGGAGTGGAATCTCTGCTTATGTCAAATTTATGAAATCAACTGTTATTTAATGCACATAAAAACAGGTATAATCCCAGAGAATTATCAACATGTATGTTATGCAGCGACCTCTCTGATTCCCTTGTAACATGTTAGGCGCATGGCCTTAGGGTTCAATCAAAATATAAATGCTAATCTTATTAAAATGTTCACAATGTTATTAAAATTTATAAATGCATGGTTTATTACTGTGTGTGAATAATAGAAAAGCAAATATGACTATTATTAATATGATTTTATTATTATTTATTATTAGCTGGTTCTCGAATTTTAAACCAACATAATGCCAAGTTTTCACAAATTTAAAAATAATGTTTAAGTGTTTTCTGTTGTTTTTTTTTCTCATAAGTTGTGAAAGTGGAAATAATTGAAACTATCTTTTGTGCATTTAAATGTAGAAAATATGCCAAGAGGTCGTCACGGTCTTAATATCTTTCCAAGCTCTAGTTCATTTGATTCTCTATCCCCTTCCCCTTTCACAGCTATGCCCCCCCCCCCAGCTGTTTCTTAATGAAGAACTTCACTGTCTACCGCAGGAAGCAAAACAGCAGGAAACGAAAACACCGACTAGATGCTCTCAAAAGAATGCCTTTACTAAAATGATGCGCTACAGGGAAACCCAACGACGAAGGATCAGCCTTGACCTTCGGCTGACTTTTCAAACTTTCTAGTTTTAATATACAACTGACAGTGCTTGTAAAAACTTCCCTTCATTAATCAACATAAAACTTTAAAACGTGTTGAACTGCTTTTCCAATATGAGCTGAAATTTATTAGGTTCTATCACATGATAAAGCAGATTATATTATATTTGAGTGCGGATGAAGATGAATTCATGCATATATCCCTCCAACATGTGTCTTATACCCTATTTCTCTCTCTCTCTCTCTCTCTCTCTCTCACACACACACACATACATTTGAAGAATAAAACAGCTTACTGTTTAAACCATAAAAATTATTTATTCTTTTCTTACCCTCTCCCCACATTCAGTTTTACACTTCTGAATGATTGTTATTGTTGATTCTACATTGAAGCATAAGTTTCTTGTGTAGGATGAGATACTGAAGTTAGTTTGTATTATTATTATCATGCTATCAATACCTACGACTAAGAGTATTGAAGAATGCACTGAATGTATGAAAGGAGTTGGCTTTCATAACATGAAATGCTCTAAGCAGTTATCGCCAGCGATAAAACAGTAGTAATTGCGTATTTAAGAGTAAATGGGCACCTACTTTCATGTAATTGCCTGTTTGTCGCAACTACCGAAGATGGCATAATGGACTGTGACATTATGGGCTGACCATTACACCCCGACACCTCGGTGAAAGTACACGATTACATGCGTCATTTGTAAACGAATTTCTATGAGATTCTCCAAGATTTTCCCACAGACAGTGGAAATTGTTTAATGAACAGATTTCTGCAACGGCGAAGAAGTATTTAGAACTACTTTCCATCGTACCGATTGCAAATAGGAATGTTTTCTCGAATTGTAGATCCGGATTTTAGCCTAGTATTTTTTTTTTAAATAATAAAAGAGGAAATGAATAATTATGCTGTAGATTTGTAAATAATTTTCATCGTCACTTACGTAGAAGAATCGTATAAAGATTATAAAGAACATTCATTTTTGAAAAAATAAGAGAATAGAGCCTTGAAAATAACAAACGTGGTGGGATGTTGTTGCATTCCCCGTATGATGCCTCGTGAACTGGTGGCCCATCAGTATAACATGTAAGAATATTATAAAAATATTAAAAACGAATATGAAATAAATGTCACAGATAAAATGTGAGCAATCGGTTGATGAAAACCCAAATCGTTAATTAAAATAATTATTTTTGTTGATTGAATTAGTCAACAGTAGGCCTAATCAATATGTGCACCTGACTTGAAGTCGAAAAATAGATTAAAAATAAGAATAAAGCAAAATAAGCGTTCAAAGAAGGAAGTAATCTAAAATGCATTTCAGCGATCGTAATTGTATCGCTCCGAACTAGCACTGAGAGATGGACTTAGAAGATTACTTTTACGGCTATTACTCGTGTGTGTGTGTGTGTGTGTGTGTGTGTGTGTGTGTGTGTGTGTGTGTGTGTGTGTGTGTGTGTGTGTGTGTGTGTGTGTGTGAGAGAGAGAGAGAGAGAGAGAGAGAGAGCATTAGATGATTACTCATACCTATTCATTTTTTCTCTTTTATAGGCAGTTAATCACTTGAACGGCATGGTGTTAGAGGGCAGAAGACTGTACGTTGGAAGAGCGCAGAAAAAACTGGAAAGGCAAGTAGAACTCCAGAGGCAGATGCAGATGAACTCGAACTCTTGTAAGTGGCCACAAGATTGTAATCTGTATGTGAAAGGTCTGAATCATAAGGCGGACGAATACCAGCTTCGCATGTTGTTCGACCCTTTCGGAAATGTCGTTAATTGTAAGGTGAGTGTCTGGTGATCAGGGATTTCATGCTCGTAATAACTTACCATCAAACCGAGCCTATAGAGTGGACACGGCGTTTTATTATTTTTTTAAATTCAGAGACATGTATATTCAGAACATTCTATCGTCTTTCGTTCTCCGAAGGTGAATAAGCGGATCTTTTTTTTAACCTTAACCAACTCTTTAAAAATCGAAAATCAAGCAGGCTGCACTCTTGATGCCGTATTGCTTATTAATGTAAGTTTTCGATATGTGAGATTATAAACCCGATTCTCTGAAAAAAGCTCTACTTATTTATGCAAGAGATCGACTGACGAGATCCGACTAAAAAGGCGTCGAAAACGTTCCCTCTAGTCGGTGATTAGATTCGAACCTACGACGGTCTTTCTTCTCACAGTCTAGCATAAAATTGCTGAAAGACTACTCAGGCATTTGTTTAGAATATCATAATTCAATACTGAATTTTTAGAACAACCTTAAACTTTGCTACAGAATTCTTAATTTATAAGAATCTTTACTTTAAGATTGTGTTATCCCCCTCTCATACAGTGGTAGAACTTCCTTCTGGAAACTCGGTTTTTATTCCGCAAAACATGAAACTTTTTCAAGCCACTTCTTCATTTCTCCTCAGATTACTTGCTGGTAGTCCATGGCTTCTTTCTCACCAGGATATATTAAATATTACCTTTGGTAATGCCTATATTTCCAGGGGAGATCAGATTACTTTTCTTTCTCCTCTTGGGATAATATACTAGGCTGCATGCTTTTCCTGCCTTTCATAAGATCAGCCATAATCTTTACTCGGATTTTTCATAAATACGTTGAGAAAAACCAATGGTTAGTCTCAGTATCTGTTACCAGTTGAAATGGCTTCCATTATTTCATTATTAAACTTTCCTTTACAACCTTAAAAATGTGAACCACTGTGAGTTAGCATCCATTTAGAGCCCAGCTTTAGACTTATCGAATCAATTTTTCTTCATATTTTTTCTTCCTCTGTTCTCTGGAATAACGTTCCTCACATGTGTTCTCCAGGACCTTCAACTTATCTAGAAAAAAAAAAGTATGCATAAGTGTTTTTCTCTCTTCTCAACTTCTTTACGATAAACGTGCTATAGATTTTGCAATCTCTCGTGTATGGGATAATATAAAACAATATTAAACTTTAAAATGCACCTTGCTGATACGTTGTTGATACAAGGGAACTTTTTCACGAATTCTATTCAGCGTGATGTCGAAAGCGCATCGCAGCCCGTGTTTGTTCAGAGTAGTTTGCAATTTCATGTAACAAACTGAAAACAGTTTACTATGAGCCAAATATCCATTGTCCAGTGTACTTAGTCAGTACCAAGGAAACTGAAATATTGTATTCTTAGGCATTTATTTTACTGTGGGATAAGTTCCCCCTCCGGGTGCTCCTCTTTCCTCTCACAAAAGTAAGAGTGAACCTGAATGTATTTGATCATACTGTTTCGTGCATTGCAAAGGTAAAAGTAGAACATATTAACAACTAATGCAATGAAAGTGAAGATTGAAAAAATCACTCATGATGACTATGAGTGATTAATGTAATGTACGCAGTATCTAATGATGACTGTGTATAGAAAAAATATGGACGGTCTGGACTGTGGATTAGAGAAATTAGTCTTAACCCTAGGATGCATAATAATAATAATAATAATAATAATAATAATAATGTATTATAATTATATTATATGTATTATAATAATATTGTTTCCCAACTTGCAAAAGCCTATAGGCACACATGCGATTGAGAAAGTTATTGAAAATGAAAATGCGAAGAGCAACAATATTATGGAACTTTAAAATTCAGACAGACAAATGGATATCTGGAATAATATATGCCTAACCATGACAACAGTGACATTAATATTACATTACTGCTCACTATAGTCGGTTAACAATGTATGTATTTGCAGGCGTAGACTTCAGTGGCTAATCGGTTCAAAAGATATATTTCGGTGATTATACCACATTTTTTATTATTCAGTTGTGCAAAATACTGAAATAATAGTTCCCGACAAGTTTCGTAAATCATAGGATTTACATCTTCAGGGGGTAAATAGTATAACTTAAAGTTTAAACAAGAGAATTAATAAATACAAATCATAACCGTCTGCCTATTCATAAACTTAAAAAAACAGAATGCAGATATAAAACGTTATTGACGTTGAACAATACTGGATGATGTCACGTGTTCTTGTTCTCGTTCATACAGTCCGAGCTCAGATTGAGGTAGATTTTTTATTAGAGCTGACCACACTTGATGGAGAATTAAACCTTGATTTTTATTGCATTGGGTTGGGTTTTTTAGCATATTAGCAGCTTCTTTAAATTTTCTTATATAACTGTTGTTTTCTATGTATGTCGTCGTTTTTTGCCAGAGTACACCGTGTCCAGTGGAAGTGGTATGGAAAGCAAGACCCGTTTTTTGTTCTCTTTTGTATTGTACTCTTTTTGGTGTTCAGCCATCGTGTCCAGTGGATGTGGACATGATGTCACGATTTCAAAGATTATCTCAACAATTTGCACAACACAATAATATTCACTTTAGAACAAGAAGGAAAAAAAACTTCCTTTTCTGGATATTCTATTAGAAGTTAATGAAGAAAGTAAACTCTCCTTCTCAGTATATAGGAAGCCGACAAACACTAGAAGATTTCTAAATGCAACCTCACACCACCATCCTTCACAAAAAATAAGCTTAATTAAAACTCTTCGAGACAGAGCATAGAATATCTCCAGCACACAAGAAAGATGTAATGAAGAACTAAAATACTTAACACAAATCCTCCAACAGAATGGATATGAAACAAAAACCATCAAGAGAATCCTTAAAATGCCTCCAACTAACAACACAATAAAACAGGATTACAAAAACGCAATCTCGCTTCATTATATTAAAAATGTTACAGATAAGCTAGCCAAATTAATGAACAAACACAACATAAAAGTAGCCTTCCTTCCTATGGAAAAAATCTCAAGATTCCTACATCCACCAAAACCACCTCATCATCCTCTTAAAAAACCAGGAGTCTACAAAATCCATTGCTCTTGTGGGATTTGCTACGTAGGACAGACAGGAAGATCTGGAGAAATAAGCATGGCTGAACACCAAAAAGACGTACAATACAAAAGAGAACAAAAAACGGGTCTTGCTTTCCATATCACTTCCACTGGACACGATGTACTCTCGCAAAAAACGACGATGTCATACATAGAAAACAGCAGTTATATAAGAAAATTTAAAGAAGCTGCTAATATGCTAAAGAACCCAACCCAATGAAATAAAAATCAAGGTTTAATTCTCCGTTAAGTGTGGTTAGCTCTAATAAAAAATCTACCTCAATCTGAGCTCGGACTGTATGAACGAGAACCAGAACACGTGACATCGTCCAGTATTGTTCAACGTCAATAACTTTTTATATCTGCATTCTGATTTTTTAAGTTTATGAATAGCCAGACGGTTATGATTTGTATTTATTAATTCTCTTGTTTAAACTTAGTTATACTATTTACCCCCTGAAGATGTAAATCCTACGATTTACGAAACTTGTCGGGAACTATTATTTCAGTATTTTGCACAACTGAATAATAAAAAATGTGGTATAATCACCGAAATATATCTTTTGAATGTATGTAGTATTTTGCCATGCCATTAACACAGGACAGTAAAACCAGACGTATAACTTTATCACCAGATATAGAGATCCGTAGGCTCATTTGCAAATTCATCGAATTTGGAGCAAAAGAGCAACATTGATATCGATTGTCATAGGAGAAATAGAAGCACCAAGAGAATTTATGAAATACCTGGATAAGCTTAAATTCCCAGATATAATACAATCTCGGTTACCGAAAAGAGCATTATTAGGGACATCTCACATTTTCGGATGATATCCACTCGATAACTTGACCTTTGAATAAGGTCTGAATTCGACACAACTGCCAGTCAAAGATTTTATTAATATTGTCATATTTCTTGTATTCTTTGACTGTGAACTCCGTTTGCTGAATACAATAATAACTTACGTAATTACGTAAGTTATATCAAATATCACCTACAGTACCAAAAGTGTCCCACACTACTTTCTTCTTCATCATCGGGTTCAAAAATATAAGAAATCGACTTGTTTTAATAAAACCCAATTGCTATGTTCATTTATTAATTTTTCAGAAGACTGTGATATTTGATACGTCTTCTGAAAAATAAATTAATAAATATCGATTGGGTTTTATTAAAACAAAAAAATCGATTTCCTATATTTTTGAACCCGATGATGAAGAAGAAAGTAGTGTGGGTCACTTATGGACAATGAAAGAATTTATTTTATTTTATCTCAGTAATAAGAACCGTAAGCGAGTTGAAAATAAATACTGACCTCAACGATAAAACTGAATAATGAATACTACAAAAAAATTTACTTAAGAGCCAAGGAAAGAATTAAGGAATTTGCGCATATTTAACAACAAATAATGAAAGGGAAAAAAGCAGTAGTGTTTTCGAACAGTGCATTGAATATAGACATACTAACGAGATGACTAACGAATAAGAATTAAATCAGCATTTTTGCATTTATAATCACATAAAAGAACAGATTGGCTGCGTCCCTTGTAGTCTGTTGTGCAGGGATCGCAAATTTACAACCGAAAATGAACTCCCGATCATAAACTCGCTGTATGAAACTTACTAAGACTGCCATCTACACATGCATTATGTTTTATGAAGGCGAGGTAGAGAGTCATGATAATATTAGCTTTAATAACGAGCCCTTCATTAGGTTAGCGAGGGGAGGGAGAAGAAATTGCACTCGACTGAAAACCTGTATGTGTTACCGCAAAACAGAACGGAGGATCCAAAGGCGAAATGGAGAACCATGGGCTTGTTTAGTCCAATATCAGTGATAAGAAAACTAATATAACGCACTATTAAGTGCAGTCTACCGACACATTTAAGTGCCAATAAAATTGTAGGCGAGTCTCAATGTGGCTCTCTCGAGGATGAATAACGTTTTCCAGACTCGATGAGTTACTATGACACTGCTACGAAGGACATGGATGCACGAAATAATTTGATATTACACATTTGGAGTTCAGTAAGATATTTTTAATATAGCACTGCAAATTGAGGTAAGATGGCAAAGATACCGAAGTTCTAACAGGGGATTGCTGAATTTATTGCATCTTAGTAATGAATAGTCCCGATTGGATACTATTAACATTCTACGAAATCTTTCATTGGCATCTAAAGATTCAAGGTTTGGTTTGGTAGGAATTAGAAGCGAAGCAACTGGGGGGGGGGGGGGGGGAATTGACTGTTCAATGCGTCCGTTCTCCGATTGGTTTGTTGCTTTGCAAGAAGAACCACCACACTTTTCAAGAGAGGAAAACCTTGAGAAGTCGATAATAATCGGTATTATTGACTACTCTTACCAGGGAAAACACCTATTTTTACTTAATTTATCCGGATATTTTTGAGTTTGATACTAGGGTGAAATTTTTATACTAATAAAAATATAATAAGGCCTGCGTAGTTCAGCGGAAGTGGCGCTTGCATTCTCTGCGCCAGGCCGCTCGAAGTGTTAGACTTAAGTTCAAGTATAGTCGCTGACTGGAGGAACGTTTTCTAAGCCTTTCTTCGACCGCTTCCCGAGTTAATCAATCTCTGGCACTGACAACCGAGTTTTATTTCCCGGAAACTAGGGTTTTTCATTCCGTAAATTCAAGAAACTCTGTCTTAGAACTCAAACTATTTCAGAGGGTAACACATCCTGTTAGGGTTCGGTACCAAGAGATGGTAGCACTTGTTTGTCAGTCTCTTCATCGGTTGCCGCCTATAATTAGTGATAGACATTGGCCAGCTTTCTCTGATTTGTTACTGGTGGAGATTGAACTGCCCACTCAGTCTCCAAAAGCTAGATAGGGTTTAAAGGCCTCGCGTACTCCTTATAAGGGAATAAAGAGACGTTAGCTTGTTATTATTTTTTATTATAAAAATATACACATAAGTTAAATCCATTTTATGTTATTTATTAATTATGATGTGTTCCTATATGTCAAGGTATTTTTAGATTTCCAAGGAATCAGGTTCACAGGAAAAATAGCGATGATTAGTCACAGCTGACTTAAAGAAATAAGAAAATATTCTTTCGGTTAAAAAAGCCGTTTTTCACAGAAATAAATCTATGAAAAGCGCGCGCACGCACACACACACACACACACACACACACACACACACAAAATTATAAACCTTTATGCTGATATACATAAACTTCACTTACGCAGTGTATATGCAAAATACATGGTCACGTGTGTCGCTATGTATTTCAGGCAACTATTTAAGAATGTAGTAATCGTCAATAATGTTGATCACAATAGAAAAACAAAAAATATATATATATATATATATATCTTTTGGAGTTCTATGAAGGACTTATTATGGGTTCCCGTCTGGCTACAGCCACGTTTTTGTAAACAGCAGAGCTGAATGGTTTCTCAAAAGGTGAGATATCCCGGGTGTTTAGTCAGTGGAAAAATAACCCACATTGGTTGTCTAAATGGTGTAACTGTGGTACTAAGGCAGTCTGTCAGGAACGACTTCGCCGTCGTCTGAGAAGGCTTTTACAGACAAAAAGAACTTCCTGTGTGCATCAGTTGATGGGAGCATTTAAGGAAGGCTGTTCCCAATCCATATCTCACCGAACTATGCGCAGGAAAAATGAAGAGACCTGGATTGGTAGTCGCTAGAGGAGGTCCAAAATGGAATTAAATAAAAGTTTCTAATTCAGATGTCGTATCTGTATTTTAGCACTCGCTATCGTAAAAAATTCAAGGAGACTCTAGATATGTTGGCAGTGGAATAATGCAGTGTGACTGGTATCGCTTGCGATTAATGTAAAGTAACAAAATACACAGCGCACTTCGGGTTCGCTGCACCCTGAAACTATGTCCATCTCTACTAGTATTGGTGTAAAACATAAACGGATTACTGAAATGTTAAAATGAGTTTTGTGTGTAAATGAAATAAACATTGAACATAAAATACTTTTATTTATTTTATTTTCATGTCGCCGAATTGAAGCCGTTGGCTCTTCATATAATTAGTAATTTATAAGAACACCTTCTTGGCAATTCTAATAGAAGGGATGTAAGTTCTGTTCGTTCGCTACAAACTTGGTATTAACTAGGTCTACCTACTCACTGATGAGACCTCAATAAAGGTTGAAACCGGTCTGGGTAGTGACCTTCTCTCACTCATAATGTAGAACAGTAATACAGCTCCTAGGAGCTAAGTTCACATTATGGGTAAATACCAAGAATAGTGATCGGAGCTTGCTCCACCCTTACTATGAGTTGCCTCAGTTTGCACTACCAAATGGGTCAGATGTTGCACTATCCAGGTATTAGCTTAAGCTTGGAATCGCCGAACTTTATATAGTTTCTATATTCGGCATGAAACTCTTTTGGTTTCTTATTCGGCTAAGAAACAATATGGGATGTAATATCCCTTAACTTAAATAAGTTCATGTCACCGAATTGAAGCCTTTGGCTCTTCATATAATCAGTAACTTTTATTTAGAAAAAAAAATGAAATTACAAATCCTGATGTTATTACCGGCGACAAGATGACTGTTGTCTGTGGGTAACCAGGTATATATATATATATATATATATATATATATATATATATATATATATATATATATATATATATATATATATATATATATATATGTTTATATATATATATATGTTTATATATATATATATATATATATGTGTTTATATATATATATATGTTTATATATATATATATATATATATATATATACCTGGTTACCCACAGACAACAGTCATCTTGTCGCGATCACAGCTTCAATTCTGCTTCGGAACCTCGAACAAGCTGATGCTACAGTCTCCCTGGGAAGGGCCGCAAAAACTGTTTTAATTTTATCCATTAACTGGGCTTTTGTATTACTGGAAGTGCGATTGGTGTCTTTTTCAACTGCGCCCCATACAAAATAATCCATGGGGTTAAGGTCTGGGGAGTTTGGAGGCCAAACATTTGGACTGGTGAAGTCGTAGAAATTTTCAGACAACCATTTTTGACTTTTCCCAGAGGTGTGGCAAGGGGCCGAATCCTGCTGCCATACATACGGCCTACCATTGGCTACCCTTGTTATCCAGGGCTTGACTACAGTTAGCAACTCCACGAACAAAGCCCGAATTCCAATGCCAGGGTTCTTCAACACCTGTTCCTGCAGATTTGCGAGGAATTCTGCTGTACGAACGCAATCAGATCGTCTGCTAGGGATCTTTCTTCTTGCTACATCCTCGTAGTCACCATTGCAAGTCTCTAGTTCATGCCTGATTGTTTTTACTGTATTCAGGGAGCATTGGGCAGCAGTCGTAATATCCTTATTTTGATGGCGGGCACGAATCATCATGATACAAGTTATTCTCTTCCATGATTCAGGTGGGTTCCAGCTATCCATCCTTTCTGACATCTTGTATATGAATGAAGAAGGGTCCAAACTTTTAAATGAAGAGAAGTGTGTGTTAATACATGTAACTTACGGAAAAATATAATTAATTATAAATATGTCAAATTTATCCCGAACACCCTGTATATATATAAACATATATATATATATATATATATATATATATATATATATATATATATATATATATATATATATATATATATATATATATATATATATATATATATATAAATATATATATATATATATATATATATATATATATATATATATATATATATATATATATATATATATATATATATAAATATATATATATATATATATAAATATATAAATATATATATATATATAAATATATATATATATATATATATATATATATATAAATATATATATATATATATATAAATATATAAATATATATATATATATAAATATATATATATATATATATATAAATATATATATATATATATATATATATAAATATATATATATATATATATATATGTTTATATATATATTACTATTATTACGGGCAACTCCAGGGAGTCATTAGACTCATCGAGGGAGACCCCAAATCATATTCATCACAACTATTTGACATTCATACAGTACCTATCATACCTCGCCTTAAACTCATTCACTGTCACAGCATCCACCACAGACTCAGGGAGCGCATTCCACTCATTCACTACTCTAAAAGTAAAGAACCCAGCTCTAACACCTTTACTAACCACACTTTTGCCCAGTTTCCATGGATGTCCCCTAGTCCTCCCACAACCAGCCCTGTTCTCAAAAATATATTCTGAATTAATTTTATAGAAACCCTTTAGTAATTTGAATGTCTCAATCATATCTCCCCTCCTCCGCCTATCAACCAATTTTTGCAACCCACAAATCCTCAACCTGTTCTCATACGGTTCATTCCACAGACCTGCTATCATCTTGGTCACTCGCCTCTGGATCCTCTCCACCTCCTCCCCATCAAGAAGAAACCTAGGTGACCAAATCTGAGCACAGTAGTCTAGATGGGGTCTTATCAAGGCTCGATACAGAGGAACAATAACCTGCTTGTCTCTGCTTGTCAACGTATTCTTCAGCAACCAAGTGATTTGATGAGCTGATTTGGCCACTTTTGCAATGTGTCCCCTAAATTTCAATTCCTTATCTACCAACACTCCTAAATCTCGTGCCTCATCAATTTCCTGGAGCACGGTTCCACCAATGCAGTAAACTGCCTCCAATCTTTTCACCCCAAAATGCATAACCTTACATTTTGCCACATTAAACTGACATCCATTCTCCTTAGCCCAGACCTCCAATCTATCCAAATCATCCTGCAAAAATTTGACGTCATCTGTATTCACTATTGCCCTACCCAACTTCGCATCATCCGCAAACAAATGAACTGTTCCTCTCAGATCCTTTCCTATATCATTTATGAACAAATTAAACAGCAGTGGTCCAAGAACAGATCCTTGTGGCACACCACTAGTCACAGGCCGTCTTGTGGACTCTACTCCTGAGTAAACCACTCTCTGATATCTCTCTGTCAACCACCCTCCTATCCATCTCACCAACCCTATGTCCATCCCCATATGCCCCAATTTACTGATTAGAATTCCATGTGGTATCCTGTCAAAGGCCTTGGCAAGGTCCAGTAGAATCACCGTAAACCCATTACCCTTATCCAGTTCAGCCGTCACTGTTTTATAATACGTGAGCAAGTTACTGAGGCATGACCTACCCTTCACAAAACCATGCTGTCCCCGATACAGTATCCCATTTTCTTCTATCCAATCTTGTATTTTCCTCTTGACTATTTTCTCTAAGACCTTGATAATGACTCCTGTTATGCTGATTGGCCGGTAATTTTCAACAGCAGCCTTGGAACCACCTTTGTGCAGTGGAACTATTTTCCCCTCTTTCCACCCCCCTTGGGACTGACCCAGTCCTCAGGCTCAAATTTAACAAAATGGTCAAGGGCACTGACAATTCTTTGGCCGCTTCACGTACGACACGAGCTGGTATACCATCCAATCCCACAGATGTATTGACATTGAGGTTCTGTAATAGACTAGTTACCTCTACTTCATTCATCACAATTCCAGTATAAGCTGTTGGTTCTTCCATTCCTGCAAAGTCACCACCTGGATGATATACTCTTGCAAAGTGCTCGCTCAGTAATTCCACAATATCAACTGATTCAGTTACCTCCCTACCCTCAGCATTTTTTAAGATCATTCTACCATGAGCATTTTTCCTTTTACTTGCAACATATTGAAAAAACTGTTTGGGATTCTCTTTAGCCTGCGTGGCCAATTTCCTTTCGTAATCTGCTTTTACTTTTCTTACCACCCTTGTTACCATCCTGGCCTGAGCTTTATACTGGTCCTGCGCCTGATGGTCACCCTTCTCCTTAAAATTCCTCCACAATTGTTTCTTTTTTTGCAGCTCAAGCTTAATAGTGTTATTCATCCATTTAACCCCTAATTGATTTATTATTCGGACTCTTGGTATACAGTCAACCATTGCCTCCTGCAAACAGTTCTTAACCACCTCCCATGCACTATCAACATCCAGCCCTTGCAGTTTTACATGCCATGGCATTGAGCCAAGCACACACCTAAGCTTGTCATACTTACCAGCCCGGTAATTCCACATGTACCCTGTCTTAATTGTAAATTCGACTCTTTTAGCCACCTCCCAAGTCATGACTTTATGGTCACTCTCACCAATTGGTGGCAACATGGTCATGTTCATTACAGCCACATTCTCGGTTGCAATTACTAGGTCCAGCACTCTCTGCCCCCTGGTATTTTCCAATACATGTTGCCGTAGATAGTTGTCCCTTAATAACCGCATAAAATCCAATTCCTTCCTCCCATGTGCCCTCTCCTCTTTCCAGTCAATGTTACCATAATTGAAATCACCCATAATAATTACCCTTCTTGCACTCATTTCTTCTATTTGCTTATGCATACTATCCCCACCATCCACTCCATCACCCGGTCTATAGCAGCACCCAATTGTATATTTTGTTCTGCTGGATTGTATCTCACACCAAACAGCCTCAAATGCGCTTTTTTCCCCATCATGCAGTTCAACTTCTATACTCCTTGGCTGAAGATCATCAGCAATCATCAATAACACTCCTCCCCCCTTTTTATTCACCCTGTCACTCCTGAACACGCTATACCCGTCGCATTCATATATCTTTTTTAAGAGTTTAAGAGTGACATATATATATATATATATATATGTTTATATATATATATATATATATATATATATATATATATATATATATATATATATATATGTTTATATATATATATATATATGTTTATATATATATATATATATGTTTTTATATATATATATATATGTTTATATATATATATATATATGTTTATATATATATATATATGTTTATATATATATATATATATGTTTATATATATATATATATATATGTTTATATATATATATATATGTTTATATATATATATATATATGTTTATATATATATATATATATATATGTTTATATATATATATATATATATATATATATATATATATATATATATATATGTTTATATATATATATATATATGTTTATATATATATATATATATATATATATATATATATATGTTTATATATATATATATATATATATATATATATATATATATATATATATATATATATATATCACAAGAACGTTAATGTAAGGTTTAAGAGTGACGACGGCATAACAAACTATATATTCCTGTATACTTTCTTTGCTAATGCTAAAGAGAGAAAGAGAGAGAGAGAGAGAGAGACTTTTCTTTCAAATGTTAGTGCTCTTAATGTTTTTTTTTTTTTATTGGTGTCATATGAGCGTCATTTTCTGCTGCTTCCTGCCGGCTTTTATTTTGTTTTCCTCCTCCATCGTTTTAGAAGGTTTGCTGTGCGGCTCTTCTCTGATTTCGAGCACTCGCTTCTCACAGTCATTCTTCAATTGGTTTATTCAAGTGTTCTCCAGTTTCCTCTCCATTTTTTAAGAATTTTGCACCCACTTGTTGTTCAGTTGTCAGTTATTCGAGGAGGTTTTCATTTCCACGGAAAGAATGCTGCGTTGTTTTTTGTTGTTTGGATTGTTATTTGTATATTGCAAGTATATTTTTCGCAAACCCAAAAGACTATATCTTGTATATCTTCTATTCAGGAACAATGAAGCAGTTTTCACATTTGGAAATGTTTGTTTTATTCAGTGCCTTTTAGGATTCGAAAACATTTCATATTGTTAGATTAGGAAATGTGTTCTTGGGGGGGGGGGGTCCCGGAACTACTTGCTTTCAAACCTTTTTGCCCACTTCTTCCTTCCTAAAGCAATAACAGCAAATCAAAAATCTTCTGTACTTTTATTTTGGTTGTTTTGGCCAATCTAGAAGAATGAGACATGCTTTGATCTGATCTAATCTACTTTTTGTTTTCATTTTGTCACATTTCCAAAGACTATTCTATTCTTGTGACAGTCTGGAAAGTCAATTAAGTTCCTGTTGACACCCTTACGTATCGAACTGAAAATCTTTGAAACAAATGTTTACCAGCAAACGTTAAGTTTTCTTAGAAGAAAAACAAAAGCTAACAGTTTATAAAGTTCCACCTGTGAAGATAATCAGATATTAACTCAAGTCTCGCTACCATCATATTGACTTTCTTCGCCTAAAATCTCCGGGCAATCCTCTAGATTTATAGTCCGTTGTATTTTTCTTACCTTATTTTTTATTTTTCTTTCTTTCTTTCTTTCTTCTTTTTTTGAACATACCCCCCCCTCTATTATTCCACACTGAATTCTGCCAGTAGTTTTTGTCCAGAATATCTGAATTCCCTAATCAGCTAATTTCAGCTGAACGATACACCAAGTCCAGTTTCGTGTGCTCTAAAGTTTTTCCTTTTACCTACTTCTGAAGTTATGTATTAAGGAGTTTTAAGAGGTTTTTGTCCTTTCCCCAGGTTTTTGTTAGCTGCGGGTTTAGCATATCAGACCCCCCTTAATGCATTTTCTCTAACAGCCTAAATGGTAATTTTCCATAGTATCTTCATGAATGATGGCAATTGTATGGTCGGTATGGAGAAGGTAGGCAACCTCTTTGTAACTAGCTGCGAAAAAATTAAAAAAATTTTCGCAGCTTAAAAAAAAAAAAAACATTAAGTGGACAGTTTGGATACTCATAGTAGAATGTATTCAAAGTACAGGGTGGCCATAAAATAACTTTCCCTGTTTGGAGGCATCTGTAGCTAAAACCAATAAATGGAATGAGACCAAACTTTATATTGAGACTTTTGAAGGTATGGGGAGATGATTTCCCCGAAAAAAATATTTAGTACCAAAAGTCGCCGATAGGGGAAATTTTGGCGCTGGAGGAGCCGAAAACAAGCGGATAATTACATTAAAGGCAGATAAAATGGAATAATAACATTTCGACAGTGTAAGCGACAGCCGCGTCGCTCATTCCAGCTGGATATGTGGCGTGTTACAATGATAATACGATTAATAATAATTAAACTAAAACAACAACTTACGAGAGACGGAAATTAATGTAGTGATTAAACTCACAGGAAGTAATGTTTTATTCATCAGAATTAGGGTCCCCTGGATCACATACACGATTTTCAATGTGCTGACCTTTCTTATATACAACAAATTGCATCCGGTGTGCGACATGCACTATAGCTGAGCGTAGCTCTCAGTGCTACAGCTGACATAGGACCTGCACGCAGGTTATGAAGCCTTCTAAATTCCCGAAGGGCCGCTACGGCATTGCACTGTTTCAAGTAAAACAACTTAACAAGTAAAGCACGCTGAGGCAAGGTAGGATGCATATTGAGAACAATTCGTCAGTCATTCAAATAACTGCCTGAACGTTCCCAATCCCGTTTTAAGTATAATTGGTGGCGCTGCTGTTACATACGCACAGTAAAATTTGCATAATCCTTTTTAACTGCGTTTACTGCAAATATTTGAACTGCTTTCGGCTCCACCAGCGCCAAAATTTCCCCTGTCAGCGATTTTTGGTACTAAATCTCTTCTTTTTTTTTCGCGGAATTCATCGCCCCCATGCCTTCGAAAGCCTTATACAATGTGGTCTCATTCCGTGTATTAGTTTTGGCTACAGATACCGCCAAAGAGGGGAAAGTTAATTTATGGCCACCCTGTAGAATGCAGACAGTTGGACAGAGAATAACAAATCTCGAGAAGGTAGGGGTAAGAAAAAACAGTTAATTTGCTTTAGCGATTACACAACCAACTGCATATTTTAATGCATTGCAGGTGATGCGACACCCGAATGGCCATTCCAAGTGTTTTGGATTTGTCTGCTACACGACGACTTTCGAAGCCCAAACAGCTATCATCGAAATGAACGGCAAGTTTGTTTTCTCGAAGCCTCTTTACGTCTCTCTCGCCCAGAAAAAAGAAGAGCGAAGAGCCATGCTGGTTGCTCAGTTTGCACCGAGAACTGGACTGCAAGATCGTTCTGCAGAGCAGGAAATGGAGCTGACGCAGCAGGAAGTGAATTCAACTGAGCTCGAAAGACTTCGTCAGACCGCTCAGAAAGAGGACGAGGAATCATCAGAAGAAGATCGGAAGGTTGAAGATTTTCATGAGGACGACGAAAGTGATTTGTAGACCCAGAAATAGGATGAATTAATTTGTTGACCAAAATCCTTTATGAAAATGCTTGGCTGTAGTGCTAAAGAAAGAGCTAAAAATTTTTATATGCATTTTTGTTGATTTGGATATGCAGATGCAATCGCGATAATGTTATTTATTTTTAAATTTTTCAGCAGGACGAAAGGATTATGAACTAGTTTTTAGAATGTTTATTTATTGATGACTCTGTGCGTATCCGAATGTTTATTTTTGTAAACCAATCATTGTTTCAGTTAAAATTAGACAGAGTTCACTTTTTTTTCCGAATTAAACCTAGCTCAGAATATTTAAATGCGTCGTTCTTTTCCTTTTTTTTGTTATAACACACACACACACACACACACACACACAATAAAACGGTAAGAGAGAATATTCGTTTATTGCTGCTGGATTGGCACAGCTTCATTTACATATGACAAGTACCCTGTTTCTTTTCAAGAACTTATTGATTACGTTCACCGAAAGGGTCCGTATTTAAATGAATATTACACTTTTGGTGTGGACAGAATGTAATTAAAGAACATGTCTAGAGTAACTTATTGACATTTTTTGAGTTTAGAAATAGATTTTGACGTGTTCTTGTGTAATTCAGAAACAGCTAAATATGATGGAAATACAGCTAATGATTTCTCCTACGATGGAGTGGACAGTAATACTTTGTATGTCAGCTTTCATTTTTAATTTGTGAATTAACTGGATGGCAGTTTGATTTGGCTGGAATTACATCCGAAGCAACTAAAACTATGAGGCTGGTGCATTATTTTCTGTTAATTGCGTTTGTTATACTGCAGATTCGCCTATGTTGTGGAATGAAGAAAAAGACTACCAGCTAACTCACCAACAGTTGGAAAGTTCAGTATATACCAACTGAGCTATGCTGGATCTTAAAGATAGTTTTAAGAGTCCGAAATATCTGAATAACTGTAAAATTCAGTAACAACAACAACAACAACAACATAATAATAATAATAAGAAGAAGAAGAAGAAGAAGAAACATAGTATTTCTGCTTATTTAGAATAAGACAAATTTGAGAAACTATAATGAATTCAAGTTTGTTAATTGTATATACAACTTCTACACCTAGAAGTAATCGCTTTCAGACATCAAACATTGAAATCGCTTAAGCAGACCAAAGCCATCTACTGACCGACATCTTACTCTCATATAATATTTATTTAAATTATTATTACAATAAGAAAATTAGCAGTTAATTAAATTATTTTCACTGAAGACGTCTGGCTATAAATTCATTCCCTGTCTCCTTATTCTGCTGTGTTATTATATTAAAATTTATTTCACTCTCATTATTTATTATATAAAAATTCTCATTATTTTACGGCGCATTAGAGACATTTTATATTTAAAATGTCTGTAGATTTCCTTTGCTCCGATTCAGCACCGGGATTTTAACGGTTGATTATTCGGCCGATAGAAGTAAGAGGTGTAGTGTTAATTAACGCATATTTTAACCTAAATGCTTTTCTGATGTACACCACTCTGTTTACATTGCGAAATTACAATTAGCGCCTTGGCTTCTCCTTTTGAAACTCCTTGTGGGAGGATTTAATGAATTTTTCTCACTACTGGTGTTGCTGACAGGCAATGCTAATTAGCAGCTTGCTTCCAAAAGAATCGCAAATTGGAAATACTCGTATGCGTCGCTACTGACATCTACCGGTGAGAACGGAAAATATCGATAATCGGTACAGATATTTTATTTGAGTACAGGAGCTGCTACTGTTGAAGTTTTAAGGTAATTCGGGAGATATACGGATGTTGTTCAGGATGAATATATTGGACAAATTGAAGGATTTTAATAATTCTTTAGGACTGTAAGTCTGAATTTACCTTGTAAGGCGCTTAACGTTTTATATTTCAAAATAAAAGTACATACAAGTATTAGTAAAGCTGACCTGTTCAGTTTTTCTTATTTCGAGATCAAATGGTATATTCGTGATAAGTCATAGAAACTTCAGTTATGGACAGAAGTAGAGTTGGATGAGGTAGTTGGAGGTTGGGGTGCCTGACTTCGAAGAGATTAGAATAAACAAGCATTCGATTCGGCAAAATACACCTCCCGTCATTAATATACCTTGGATCTGTACAAGCTGATGAATCTTAGGTGGGATCAGCTCAATCTTTGCACATCTAAAATAATCAGAACTAATCCTTGATTGCAGAATGAATACCGTGTACTCTCTCTCTCTCTCTCTCTCTCTCTCTCTCTCTCTCTCTCTCTCTGTAATTATTCTAGGTAATTATATTATACTTTTTTTAGGATTTTTTATCTCGCAAACAGAAAAACCGATCAGAAGAACACTCACAATTAGCAGACATAATACAATTGATCTCAAAGCATTAGTTGCTGTAACTGTGTAATTTCAAATAACAAACAAAATTATTTTCAAGAATGAAGAAAATGAACATTTTAATTTTGTTAGAAGAATTTTCTCTAATAAAAGCAGTGTTTTATCCTGTTTTTTCCCACTGACTTTGACATTCCTATAAATTGTATACAGTCCAGCTAAAGATGCAAATTTTCATAAACATCAGAAGATTTGCTAGTTTATTGGAAACCAGAAAAAGAAAAAAAAAACAGAAAATCTCAGGCGTTTAGACTAGTATGAAAGTCAATGTTCATCTGACAGATCCCGTAGCAAGGATGGTTGCAATAAAGAGAGACAGTGACTAAGGGTTAGAATACTTGGGAACCTTGCTCTAGAAACCAAACAGTGAACTTTTTCAAGTCACCTCGTGCTTTCGGTAAACGAGGAGGTTATAGTCTTATACCTGGCGATGTAATTCATCTGCCAAACTAAAGATAATCAACGCATTCATGACATCGGTGGGTTCTTTCACAGCTCACTGGTTCTAACCCCTTGGCCAACCAGGAATTCCGGTCTACTTTATCAGTTGCGTGTTCTCTAATTGGTCTGCGGCTATTTGGCAAGTTGAATAACCGCAACGCCGTTGCATGAGTCATAATTTGAAATGACCTTATAAAGAACTTCGCATTCTTGATTGGATTCAAATTCAACTCTTTCAAACCAAAGTGCGTCGTTCTTACCTCTAGAGCTATGTAGGCTCGATGCGAAGACCGTCCAGTGTTGAATTGCTTCGTTATGTGGGGTGCTATTCAGAAATATTGTTAACTCAATTTTCCTGCTGTTAAAAAAAAAAAAAATTATCTTTAATTTAGGTTTGCTTTCATTCTGGGATCGTTTTTGTGTCCAAATATTAGCAAAGTACATTTACTAAGTACCAAAAAAGAAAGAAAAAAAAAAGATTAAAAAAAAACTAAAACGGTTCTAGGTCCAATAACGTGATCCCGAATGCGATTCAAAACACGTCTGTGCTTTTTTGCGATCATTTCTCGGCATTTCGATCTTGTATTTTATTACGACTTTGGAGGTGTGCTTCTGTTCAACCAAAAAAAAAAAATCGCTGGCACCAGTTGTGTAGGACCACTGAGAGAGTACAGATTATTCATCTTTCGCTGTGCCATGTATATAGTTGATGGAAATGACTCTGTGATCCGATCAGATATTGTCCAAGTAGCCGTAATACATCCTAAGGTAGAAAAGGATCCTATTGTTGCGAAAATTTCCCACACTAGCTATATAAGCGGTTGTTCGAATAGAGACAGTTGATGGAGGGATGGTGGAGGAAATATCTTTGCGCACCGTATCATTGTAGGTTGCCAAACGAATTACATTCCCAGTATGATATATCGAGCTCTGTTGCTCCTCGGTCGTCTGGAAATATCGACGAGGCAAATGCATCGCGATTCCGTAGCGCCTCTACGAGATACCTCGCCTGTTCCGCTGCCACAGCAACACATTCGGTGTCACGGCCTACGACACTATCGGTCTTGTTTCACCTGTCGACGACGTCGCTACTACCAGATATCGCTGGAGTTTCGTAATATCGACAATTTCTGTATTTTTCGTTGCCCCACAGTGACAGGACATGCATTTCTCTTACTTTCGCTTTATTGAAGAAAAGCCTGTCGTGTAGAAATACCGATGTGTGCTATTTTTTTCTCTCTCTTTTTGCTATCGCTTACCTTTTTTGTTCACTTACATAAGTTTGCATCGCTAGCGGGGTTGATGCTAAAAAATAAAGATTACTTTTATTTTCAAAGATACAGAGCAATCTTTACGTGGGTTTTAGTGTTTAACATATCTTTGTGATAATATTACTAATAAAAAAATTGTATCAGTCATTAATCTAACTTTATGATTCATACCTATGATTTACATTATATAGATGTGTCCTTATTTATACTCATGTGCACACGTTGCTAGCCTGGTTGGCCGATTGATTAACGTATCCGCTCTCGAAACAACAGGTCGCGAGTTCGAATCCTGCCGTAAGTATGGATGTTTGTCTTTAGGCGGAGATGAATTTCATCTCCCGCTTATTGGAGGCCCGCAAAGAGGCTTGAAAAGTACCACGTTTGCTCTCTCCCTCTAGAACAGGGTTCCCCGATATGCAGGAAATACATTAAAAAAATTACAAATGCATATACATTTGTTAAAAAGGGAAAAAAAATCCTTAGCCCACTAAAGGTACAAATGCACTATAGGCTTACTAATAACCTTTCGGGGGGGGGGGGGGGACTAAAAAATAAAACCTAAAATTAAAATACTTCGTTAATGCTACGTTAAACAACTTTTATTCTAAACATGGCTATATATTGTTTATGTATTTCCAATACTGTACAGTTACAATAAGTGATTTTTTAAATAATAATAATAATAATTTTATAATGCAATACAATTAGTTTATTATAATCGCCATATATATATATAGAATATTTAGAAATATACAATTCAAATTAAACGCAAAATGCGAGATAACTATTTTAATATAATCAGGCACAAATGATCACGATAAGTTTGCATTTTACAATTTTACGAAGGTATTTACAGTATGTAAATATTTACAGTATGTAAAACATCTGTTTACAATAATTGAAATATTTTTACAATAAGTGATATCCTTTTTAATAATATTGATTCTAAATAATGAGGTATAATGGAATTGCTTGATCCTCGAAGCTTGCACACACACACACACACACACACAAACACAAATACCAAGGTATTTGATGGTTCACCAGTTTGTGTAGTGCTTGCATAACACAAATCTACGTTACACAAAGTTTGTAGGTTGTGCAGTGTACGTATTTCTCTTTCGTAATGTAACTTTACAGTTCGTTTTAGAGTACTGTAGTTTGCAACGTTTCTATTTTCAAATGGAAGTTTGTTCATCATATCTTTAATATAAAAACTCTTAGTAATTTTCTCCAATGGTTATTTTATTTCTATGTAATGCAGTTAGTTGTCTGAGGCCTTGTTAATACAGTGCGTGGTTCTAGTTATTCTGCGGTAGCATCAAAGTGATGCCTTAGCACAACTAAGTAGTGGCATAGGTGCTGTTAATATTTTATGTGCCGTCATAGCAATGCAGATAAAGTTAGCTTCATCTCTTTGCTTCAGGAAGATTCGTCTTTATCGTTTTATACTGTTCATCTGTTTAACTTACAGTCTGCACAGAATGCCTATGTTATTACGCATATCTTAATACATTTTCACATAATGTCTTATACATAAGTGCTTTTATGTACGTGGGAGCTAAATCCTTCAGACTATGTAGCTTGCTTGCTTGCTATTGTCCGGAGTTTAATTTGTAGGCCTCGATTTATGTGACTATTCCAGTTCAACTTTATATCAAGGTAATTTCCAAGGTATCGTATTATTTCAATCTGTGTAATGGTGGGTGTTTTACTTTATGTATTTGCTTGTATATGTAAGAAGGGCGAATATTGGATTGTTATGTACTTATTGTCAACTGGCTGGCTGAGTAGGTTTCTGAAAGTCATAGATGGAGTTTATGGTGAGCCACCTGGTGACTAGATTGATATCATGTTGAATGTTGCTTGCGATGCCTCTGTCAGTGGTGGCGATGGATACCATTGCGGTGTCATCCGGAGAAAACATATCCCGTGGAATTTCACAGGTTAATGGTAACTCTGTACTGAGGGATGAGTTTTATTTATTTTTTCCTGTTTTGGAAGTAATTTTTAAAATGACGTGTACCGAGGCACACCCATTCCAATGTGCGTCAGCTTTGCTGGAAGTCTTTCATATTGTAATGTATCAAATGCCTTGGACAGACAGACTAGGGCAATGTTAATTATAATAGATTTATGAAATATTCTAAGAGAGTTGTTGGTGTTGTCCCTTCTCTGTGGAAACCGTACTTTTTGGGAATTATATTAATTTTTTCCATAATTTGGTTGATAACTGGTAATGTAGTTGTGGGTCTGTAGTTGCTGATTGAACTTATTTTCCTTTTGTTCATGTGTTGGGTATATGTCAGGTTTCAAAAAGTTTATTTATTAATTTTAGAATGATTGGACCTACAATTAACTGAATGTTGCTCGATATCTTTGGGCCTTATTGACATTTGCTTGGACTGATTTGTTTGGTTGCACAGAGCAGTTCTGATTCTCTTGTGATTAGAGAATGCCTGATTCGCTTGTTGTCCTAGCGGAAGGTAACATTTTGTGAAAGGGGGACCTTTTTCTACAGTCCTAGAATGGAGTCTACAAAATGCTGATTATTGAATTTGTTTGCTAGCTGTTGGGGAAGTTTACCTCCTGTCACGAAGCTGTGTTTTTAATGGTTTCAAAGGCAGCTTCAGGAGTTCAGTCCAGAATCTCTTTATTCAGATGTCAGGGTTGTTTCATATCATTTAGTGCAAATCTGATTAGTCTATAGCAGTTTCGTTTGGCGTTTCCTATCTTTATTGTAAGGTTTATTCTCATTCTTTTGTATTCTGCTCTAAAGCTGAGTTACTTGAGTATCTCAAAGCTCTTGAGAGCTTTAGTTGTTTCCACAAATCATCCTTTTTTGTACATCAAAAATTATATTTTGGGTTATCCAAGGTTTTTGGCTTGTTTGTGTGTGTATTTTCTTTATAACTTTCTTATATATTTTCTCTAGCTTGAGTAATGTTTGAGTATAAAGTATCTATAGAGTCTGGTAATGCAGTTTTTTTTTTTTAATTTCTTGGTTGTACACTTTCTCGTTTATTATTTTCCTACTTCTTTTCAGGTTAAGAAAATTGCAAGGATTATATTCTACTATGCGGCTTTAGAGCAGTGAAATAATGATCTGCAACTTTGCATTCTATAGTTGCTGTTGCATAGCTATTTGGTGCAAGTGCATTATAAACCACACAAATTGCATTTAAGTGGTCTATGATGGATACTTGGATATTATTTCCAGCTCTTTCTTCCCCGGTATATGAAGTTAATTGTTGATATCAGGTTGCACAGTAGAGAGTAGATCTAAATAATTTACAGTTAATTTCTTTTATTATTAATATTTGTTTTGCGATTATTAACATTCCACCACCTCGCCTTGTTTGTCAGTAGTTGGAAGTTTGGAATTTGGTAACTTGTTACTTCATCAGTAGTAGTTGTAGTAGCGGATGCTTCAGTTAGTATCCGCTACTACTACTACTATTCATTCTTCCGATAAGTTTGTAGCATAAGCCAATATTATCGAATACGTCGATATTTATGTGCAGAATAGACAGCCCGTTCACTCTTTCAATGTATTAGTTCCATTCGGTGAGCGATCTGGTGTTATTAAGTATGCTTGACGGTCCATATTCATTTTGGTTACATGTCAGCAGCCCTCTCTCTTTTGCCCTGGTCAAAATACTTCACTTTCACTGTGGTAGGCTGTTTGTCTTTAGGGATCGTGATTTGTATCGGATTACAGTTTTGCAACTTTTTTCATGAATATTTTGCGTCTCAGATCCATAAATATTGCTAGTTTTTTTTTTCTTTCTGATTTTGCTTTTCTAGCTTGGTAAAATAGATTTTAGTAGACTGGCATTAGATATTCGGAGACAAGAAAATTGGAATGTGATCTTGGGATGCATTCAGATTTCTGCCGAGTCGCCTTTTCAGTCTACTAGCTCTTATGACACGATCTCCTGTGCACTTACTTGTTAGACGAACTCTGACAGGAGAGACTCGTGGGAAGCACTGTTTACCTGCAGTTTCTCCAATAGTGTGACCAAAATTTAAAACTATATCTGTTACGTTTTCTGTTGGTAAAATTTCAGGCAGGTCGTCTATGATAAGATTTTTCTTATGCTGTTGTTGCTCTAACAGTTCTTATTGCAATTTTAAAGAGTTAAGCTCTTGGCGCAGTTCAAAAGTCTCTCAGTTATTATGTTGTCAGTATTTTTAATATCTCTCTCTCTCTCTCTCTCTCTCTCTCTCTCTCTCACATACACACACACACACACACACACACACACACACACACACGCAAACAAATTTGTAAGATTTCATCCTCTACTAGATTATTATACTTAACGAAGCAAGATGCAAGCTTTACACCAAGGTCTTCCAATGAAAGGCTAACGTTATAACTTATTAAGAGGGCACAACTTAATGTTTCAAAATAAATAAATAAATAATGAAAATAAAATAAAGAAAAAACAATAACTAAATCTTTAAAAAATAATTAAAATTATTCGAATCTTAAAATTAAAAGAAAAAAAAACATTCCTTCTCTTGTTACGTTTATTGATGACAGATGGCAGCACCGAATATGTCAGCGTTTCTAAAATAACATAAAAAATATACTCTTCCCAGATCAGTAGTTTATCAAACTACTGATCTGACAAGGATGTATTATAGAATGATAAGACTTGACGTAAGGCTAGGCGATTTTAAAAGTAAAAATTAAATATATATGGTTTTAGTCTCTACTTTAGAATATGTTTAATCACATAATATGCCGAAGCAATTCTATTACTGATGGGTGGAATGTGCAAAATTCCAACGAGAAATAGTACCAATTTTTATCTATTTAAGGCTAGCTCTTCTTTTCTTTTTCCCTATTTCGGGACTTCTTCCCTTTTATAGGATACGTGTTCTCTTAATTATGTATCAAAAGGTAATGCTGTGTTGTGTGTGTGTGTGTGTGTGTGTGTGTGTGTGTGTGAGAGAGAGAGAGAGAGAGAATGCGGGTGGGCGGGCGTGCGCGTGCATACATAGGGGAAGAAAAAAAGAAGGTTGAGATTATTGAAGTGAAGTGTTGCTCTGGTGAATAACAAGGCTTATAGCCGTAAGCATCTGCTGCTACTCCAGCAATGCAGTTAAGTACTAAGCGGGACTTTGCATATACCAGTACTCCCGATCAGAGTAAGGCTAGGGAGGTAGTTTTGTTGTGTAACACAGAGCCATAAATTTAGGCACTTGTCACTTACATTACAAGTTTATAATTAATAATAATAATAAATAAATAAATAAATTAATTAATTAATAATAATCAGGCAACCCATTCCACTCATTCACAACTCTCCAAGCAAAAAATCTAGTCCTCACACCCATACCAACCACACCTTTATTCAACTTCCAGGGATGACCCCTTGTTCTGGTCCCCTCTAGTTGAAACATTTCCCCTTCATCTATCCTATAAAACCCTTTAAATAACTTAAATGTTTCTATTATATCCCCTCTTTTTCTCCTATCAACCAACTTCTGCAATCTACACACCATCAATCTATCTTCATAGGGAACATTCCACAGGCCACTCACCATCTTGGTCACTGAACTCTGAATCCTCTCCACCGCTTCTTCATCCCCAAGAAACCCAGGAGACCACACTTGAGCACATTAATCCAGATGCGGGGGTATCTTCTTTATCTCTGCAAGTTAATGTGTTCTTCAATAGCCATCTATCTTATGAGATACTTTAGCGACCTTAGCAATATTACCTCCAAACTTTAACTCTCTGTCTACCAACACCACCACCACCACCACCACCACCCCTAAATCTCTAGCTTCATCTATTTCCTGGAGTACAGTTCCGTCAATATGATAAATGGCTTGTAATCTATTTATCCCAAAATGCATAACTTTACATTTCTCGACATTAAACTAATACCGATTAATTTTTGCCCATACTGACATCCTATTTAAGTCATCCTGCAAGCTCTTCATATCGCCTTTCTTAACTATTACTTTATCTAATTTTGCATCATACAAACAACTTAATATTTCCTTTCAGGTTCTTTTCTACATCATTTATGTACAAATTAAACAGCAATGATCCCAGCACTGAGCCTTGTGGGACACCCCAAGTCGCCTGTTTTTTTGCCTCGATTCGGCCCCTCCATATACCACTTTTTGTTATCTGTCCAGCAGCCACCCTCTTATTCACTCAACCAGTGTCATGTCCGTTCCCATTTGTTCTAATTTGCGTAAGAGTTCCATGCGGTATTCTATCATATATGTACTGCGCTGTTTAAAATCTCGTTGTAATTTGACTTTTCGGTTAAAAAAAAAGGAGGACTGTGTGCTCCCAGAAGAAGACGCCATCTTTTTCATATTATTTCGGAGAGGAGAAAACAAAATGTTTGTAATTGTGCAGAAATCAAGCAATTCAAAAGGAACCATCTGGACGTAGTAAACCGCGAAATTAACATAACGAAGACATATAATTAGGTTTAAGTAGATATCTTCTATTATTTACACTTAATACTATTTTAAAGTGAGGCTGGGCTACCGTTTCACATGGATCTACAAGACCCTCCCCAACTCCTCGTTTAAATATAGGTGTCAGAATATGAAACTATTTTCCATAGTTTATTATGATGACAAGTATTTTAGTCATTTAGTGTGTCTGAAGCCTCCAAACAATGTTGCTTAAATTGATCTTCAAAATATCAAGCGCTGCAGGGCCATTCTGAAACTTGCTGCTTTCTTTTCCACTGAAATATTTTCTGGCCATCTCGCTGTTTCGAAACAAGAAGTAATAAAGCGGTCTTTTTTCCTTTAGGGAATGTCTGTTGTATTGGCAACTTTTTAGTTTATGCTGGTGAAAGCAACTTTAAGAATGGCAGACATGTTGTGGAAAATGCATATTTCTATATAATTTCCGTAACATATTTTCCAGTCGCAAAGAATAGCAATAAAAATCGTTTAATTGATTAGATGGTAGATGACTTTCGTCTCTCTCTGCGTGTGTGTGTGTGAGACACTACTACCTTGCTTACTGGAGACCTGAAGCGGCTTCAACAATTCCTTGTTTAGTTTCTCGTGAACAATATCCGGATTATCTGATACTTAATTTATCCAGGCTACTAAATGTGATATCAACTTTCGTAATGCAATATTCGCAATTTCGCAACGTATTTGATAGAAAAAACTTTAATGAGTTTATTATTATTATTTAAATCTTCCGTTATCAGAACTATTCCAGGCTTGGTTGGCCAAGTGGTAAACGTACCCGCTCTCCAATTAAGAGGCTGTTTAGGATTATCTTTCAGCTAAGCACGATCTCAAACATGGTAGAGTGATCATTCACCGCACTGTGTAAGACACCCCCCCAAAAAAAAAAAAATTCCTATTGGGCGCCTAAAGTGAATTGAAATGTTCCATCTTTGGTCACTAAAGTAGGGATTACTGATTATGTGGAAAATAAATGAATAAAATAGTAATAAACATCATTAGCCCATCCATCCTGATGTACTGAGGTTTGCAACCTTTCGTAGGTGGGAGCGTAGGAGTGCGAATAAGAACAATATGTATAAGAGCACCGACAAATGCTTAAAGATAAATTCAATGACGTTGTTATTGATTTTTAAGAATAAGAAACTTCAGTCGTTCGCAGTTGTTAATCAATCATGTCAGAGATTTTTCTTCGTACTGATATATTAATTACACCTTTTTTTTTTTAAATCTGTATATATATCGCCGTCCTGGTAGGCCGAGTGGATAGCATACCCAACCAACTGTGCATGGGTTCCAGTCTCACCACTGACATGCAAAAGCCATTGAGGTCTCGTCAGCGGGATCCAGACGTGAAAATACTAAGGTTGAAGTAATGCAGAGCTCATATGTATTTTACCAAAGCAAGTTACCAGAAGGTGTTTTGACCTTATAAATATAAATTCTCAGGAAGAGAGAGAGAGAGATGTAGAAAGTTTTTTAACTTGGGTATATTTATGTATTCAAGATACCAACTAATTTTATATAAACTTGGTTTTTAATCCTATTTATATATGGAAGCGCTGAATAAATAAATAAATAAATGATTTTAGAGGGCAAAATAAATGAATATTTATTAATTGGTTATTCATAAAATAATGATATGCATTTATCGTTAAACATGAAAAGAATACTTATCGTTACAAATATGGAAAGTATATATTTTAAAATACATTAAAAATATCTTTACTTTAAGGAAATCATATAAAGCACAATTTAAAAAATGCTGACCTCTTAAAATACAGATACAGCAACTGATATAATTTTATTGTAATTTTATGCTTAACTACTTACTACTCTCAGAGGCAGCAGAGTAATCGATAAACGTGGCAGGCTGGAAGGATTAAAGAGTTCAAAGAAACAACATACCCCCCCCCCCGACCACACGCAGCATCAGCATACGGTTCATTTCAATTCATCTCGAATACACTGAGGTTTTCTATTTTTATAAAATGCGGTTTTATTTTTTGCATATCAGTCATATATCGTCTGTTCAATATATCAAATACTGCTAACTTTAATAATAATAATAATAATAATAATAATAATAATAATAATAATAATAATAATAATAATAATAACTGATGGAATACAAATTCTACATAGTGCCATAGAGTATAAACCATCAAATGAGCAAAACGATCTCTTTATCCTGGATAACCACAACCATGAAAAAGTGTAGGCAGACTCTCGCAACTTTTCTCCACGAGCATTTATTAACTGTTAGAGAGATAAAGATCACGGCAGTTTTCTAAGTTTGAGATTAACATTGGGAATAATTCATTTCTTAGTTCTTTTGTAGTGTGTGTGTGTGTGTGTGTGTGTGTGTGTGTGTGTGTGTGTGTGTGTGTGTGTGTGATCTCTCTTTACAAATTGCTATATTTCTAAATCACCCGTATCCAATTAAAAACAAAAAATCGTTTAAGGATGAAACTAATGGGATTAAATAAATTAATTTCATTGAATAAATCCTAAAGTTAAATGAAATCTAACATGTACCTGAGTAAAGAATATTTGAAATTCAAAGTATGCCGTTCATTTATGAAATACGTTCTGCTGCCATCTGGTGTTCATTTCTGGAAAACGCAAATAAAGTCTACCTGAAGTGAAAAATCAGTATGTTTGCTGTTTCATATTAATCGTTTGCTTTACCAGGTTCTTTTTTTCTTTTTTTTTTCAAAGCAAAGTGTTATTCCACTTTTGTTTTCTTCGAAATTTCACCTTATTTGCTTTGAGATAACACTAGAATTATTAAAATTGATCCACCCTTGTTAACCTGAGCTTCGTACTCCAGATTTAGTTTTGCTTTAGATGATAGATGGCAGCACCTACTTTAAGAGTTGGTATTCAAACAAATGTGGCTAAAAACCTCATATGCTACGGGGATCGCCGGTAGCAATTCAACATCTGCAAATAAAGTCCATACGCAAAATATACATAGATGTGCTTCCTGGCATTCTTATGTCCACAGCTGAGTTCTTTTTGAAGAAACCTGACTGTTCTTTCTTCTCTTTCATGGACTCAGGGTGATGCCGTGTCAATATTGTACACCATCTGTAAGATGATATCCAAAATCTTGTATTGACAAAACTCAAGTTGCCTAAAATGATATTGTATTTGTCTCAATGAAAAATTGGCAATTCCTTCGTGTAACCGAGTTTATTAAATTAAATATAAATAGCTAAATTATGTACAGCACGCACACACACACACACACACACACACATTAATAATAATAATGATTAATATTAAAATTTTTAAAGAAAATTTTAAAAATTAATACTAATAAAAGTAATTAAAGATTAGAAGTAAAGGATCTTTACTGAAGTTGGATTTATTTATTTGCCATTCTCTTCACTGATCTATTCATTTAGATGATAGATAATTTCTTTGCTGCTGTAAGACCACTGCCCAGTTTATAGGCAGTCTGAAGTGACTTGAGAAAAGTTTTACTTGAATCAGAATATGTGGATTATATATTACACTCACCAATCGCTCGACGACCTATCTTGAGATAGGAATTTTTTTTTAAATTTCTCCATCCATTAGCAATGATTATATCAATAATATTTGCATCATTCAGAAGCACGATTGGCTTGCACTATTGTATCGGCTTCATCAATGCTGACCATTCAAAAGGTTAAGTATACCATTCAGCATTAAAAGCAACAATAAATAACATCTTTAGATGTTTTAATTAACGAGAAAAATGGTGGAACACTTCTAAAAGTCTATCGGAAACGTTTTTATACTGACCATGAGAAATCTTTCCATCATTTCAGTGGAAAATTTCTTTGTGATGCTTCCGTCTTCACAGAAGCATTACAAAGGTGTAATAGAAGAGAGAGAGAGAGATGTAGTAGTAGAAGTCCTTTAGAAGACGAGCGATGGGAGTTTCCTATCGCCAAAGTTACTTACAAACAAATCCAAAACCGGAAATATTCCGAAAGATCCTTCGACGTGTTCATGAAATCTGCTGGGATTGTGGCAATGATTACGTAGGCCAAAAATTGACTCAAAATAGTGGAAAATCCAATCTAATACTAAGGTGACGTGAATCAACAATTCAGTGTACTCGTCATCTTTGGTCCTCCCTTATAAAGTGCTTCCTCAAAGAATCCGGGTGAAGTTCTTTCTCCTCTAACATGGAACCCTAAATAAGACTGAAGGCTTCATTCTCCACGATGTGGGGAAATCCCTAATTAGATTTCGATTATTATCACCTACAACAGCGCGAGAAACAGACAGCTGATGGGTGATTCTACATATTGGCAACATAAAAACAGTAATAATTCTTTGTTTTGTTTCATTATCGTGCTTCAAGTATTGTAGTTCTACGAGTTCTCGTATGTATCATTTTCTGCTGCATTTATTTTTAGGTCCTACTTACCTGGTTATTCCTGAGTGTTTTGGATGAGTAGACCTCCCATGATGAATCTCTGGATTTCAAGCATTGACTTGAAATCCAGAGTCATTTGTAATTATTTATTATAAAAGTTTCTCCCTTGGTTAGTGTTTGCTATGGTTTTATTGCAATGAAAAATAAGGAAAAACTAATAAATAAATAAATAGCAGATTTAAAAAAAAATTATTTTGCGACGGTGTTACATTATTTAAATAACGTAATTGAAATTGAGTTTTATTGGTCGGAATTTGATACAACTAGTAACCGACTAGTTTAGTAACGTTAACTAATCGCTTCTTTTGGGTCTGATGAGCATACAAATATAAACTTAAAACAACTAGCTTTGATTATGAATCAATACATAACTGGAAAAGAAATCGTATCGAATGCATAGGAACTGTTACAGAATATAAATACGCGGAGCGTGGATGCTAGCACATAGTCAGATATTGTTCAGCAGATGCGCCCTATAGTTAGCCGCGAAATTAAACTCTGATGTGTGGAGCGATCTTATAAGTGATTTCCAAATGTCACGTAGGATCATCCCTTGGTTTCTGTTCAAAGTACCTTGTGAGCGGATTACCACTGCAACTTCTTTTATGTTACGGGAGCTGAAGTCATCTTCTACGTACGGCATAGAACTTCTATTCCATTTAATGGTGGTGAGTGTTGGAAAAATGGAATGCCAATCCTGAACTGTCCTCTCTGTTGTTGTTGACGTGTCCAATGTGCTACCTAAAACGTAATATCTTCCAATAAGCAGACGACACGGCCATGGTGTCCATTCACAATACTCAAACACAGCATACATAAATATGCAACACGACGTCAGTCTGATCACTAACCTGCTGACTGAAAACGGGATATATATATATATATATATATATATATATATATATATATATATATATATATATATATATATATATATATATATATATATATATATATATATATATTCTTCTTCTTTTTTTGACTGACTGAAATCGAGAAAATAGATAACAGTTAATTTAATGGAGCACACAACATGTTTCGTCAAAACGATTTCTTCAGGTGTGGTAACACTTAAAGCAAATTAAAAAAAAACATAAAAACACTGTGCCATTATAATAACAGACTTGTAAACTGAGGTTAAGTTTGAATTGTCGTTCTGTAGTTCTATTGTTGCGCAAATGGGAGCGTATGAGTTTACGCGTACGCCAGTTACTAATGGCAGAACAATGCGAGTCAGGTAGACTATAACTGAGGTTGCTGTTGATGTGAGAAGGATCTAAGACAATTTCTTTGGACTCAACTATGCTCCGTTCCACTTCATCGTGACAAATATAAACGTTGGATGTTGAGTTCCAATCTATTCCGTGTTGGCGGCCTTCATCGTTTTTGTCCACTGAGAATAAGACTCAACTTGAGAGTGCACTTGCTCTCATTCTATTGTATGAAATGTCTCTCTGATGTTCCCCTAGCCGTAGGAAGATTGACTTCACAGTCTGGCCATAGCATGGCCTCCCACAATCACATATTATTTTATATACACCAGGGAACTGAAGATGGTTGTGAGCTTTTTTTGATGGCTTAGAACTGACCTTAGTTTTGGAAGAGTTGAAAAACACATTTTTATATTAATTTTTTTCAAAATTCTTACTAGTTTTCGGGAGAGCGAACTGATGTACGGTAAAGAAATATAATTCTTAGGGTTGTTAGGGATCTCTGTGTTGTTTCTAGGGTGCTGGTATAGTTGCCTTGTTTTTTGAAGAGTATCCATTATTTGAGAAAGTTCTAACGTTCTATTCCAACTCTGATGCTGATCAGAGTTGGAATAGCCATACAAGTTATCTACACAACAAACTCAGGATAATAGCAATTATCGATTAAATACGATAAATACGATAAATATGATTAAAGACACAGCTCTGACACTCATAAAAATGCTAACCTATAAAGCATTATGTGAAAACATTTTAAGATACGCAATCACATCATACGCATTTTGCGCAGACTTAACAGGTTACAATGGTTGCAAGATAAAATGGTAAAACTGATACTCTTGGAACAAAGAGAAGAGCCCACACTCATACAGGCAGCAACGGCAGAACACAAAATATTTAAGTTAAAACAGTCATGCCACTACACAGTCATGCTAAAACATTACTTCAGTCAAACCTACAGAGTAACCAGAACAACGTATCAGATAACAACCGCACAGTCAACAAACTACATAACATATAAGTTGTAATAATCACTACAGAAAAGTCACCCAAAGTTTCTACAGACCTGACATGATAAACAAACTGCCACTCGACGACAGAAACTTATGGATCTACAGGGAACTGAACTTACTTGACTTGACTTGACTTCTTGCTCTTTACCCCTATAAGGTGCATGAGGCCACGAGTTTAGCGTGCCATCCTCTTCGATCCAGTGCTGCTTCTCTTGCTTTCCCCCAGCTCGACCAACCTAGTTTGATTCATTTTTGGATTACCATCCGGTGCCATGTCATTTTGGGTCTTCCCCTCTTCCTTTTACCATCAGGCGCCCACTCAATGCTATTCTTGTGTGCTTTGATGTTAGCATTCTCAATAGATAACCTATCCATGTCCATCTGTGTTTCTTTAACTCTATGGTAATGGGTTTGGTTGTAAATTTCAATATTTGAGATTTTATTTGGCTAGTAAATTTTGAGAATTCTGCGAAGACATTTTGTTTGGAAGGCATTTATTTTATTTTATTGTTGTTTGGTTAATTTTCATGATTCACTTCCATAAAATAATACAGATTTAATATTTGAGTTAAAAATTGCACGTTTAAGTTTGTTTTTATATTGGATGATTTCCAAATTTTCTGTTAAGTTTTAAATGCGTAGCAAGACTTTTTTTTATTCTTATTGCAATGTCTTCGTTGGCCACCTTCCATGTTGACAGTTGCTCCGAGGTAATTAAAAGTGTTTGTCACTTCTACTTGATTTCCATTTATAAAGATTGGGTCATTCTTTTTAGTGTTGATTTTTAATATTTTGGTTTTCTTCTCATTGATGTGTAAGCCTATTTGTTTAGCAGTTTCCTCTAACTTTGCTGTCTTAATTTTCATGTCTTCAAATCTAGATGATTTGAAGACATGATGATTTCAAATAATAGCACAATGGCGTCAGCATTCCAATTTTCATGTTTTTCAGGGTATGCCGCATTATCCAATCCATGACAATGATGAAAAGTGTTTCAGACATGACACAACCTTGCTTAACACCAGTTTTCATGTAAAAACTTTCGGAAGCTATTCCATTTAATACAATTCGTCCTTTACTTCCATCATACAAATCTTTTATAATGTTTATTATTTTGTCAGGAAATCCATAGATTTTCAGGATTTTCCATAGACATTCTTTGTCTATGCTGTCGAAAGCTTTGGCAAACTCAATAAAACTGAGATACGTAGTTGGATTTAGTTGAACACTCTGTTCAATTATGTTTCTAAGAATAAAAATTTGATTCACTGTGCTTCTGCCATTTCTAAAGCCTGCTTGTTCTATTCTCAGAATTTTCTCAATGCTATTTTTTATTCTACTTATTATGATTCTAGTGAAGATCTTTGATGGTACTGACAATAGGCTGATTCCTCTCCAATTGGTGCATTCTGTAAGATCACTTTTTTGGGAATTTTAACAATTTATGATTCTTTCCAGGTACTCGGAACCTTCTCAGATGCCCATTTGATATTAAACAGTTTATACGGTACAGTTGCTGTTGATTTTAGGTCAGCTTTGAGAAGTTCAGCACTAATGTTATCATTTCCACTTGCTTTTCTATTCTTTTGGATCTTGATTGCTTCCATGATTTCTTGAATTGTGATCTCTCCCATGTTTACATGAAATTCGAATTGATTTGGCATCTCTTCGAAAGGGGATTCGATATTTGGATTTATAGAGCCGTGTTTAACATTTAATAATTCTTCAGAGTACTCTTTCCATCTTTGTTAGTCTTCTTGCTCTTGAGTTAGTTAGTAGTTGACCATTTTTATCTTTAACCCCACATTCATTCATTCATTCATTTGATAGGTTCCTCCAAGTTGTCTTATAATTTTATAAGACAACCTGGAGCGCATTTATAAACTTCTCCAAGATTTCCAGTATCATTCGCTCTCTTAGCATCCTCAGTCAAAGATCCTTGTGGAATTCCAGCCAAAATTTTACGTTGAGTTGGGATAGTTCCGTTTATTTTGACCTACATTTTTCTGTTTATAAGATATGATTTAATTAAATGTATCATCTTCAGAGATATATCAAAAAGAATATGTTTATGAATTAAGACATAATGCCAGATTTTGTCAAAGGCCTTTGCAATGTCGAGGAATACAGCACCGGTATGCTGTCTCCAGTTGAATCCTGTAATGATATATTCCATCAAGCGATGGATTTTTTGAGTGGTGCTGTGGTTTCGACGAAAGCGAAACTGTTCATGCTGAAGATTTTTAGTTTGTCCACTGATTCTGGAATTTTGAAGAGGATGATGATTTTTTCGGCAATTTTACCTAGATTTGATAGTACACTGATGGGGCGATAATTTTGAGGTAAATGTGGGTCTTTGCCCGGCTTATGAATTGGAACAATGTCAGCAGTTTGCCAAGAGGGTAGGGAAGTATTGAATTCTAAGGACTATGGCTTTTCGAGGTAATCGATAGTTAATGGTATTCCTCTTTAATATTTATCGCTATAAATACAATTATTTTATTGGTGTTTCAAATTTTTGTAATCTTTTAACATTTAATAATTAAGAATATTTTTAAATCTAAAAAAATGTTACTTAATAGATCATATATATATTTCTCAGTTAAATAATATTATTTCCATAATAATGCATTTAAATACTGTATATTATTTACGATTTCAGCCAACTGGAATGCTAGTGTAAATAATATTTAGAAAATACCGAACAGCTTATTTTCCTTACTGAAAGTAATAATAATATTTTTGACAAAGTTTATTATCATATATAGTATATACATATATACGATTAAAATATGATTCTTACGCTTGATGCTAATATTCAAAATATACAAAACGTCGAGTACATTCATATCTTAAATAAATTACATAATAATAATGATAAGTGCAGTTAAAAACAAATTGATCAGTATAAGTAATTAATATTCATTACATACTTTTGAAGTCGGCATTTGGCTTATATGAAAGTGCATTAAAATGTATATTTAGAATAATAATTATTTTCTGGAACGAAGGTTACAATTTGGGTTAATTCTATGTTCTTTTCTAAAAGTTTCAACCATTTTGTTCAACTGCAAGCGTTATTAATTTATTTTTTGTTATTTTTATTTTTTATTTTATTTTATTTTTGTGGTTTTAGAGCAAGTACTTCATTTAATTAGCGCATATTTAATTTAATAGAACATTTTAATAATAACAGATAAGTTTATCAGTACAATAAAATAGTTTTTGCGATATGTAGTCGGTTTAAAAGTATGAGGTATATTATTGGCAGATGTTGAATACGGTTTACTCATATGAATAATCAATAATAATAATAATAATAATAATAATAATAATAATAATAATAATAATAATAATAATAATGAGTATATAAATGATCTCGGATCATTTATATACTCATTTATATAGAGATCATTCTTGGAGACCACATAGTGTATGTGGTCTCCAAGAATGATCTCTACGAATAAAATGAGGTATATTTCAGAATAAATGGTGTTTGCTTCTGTATTTCATTGACCTTTCACCTTGATAACTTAGAAGAGACCATAACTCCATCGGAATCTAATCCTCCATTCATATCCCTCGGGTCATTTGCAAAATGACGAATCGCATGCATGTAAGGAAACTCGGGAGGGAGAGATTCTTCATCACGTGCCAAAGTCGCAAAGACCATATAATTTTTTCGAGCTTAAGACCTGATGTGAAGTAGAAAAGCGCATTAAAAACAACAGGAATTGAATATATGCACACGCCGCATACTCAGTTATATCACAGAATACACGCAAATTCTGGACGCGTCTTAGACATTAGGTTATACTACTTGCAACTCCATTTAGCTTACTTAAGAATTTTAAAATGTTATCTATTCATTATAAGTTGCTTCTCACGGATTTGGTCATCCGAAGCTTATCGGAAAGCTATTCAACGTGAAATAAATCGGACCAACAGAAATATTGCCTAAAACATTACTGATAGAAAAAATATATAAAAAAGAAATCTTATTCAAATGCTGATTTAATGAAGGAACTGAAAGAACAGAATTATCTAAAACAAGGCTAAGATCACAACAGAACAATAAGATGTTGAAAATACTAGCTAAACAAAATAACAAAGTAGAAAAAAAAATAGAATTGCATTATTTTGAATTAGGCAGTAAAGTAATTTATGACGTATTAAGGCGTTTGGTTTCTGTTGATCAATCTGTCTGTTTTATAGGAGAGAAAGTAGTTTCATGAAAATTATTCAATGGAGATCCTAAAATAATCCAACTTAAAACTCTACATGAGCTCTACTCTAATATACTTCTTGGAACAACACGCCAGTTTCTACTGGACAGTTAATGGACTTCTAATATTGCATATTAGAAGTCCATTTTTAGTTTCTCTTCTTCTACGTGTTAGGCCTACTGGCCTCTTACAGAGCTATCTTATGCCTTATAAGTGGTGCCCGTCCCGAGGATAAGGTGACTAGCCCTATGTCTCCCGGTGTATTCTATGGCTGTAGCTGCGTGTGTTCACGGGGCCGGTTTGTCTGCTTGTGGGGAGAAAAACCCTGCTGTCCACGCCCAAGACCGGCTAACTTGACTATGTCTGAGAAAGATCCTTAAGCTCTTCAAGTCGAAGACGGGAATCGAACCCAGGACACTGCTTTCCCGGGCATATGGTTGCGAAGCGCATAACCACTTGGCTAACCGCGCTTCGCAACGGGAAAAAGAGTCAGAAGAAGACCAAGATGTAGGTGGATTGATGCAGTTAGAAGCGCCTTAGAAGACCAAAATATAAGATCTGATAATATTTCAATCTTGCCAGATAACAGAAGAAAATTTTCGATAGAAAATTAGTAATAATGTAAGCAAATGTCTCTTATGCTCTTTGATGATACATGTGGAGAATTTGATATTGACGATGGTTGTATAATACAATATGACAGCAATAACAAATATGAAATTAACGTTTTCATAATAAAATAACTTAATATAATGATAATAACTGCAACAGCAATACAATATTATCAAAATAATAGCATGTAACAATAACAAACCTAATTGAGTGCGATGGCGAGATAGATTATGTCCTTGGCTCCCTCCTCCTCTCTCCCCCCCCCCTATAATCTGAGATTTAATTTGTGCGTTTTTATGTACGTTTGTGCGGACGTTTTGTATATAAAATTCAAACCGGTATGCCATTCTGTTAAATACTGTATTAAATTCACTTTTTAATGCAAATAATGATGTTCTTTATTCATCGTCTGTTATATGCAAAAAAAAAAAAAAATTAATTCATTTTCTTTTCGTATCATAAGAGCTAATAGGTTTCATAATCGCATATTTTTTCTAGATTAATCTTCAATTATAATGATTGTGTAAATGAAACTCAATTTTTCGAAATGCTTTTCATAATCCCCGCTATCTGTTAGGGATACAGTGAGGGGGAAATTTTTGAGCAGTTTGCTCGCCCTGAATGGGCATGGAGATTATGCATCGCTACAGGAAATTAAATGGCTTTTGGTCTTTTATGTTTGAATAGATCCGTTGCATCGTAGGTTACAGCTTGCTGAACCACATCATTTGGGTGTGTGGACGTTTTTAGGAAAAACTTAGTTGCTGAAGATTGTAGGAAAGAGAAGATATTAAAGAATATTTGTATCTCGATGAAGTTGATTGTCTCTGACGAACCATGGAGCATTTGGAATCACACGTAAGCACTTGTATCAGTTCTTCCTTTATGACTGGAATTTACTAACAATATGGACGTTTTGCTTGGCAACAAGAATCAAATAGAAAAGAGAATGTCTTGTGATATTGGATATTGTATACTACTAACTTTCTTAGGAACTTAAGAAAATTTGGATTTTCCCTGCATGTGTGATTTTCTGACTGCTGTGTAAGTTTTGGGCCCAAATTTAAATAGTAATGCTTCCGTTCCTCTGTAGGCATTTTACTTGCAGCCAGTTGAACTGCGAAAGAAGAAAGAGACTGGGGGGAGAGGCTGTAAAAAAAAAAAAAAGAAAAGTCAAAGGAACCTTTCATTGATCACCAGGAAATCGAGAGGAAGTTTTAGAAATCGCCTAGAAAGACCGCGCATATAACGGAGCTTGTGTCCATATGCCGGCAACAGACGTTTTCCGTGAAGTCGGAAGCTACATCTGGCAGCTAAAACAAGGCGTCCGCTCGGTGCAGCACAGGTGTGAAACACTCGTAATACCTGTTGCCCGTCAGCACGGCGTGAGAACGTGAGGAAGCTCTTTTTAAAAAAAAAATCCCGTTTTCGAAACAATCACCAGAAGGTCCTTCTGTTTGCAAATCTGGGAAAGAGAAATGCGGAGAATAGGAAGTGCGATAGGAAATGCAGAGGGCATGTCCAGACGCTGGGGGAGGGGGAAGAATTCACTCTGAAGAAAGTCTTTTACATAAAAATGTAACGGGAAGAGCTCCGCTAGTTTTTTATGAGGAGTTATAACACCCGTGACAATTCTTGTAGATTCTCTACCCCCCCCCCAGTCTTCTCTGCTTGATCAAACGAAGTGCGACTAGCATCGTGGAAAGCGTCTGATTACGATTTCCTTTTTTTTTTTTCACTTGTTTTAGGCTTGACAATGAGTGGGAGAATACTAAGTAATTTGAGGATTTGTCCAAATAAAGGCACTTCATCTCCTCCCCTCCCTAAAGTAAGTGCTTTAATAAATAGAAATAAAAATTAATCCCCAAAATGGCTTTCATGCAGAATATTCACTGCTGCGAATTGTTACTCTACAAATATTCAAAACTTCAAGTCCCATCAAGGATGGATAAGTACGAATCGATTAACCAATGATTTCAAAATGGTATTGTTTCGAAAGGTGTGAAACGTTCAAAGAAAAAGCATGCATTCAACAAAAAAAAAATAAAAAAAACTCATACAAGTCTGTGCACATAATACCTACACAGACACCCAGGCTTTTTAAAAGCAATCGGAGAAATTACTTTTTACTCCCCAGATGGCTCCTACAGAAGGCTGAACATTACGAACTTGTAATTCCAATTGAAATTGAAAATATGTAATAATAATCAAGGGGATACAAATCCCTTGTTGTTCAACTGCCAGTAAGCAAAACTCTAATATCGAGAACTACGAATCTATGAGTTTCATATATACCAAAAAACTATCGGCGAATCCAAGTGTAAATGACCACTTGGTAGTACAGCACCAAGGCAACTCGAAGCAAAGGTGGGGCAAGCATGTGAAAGTATGTAATGTTAAACGATAACTGGTGTTTGAACAGAACTCTGTTTTTTCTTTTTAATCCAGAAAAAAGGCACATGGAATAGTCTTTCTCTTCCGACCGCAACAAAATTAATAATTATATTTTTTATTTAATTTAAAAAAAATGTTGATAATATACATATCACGGATAATTGATTTTCGTTATTGATTTTATTATACTTGTGATGCGAACATGTGGTGTTGACATAATTTTTAACTAAAAACATTTTAACTGCTACTGCGCAGTGGGTATCGTTGGAATTTTCATTGCGTTTTGCTAGTGGTACAAAATAAAAATCAAGAAATTCAAGTGCGTGATTTATAGTTATAATTAAATTTAATAAAAGCATATTTACATGCACAATAAAGAGATGTCGTCAGAGGAACATACTTATCCGCATTTTTGTGTTAGTCTAGGACTTAAAATAATTTTTTTAACAAAAAAACAACATGGGTCATTACATAAAGTGGAAAATTATTGACCAGTGAATCGCCTTAGTATTATAGACAAAGCAATAAAAATTAATTAGGAATCTTATCCAGAGTATATTCTTTTTGGATAGGAATCATTCGCTGGGTACATTACATCATGGTTTCGTTAAGGAGATATCAGTTAAGACAATGCTACTTACTTTTTCGAAAAGGTCACAAAAGAAATAAACGAAGGTAATGGCTATGATGTAACTTATTTAGATTTCGGTAAAGCTTTTGCTGACTTCTACATAAGCCTACTGATTCAAATGTACAAGATGATGGTCACCTAGCGAGATGGGTTGGGAATTAGCTAATTGACAGACACAGGAAGTGGCTTTTACAGGAGGGTTTCGGAAGAGCCACGTCGTCAAGAGCGGGGACCACAAAGTTCGGAGTTAGAACCCTTATTTCTTAACATAATTAAGTGCGGAATTTTTTCTTTCTTCGATGATGATGCGAAGTTGGGCAGAGTAGTCAATTCCTCAGGTGAACGTACAGGCTTTAAAAAATGTTGATAAATACAAAGATCTGGATATTTTGGTTGGTATGGAATTTAAGTAGGAACTATATTGGTAAGATAACTAGAAACTTAGCAGTTGTGAGATTAATTAAAGGAAGCTTCCCCTATAAGAGTAAGGAATTTGCGGTATAATTCTGTGAGCTGTATTGCGCTGAAGCTTTTTTTCCCCTGTATTTAAAAATACAGTCTGTAATTAAATTATAAATAAATTCTTGAGTAATTAGTAAAAAAAAAAAAACCGATGATGCCTTTATACATGTCTTTAGTCAGGCCTGTACTGGATTATGGCTCCGATCTTTACTCATCGAAGGTTTTAATAGATGTCCAAAAATCGAAGGTATTCGGAGAACTTGAATGAAGTGTAGAGAGGGATTTATTATGATAGATATGAGAATCAATCGGTTGGAGGCGAAGAGATAAGTTAATTCAATTTTTTAAATTGATGCAGGCCATAATATATGTAGCCGGTCTGGTTACTGAGTGATTAGTGTATCCGCTTTCCAGCCAAAAGGAGGTTGCGGGTTCGAATCCCTCCGTGGGCATGAAAAGCCAACAAAAGACTGGTGTTTGTGATTGCCCGTGAAAATATTAGTGGTGGTGGGCGATATATGACGTTGGTGTAGTCGCAGTTCGTTGTAGTTGGTGAATTGAATGGTGGAGACGGAGAGTTGTAGAATAGGTGCTCTTCCCTCGATGAGTCTTTGGACTCCCTGGAGGTGTCGCACAGTAATAATAATAATATATGAGGTATACATTAAAAGTCTAAATCACGAAACACAATCATAAAACCGAGTTACGTGTGTATCCTGGTATAAATCTACATTTAGGTATTTCGAGGTCTTAGATGGGCATGTCTCCTTGTGGAAAGCCAATAATAATAATAGTTTGCGTATCATTGGAGTTTTCTAATAATTATTGTATAGTTTTAACGACTTTCGCATTTTATTTCACGTTTATAAGATATTTTTCTTTAGAATGATGGCTGATGTTATACTCGTAAAGATGGTGTACAGTATGATTTGTAGTTTAATTACAAGATATATCAAAACATAATGAATGAAGAGCGGAAGTTTTCAATACTTAAACTATTTAAATTGTCAAAGCTTGAAGTTTCGAAATCATTCAAGACGCTTAGGGGAATTAGATGTATTTAAGAAACAGAACCATAAATATTCTTAATGTATAATGATGACGGTGTTGTTGTAACAACAACAAAATTTGAGCGTGATTATGGAGTAGATGCAATAACGGGTATGTAATTATTGCACTAAAATAATGATATATATAATTATTAAAAGGCATTCGCTAACTTCTGAAATATGTCAATAGATGGCAGTGATATCTCCTATTTGTATTGGGATTTCCCGATTTATCTCTTCTAACGAAGAGTAATTAAAACATTTTGTGAAAATTTATCAGTAAACATTTTATGTAACCAGAAAAGACAAATGTGCATTTTTAATTATATATGGAAAGTCATGAAGTTATGTTAACTTGAACACACTAATACATCATCTGGTACTAAGTTAGCATATTCAAGTATGCCTCTCTAATGAGGTCTCTGGAAATAACTGCTGTTATATAAACATTCAAATGCTACCCATTCAGGTTTCTCTCTCTCTCTCTCTCTCTCTCTCTCTGTAAAAACTCGCTTAAATTATTAATAAACTTCTTTGTTGTGTACTTTGAATCGAATTTTAATTTTTTAAATCGAGTACTGTAGATAGTGTTATAAAATTGTCATAACATTTATTTTTATTATTTTATTTTCAGCCGTTCCATTCCTATTTTTGAAGGGTGTCGTATATTTTTAATAATTAAAAAATAGCTTAAATTATTTAAAATTAGTTATTATTTTTATTCAGTTTATAATATTTATTGTGATTATTATTATTATATGGATAGGTACCTCTATGAAGTCCGATGACTCATCGTGGGAGACCCAATCTATCACAGCTCTTCTTGAATCCATTAACAGAAAAAGCACTCACAACTGACACTCTGGCAATCCATTCCACTCATTCACCACTCCCCAAGCAAAAAATCTAGTCCTCACACCCCTATTAACCACACCTTTATTCAACTTCCAGGAATAACCCCTTATTCTGGTCCCTCTAGCCAAGTGCTGTAACATTTTCCCTGCATCTCTCCTATAAAATCTTTTAAGCAGCTTAAATGTTTCTATCATATCCCCTCTTTTTCTTATATCAACCAACTTCTGCAATCCACACACCCTTAATCTACCCTCATTGGAAACATTCCACAGGCTACTTCACCATCTTGGTCACTCGCCTCTGAATCCTCTCGACTGCTTCCTCATCCCCGAGAAACCCAGGGGGGGGGGACCAGACTTGAGCACAGTAATCCAGATGCGGGCGTATCAAGGCCTTATGAAGAAGCATTACAACTTCCTTATCTCTACTTGTTAATGTGTTATTCACTAGCCAAGTAATCTTATGTGCTACCTTAGCAATATGTCCTCTAAATTTTAACTCTGTCTATCACCACTCCTAAATCTCTAGCTTCATCTATTTCCTGGAGTAAAGTGCCATCAATGTGATAAACGGCTTGTAATCTATTTATCCCAAATTGTATGACTTTACATTCCTCGACATTAAACTGATACACATTAACTTCTGTCCATATTGACGGCATATTTTAAATGTCCTGAATGCTTTCTACATCGCCTTGATTAACTATTACTCTACCTAATTTTGCTTCATCAGCAAACAACTGAATATTTCCTTTCAGGTTATTTCCCATAGCATTTATGTGCAAATTAAACAGCAATGGTTCAGCACTGAACCTTGCGGTACACACCAGTCATCTGTTTTTGCCTCGATTCTGTCCCTCCATATCATTTAATATCTGTCTAGCAGCCACCCTCTTATCCATTTAACCAGTGTCATGTCCATCTCCGTTTGTTCTAATTTGTGTAACATAGTATCACGTGGTATTCTCTCAAATGCCTTTGCAAAATCCAGCAAAATCATGCGATAGCCATTTCTTTTATCCAACCCAGCTGTTACACTATTATAACAATTAGTAAATTACTAAGGCATGACACCTTTCACAAAGCCATGTTGACCCTCATGCAGTATCATATTTTATCCACCCGTTCTTGAATTCTTTTCTTGATCAATTTTCTAGTACTTTTACCATCACGCCTGATATATTGATTGATCTATAATTTGGTACTGCATTCTTAGAACTTCCCTTATGCAAGGGAATTATTTTACCCTCTTTCTACTCCCTTGGAACTCTACCAGAGCTTAGACTTAAAATAAACAGCTTAGTCAAAGGCATTGCCAGCTCCCTTGCACATTCTCGCAAAACCCTAGCTGATATCCCATCTAATCTCACAGCTGTATTTGCATTTAGATTCATGCAATATCCTAAGAACCTCCAATTCATCTACCTCTGTTCCACATTAGTGTCTGTCACATAGGTTAAACAGCAGTAACCTCACTAGGACGGGACGATATATCTACACATATCATCTACACAAGTGACAGTCACCTATGTATTGATAACATCCCTATAGAACAAGTTGACTCATACAAGTACTTAGAACAAACAATAAAAATTAATAATGATTTATCTGAGGAACTAGCAAAAAAGAAAGAAAGCTGCATGGCTATCATTCAACAGACTAAAAGAAACACTTACTCATCCAAATCTTGACATCTCTCCGAAGGCAAAACTATTTAATAGTGATATTCTACCATCACTCACATATGGATCAGAAACATGGAACACGACAAGAAAAGAAGAAGAGACTCTCTCAGAATAACTCAGCGTGCAATAGAACGCAGGATTTGCAACATCAGCAGAATGGAACATGTTAGAAACACGGAACTAAGAAAGCAATCAGGCATAAAAGGTGTGGTAACTGCAGTATATGAAAGCAAGATGAGATGGGAAGGTCACATAGCCAGACTCAGGGATAACAGATGGACATATAGAATACTCAACTGACAACCAAGAATAAAGAGAAAACCAGGAAGACCACCTACAAGATGGGAAGATCCACTAGTGAAATCTATGGGTATAACATGGAAGAGAGAGGCTCAAGATCGAGATCGTTGGAGGCATCTTTGTGACTTGTACTCATGGCGAAATCCTGAGTGAAACACGGGTCCATCAAGATAATCAAGGTAACCTCACTATGACGATATATGCTTGCAAAGTGGTCACTCAGTAACTCAACTATTTTATTCGTTTCTGCCTCCTCGTGACCATCATCACTCATTAAGGTTAATCTCCATAGTCATTCTTTCTCTTACTTGCCACATTATTAAAGAACTCTTTGTGATTTCCTTTGGCCTGCTCGACTAGTTTCTGCTCATAATCTGATTTTACCTTCCTTGCTATTCTGGTCAACTTTCTTGTCTGATCCTTGTACTGTTCATGAGTTTGATGTCATCTTTCTCTTTATATACTTTCCGCAGCATTTTCTTCTTCTGCAGCTCGTGCTTAATGATATTACTCATCCATCTAACTCCTGCCCGATTAACTCTCCTTATCGTAGGGTATACAATTTAATACTGCTTCCTCTAGATTATCTTTAACTATATCCCATGCACCACTAACATCCTTACCCTGCAGTGTCTTAGGATAAAGCTTAAATCTGTGTACCATGTTATAAATCACTGCAGGGTAAGGATTATTATATTATTATTGTAATTAAAATGGTATTATTATAAACAATTATTAAATAGAAACATATTTAATCCAATTTTATTTAAAGTTCTGAACAGTTATGTTGCATCAGGCATTACATTTTATCATTAAAAAAGTCTAGTAGCAAATAGAATATGAATTTTGTCATCCAGAAAGCATGCACAGACACTATCTACCAATAATTGTCCAGACACCCCTGTTATTTGAAGTTATGGAACATTCCAAGTTTGTAAATAACATAAAAAAAAACGGAGTACAGATAGTAGGAAGCAGTATTTCATCCGAGTATTCGAGTGCAGTTGGTATGGCAACACGACGTGAACTCGTTATATTCGAGAGAGGTGTCATCGAGGGTCTCACATTGGGGAATGTCCATACGTTCCATTGCTACTTAACTGGAGCATCCAAAATCCACTGGTGGGCGATGTGACAACAAATGGAAACTTTCTGGCATCAATAGTGCAAGAAAACATCTAGGGCGACAGCCGAAAATGACTGAAAATGGCAAGAGGGTGTTAAAACGGGTGGCACGCAAAAAACCGCTACAGACCATCCGTGATGAGTTCCAGAACGCCAGTAACACCATGATGAGCACTAATACTGTACGAAAATAAACTCCATTTACTTGATTTTCATGGACGAGCAGCAGCATACAAACCAAACATTACATCTACGAACAGGGAGACTCCTCTGGCCTTGTGCAACGAGCGTGTGAATTGAACAACAGAACAATGGAACACGGTACTCTGGAACGATGAATCAGGGTTCACCTGAGTCCAGTGAGCAGTCGATGAGAGTGTGGAGGCAGCCTGGTGAACGCTTGTTACCACAGTGTGTTGTACCCACAGTAAAGTGTAGTGGTGGAGGAGTAATGGCGTGGGGTGCATTCAGCTGGTTTTGAGTGGGACCACTGGTCGTTGTCCATAAATATATGAAGACTCTTCAGTACCTTAAAATTCTGGATAATCAGGTGCTGCCTATAGTGTGAAGTTTTTATGGAACAGATCAGTGTTACCATCAAGACGACAATTCCCCCATGCCACAAAGCAGCTGTTATGAAATGATATGAAGAGACGGGTGTTAAACGACTTCCCTGGCCTGTGGAGAGTCCTGACCACAATCTCATCAAACACCTGTGGGACGAATTCGAGCGGCGATTGAGGTCCAGAGCAGCACGTCCTCGATCTTTCGCTGAACTCAATGTGATTTTGATGGAAGAATGAAGACAAATTCCACCTGATGTACGCCGCACATCAGGTGGATTCGCAAGTACTGCTTGCGAAAAGGTTCAAAGCTTTGGAAAGAACGATTGATATTCCCGCTCATTCTTTCCAAAGCAGCCGATCACAGCACAGTATAACTGTTGTACCCATATTTAGGAAGCACGTGTTTAACTACTGATTGCGTCACCCACAGATGTTCTAGCTCTTAATGTGTACGCGTATTTGTGACGCGCGCGTATAATGTACTCTTGATACTGGTTGTAAACATCTAGCGCAACGTCGTGTTTTATATTTTAATTTAACAAGCTATTAAATTAATTTTAACCCCAATACGAATCCACTCACGCACACAGACACGCATTATTGTAAAAGATTTCAGTTGCACAGTGATTTTCAACAGACATTATTTCGTTTCTATTTTAAGTCCATTTTATTAGTGAAACTGACAAATTAGAATAATAAATGAAACGAAATATGAAATCTAATTAAGTTACTTAGATTGTCAGCCCTGCTGGACTTAGTCGTCTAGAAGGTCGACATATCTGGAGACATTTCGAGGAAGATTAAGCTTCTTAATACCATCTGGAAGCTGCCAGTTATCGTATAGGATTTTTCTGACACGGCATCTGCACAAGTGCGTTAATTTGGATGCAGTCTGACATCGCTGTTTCAACAAAGGCGTCCACTTAAGGCTTTTCTTAAGAATCTCTCCCGCAGTCACATCCCAGTCTGGATTAGATTTTTGCCACACTCTAATAAAACGGCGATTAATGGCACACTGTAAAGTTTCAATGGTGAGTTGAGGGAGTACACGAAGAAGAAACTTAACACACGTGATTCTCTTCCGTAAATGATCTTCAGAACCATTATTTTCTCTTAAAAGAAGGTCATCCATACAAAACAGAACGAGATAACAAATACGATTTTCTGCATTTGGAACGATAGTACCTCCATGCCTCAACAGCAAGAGCAACAGATCCGTGTTGTTCTTTACAATGCTTATTATTAAGGGATTTGGTACACTGCGACAGATGACTTCCATAAAGTGCTTTTCGCCAAACACCAGTCTATTTGCATTGGCAACTCCATGAAAATACAACAAAGGAGACTCTTGAACTTCTCTGTCATTGGGGTCGTCGTGTTCAGGCCATTCCCATAACGGAAGGATCTCATCGGGATAAGTTAGTGCCTGTTCCCGCAGTCCATAAAACTGGTCAAACTCATACATGCAGGAGAGAAGTTCCCCAACTAGACTCATTTGATTAATATTCTTCCAAAAGCAAATCTTTGCCATATTGTAAATCAACCATTGATTAAATTTTAGTGGTATGAGTTCAGTTCTAGTTTCCTTCATCCATTTGTAATATAAATCCAGAATATTTCGGATGCATTGTTCATCATCCTGAATTTCAGAATGCTCATCGCTTGAAGGAGATTCTAGAAGTGCGATAACTGCTGAGATAATTTCTTCCTTTATCTCCGACACATTTGAAGAAGAAACGGAAGAATCATTACAGACTTCTGAGCCAGTCATTTTTCCATTGGAAAATAAAATACATTGAGTTTTGAGTTCATTCTTAAAACCAACTCATTGTTGCGTATGCTAGTCGGGATTTGTTAGTTTCCAACAATACCGTTTTTTTAAATGTTTACGAATAAGCGTTGGTGATAATTTTTATACTAAATATTATCAACTTATAAGTGTTGCATAAATCTGTTGTGTATTGCTCCAACTTCAACAAGTTGAAGTTGGAGCAACTCAAGCTATAAGGCCATATTGAGTATATTGAGTTTATTAATTGGAAGTAACAATGTTTTATGTGTATATATTGCTTAGAAATAATTATAACAAAGAGTGCTGTTGGTAATGTTTCTAGAAGATAGTAAAGAACACTGGAGATTACCTGGAATCATTTCTCTCTCTCTTTTTGAAAACACATCTAAGACTATTGCTATGAACTACATTATGTGCATTCTTGGGCCGGTGGTGTACGGAATGAAAAATCAAATTTTGCTGAAAAAAAAAATTCATGCGCCTTTAACGTATACCGGCTAATTCATCTTCAGCTGAAAGGCTCTCACAAAACATTTTGCCCCCCCCCCCTCCAGATGGATTGAAATTCAGATATTTCTGAACGAAGATCAGAGACGCTTTGTCGAGTTCCTCGATGAGCTATCGTGTAAATGTGTAAAATATGAAACTAATGAAAATTATTCACATACTGGATTTCCAACGGTTGGATTACCTACGGACTTGTTAGATTTAGTAGAAGTTTTTTGCTTTGTTTTTTATTAAGTGAATCCCAATCAGAAAAAATTGTAAATATAGGGATTATTTACACCGTTTTCATTGATATCATGCGTGAGCCAAGAATTACATAATCTGAAACCTTGATCTGGATACCAAATATTGAACTTTTTTTTTCAAGTCACCTCATGCCTCCGAAGCAGGGTAGTCGCACACTGGGCAGTGAAATTAATCGACCTTTTATCAGAATTGAAAAGTCAGGAGCGGATAAATCCATCCATTCATAATTTGGAAGAAATATTTAGATTTTTTTTGGCGGATTAATATAATGGAATGGAGGACTGTAAATAGCAGGATCGCTTGCAATACTGAGTGTTGCACACGGATTCTACTTGAGTTGCTAGCATTAAAATCTATGGTGAAAGAGGTGACGCAAAATGGAGAAAGAAGTAGACAATCTTGAAACCTCGTTGAGTTTAATATGATGTTTTTTTTTTGTTTTGTTTTTTCCCAAACCTTAAAGTTACTGGTGAAGATTAATTAAGGTGGTTATTATTTTCAAGGACGATGAAAATCACCTTCCATCTGATTGTAGAAATGAGTTAGACTATGTATATTATTTCTGGGAAACTCCCATGTTACTCCTCTTTATAAACTATTATAATTACAGCTATTTTGCCTGCTTCAGTTTAGGAGTACCCCTGTTTAAATGTCATTGGCTATTTACTCATGGATTCTTAGGGCATTATGAGTGTAGATGTACTAAAAAGTATATGTAGCCTAAGGAATAGAAAATTGCACATACCTTTTTCTGGGTGTTGTGGCTTTTCTTCAGTCTGCGATGTCGAAAACTGCAGAGTGTGTGTGGGGGGGGGGGGGTAGGCGGTTTGGTAGAATAAGTTAGAAAAACCCGGGTTTTTTTGTAATATATAGAAACATATACTTTTATATAGGGTGGGGAAAAAGTGAAAGGGTTAATTTTTTAAAATAGAGAGGGGGAAGGGGAATTCCCTTCCCCTCCCCCAATCCTTTTCCCCTTCCCCCTCCCTATTTTAAAAAATTAACCCTTTCACTTTTTTCCCCACCCTATATAAAAGTATATGTTTCTATATATTACGAAAAAAACCCGGGTTTTTCTAACTTATTCTACCAAACTGCCTACCCCCCATATACACACTCTGCAGTTTTCGACATCGCAGACCGAGGAAAAGCCACAACACCCAGAAAAAGGTATGTGCAATTTTCTATTCCTTAGGCTACATATACTTTTTAGTACATCTACACTCATAATGCCCTAAGAATCCATGAGTAAATAGCCAATGACATTTAAACAGGGGTACTCCTAAACTGAAGCAGGCAAAATAGCTGTAATTATAATAATGAGTTAGACTAAATGGTCTAAATAAAGTTACGTGTACGGAAAATGACAGAAATTATTTAATTTTAATTCTATTTTATTTTATTGAAATAATGCCGATTTTGCGTCTTGGGTGTGGACAGCAGGGTTTTTCATATGCGGATTACAGTCAGAAATACTGACCCAGCCATAGGCCTGATTCGTCAGCTATACCGGTCCCGAGACGGATAAAATTAAGGGGGGGGGGGGGGGTGAGATAGTGCCGTACTTCCCCGTAAAAGGGGCCTAACGGCTGTTCTTACGCTATAAAATAAAAAAGCAGAGAATTTCATTTTTAGAGTACGATCCGTTGACAAAGTATCTAATTCTTCTTCTTGTAACGAAAATTCACCACTCGATGTATTAACTGTGCGAAATGGATTTCGTATCCAGTCATAAAATTGTGTGTATTTAAGGAGGGAAAGTAACTTGAAATCTTTTCTTCGAATATTGTAAAATGTTTTGTGATTACGGAAATAATTCCCTCGACATTTTTATTATGGAGCGAAGGAAACATATCTACCATATTTTTTTCTGATGTGCAGTTTTTCCAAAGAGATAGTTTTTTCTGAAAAGCTGACAATTTGTCAGTGGATGTCAAAATATTTTTAATTTTTTTCTTGGATACTTGTATTAACACTATTTAAGTAATTACAAATATCGACTAAATATGCCATTTTAGCACACCAAATATTATTTTGAAGATATTTGGAAAAAGCATCTGTACCTTCATTTTGAAAAAAGGCTAATAATTCATTCTTAATTTCTAAAATTCGAAATAGCAATTTACCCCTGGATAACCATCTTATTTCAGTTTGCAAAAGCAAAGATTCGTCCTTGGCTTCCACAGATATGCAAAGACGTGCTTTTAAAGGTCTTGACTTGATGTAATTTACCATATTTACAACTTGATCTAGTACAGGTTTTAATATTGCCGGTAATGTTTTTCAAAGTAGAGATTCTCTATGCAAAAAAAAAAAAAAAAAAAAAAACAGTGCGTGGATGTAATATTTCGATTTATTTTCTTTGCAAGGTAACAAATCCTTTAATAAAGCCTACCAGTCTATTGGTTTAGAAGTCAACCCGCATAGCAGTCTTCAGTTGTTAGGTTCAGAGTAGCCAATTACTCTCAGAACTGTGTCATGTGACTTCTTTCACCGGCGGAACACTTGTGACCAGTTCGCGGAACACAAGTATTTCGGGGAACACCGGTTAAGAACCACTGATCTGGAGTCTTAAGTTTTTATTTATTTATTTTATTATTATCTTTTTATGACATGGGAAATCAGCCTGAAAATAAGCATAGCCGCTTTGGCAGTATTTCAACAATTCAATTCCATTAAAGAGTCTCACTGAACATCATACTGTTATAAAACTGCTACCATGATGACGCTATGTATGAAGAGTGGTTGCGTCTTATTTCAAATTTATCGCCCTTATTAATGCTATGCGGTATGCCAAAACAGTCGTACTACGGAGAGTGGTGTTAAAAATAATAATAATAAAAAAAAAACAGTGAAGAGGAATAACATTGAAAACAAAATATGAGGTCATAAGCCAACATGCAGCCTGAAATTACTGTCGAAGTAATTTCAGGCTGCATGTTGTTTTATTATTAAAAATAATAATAAAAAAAAAAACAGTGAAGAGGAATAACATTGAAAACAAAATATGAGGTCATAAGCCAACATGCAGCCTGAAATTACTGTCGAAGATCTTTGTGCGAAATATTACCTCACAACTTCAACTGTGAGGTAATATTTCGCACACATTTAAACTATTGTTACTTCAACTGTTTAAATTTCATTGATAAAATTTCATTGTTAGGAACGTAACTCCTGTTTTTAGCATTATGACTATGGGAATCTTATTCCTGCTTTACGAGTTCTAACATTACGAGCGCCGGCTAGGAATGAATTAACATGTAAAGTCGGGAACTACCTGTATATATTTTATGTATTTTTTTGTATAAAATTTTAATAACTTCAATTTGAAGTTTCTTCAAATAATAATAATAATACCATCACATCCATCCTACGATAATGTGACAAACTCTAATAATTGAGTCTAATAATTGCTTTTCCTTTCTTTTTAAATACCTTACATATAAGACAGCCTCGTGACGAGTAAAATTTTCACCAATCCACTGGAAAAAAAAAAAAAAAAACACTGGGACGCTTAATACTTAATTATGGTTTTTATTCATCTACGAGATGTCGAGGATTGAATTTAAGGAGGATCCTTGGAAAAAAAGAGGATTTTGATTTAACCAAGCCAGGATGGATGATTTCATTTTTCATTAGCGTTGGTATATACAACCCTTTTATCTGGAAAGACCCGCGTTTGAATCTTGTTTGTGGTATTGTCCATAAAGGAGACCCAGCAGAAGAACAGCAAGCTGGCTGCATTAATTGCCTAATAACTCTCAATAAGGCGGATTCATCCTGTTTTGGATGGGCTAGAATTGGATGGTGGATATATGTATGAGCGACAGATGCTTTTGATTTTAAGTGAGCGGCACACTAATACAGAAATAATGAATGCAAGAACGATTGGAGGACGCACACCATTATTCATACTCAGGGTGGTTGTAGTTGAAGTGATGCATGCTTCACAAAAAAATCATCAAGGATGCAGTGATACTGGGATACACATAAGGAAAAACCTGACGGGTGAGCGAAAAACTATAGCATAGCGAATGAATCCTGAGGATGTGTGATGGGGGACTAGTGCGGCAGATATTTTCCCGTTAAGAGTGGGGGAGGAAACGGTGCACTGACTGTTCTGTATTAGTCTCCTTCAGTATGGGTAAATTCCATCGGAGGGATCCAGTTGAATAATCGAAATTTCTTTTTGTTCTTTTAGGTTTTCAGAATACCGGAGGAAGCTGGAACATTAACAGGTAGACCGAGGAGATGATGAAACATGAGTTACAATTGCCTGGCCTGTGCTGTTGTAGTTCTTCTACATATCATATTTGTTTCTCAGCAAAAAAGCGAAGATACCGGATAAGAACACTGGGTGAGCCTTACGTGACATAGGTGAAAGAAAGACAATCACCACTTGATTGGAAGATAATTGGTCCAGCCCCATAAAGGATGGGAGGAACATTTTCCATAGTTATTTTCAACCAAGGCAAAGTTAGCCAGCCTCAGATGGTGATGACAGGATCTTTGGGAAAACTTTCCGGGAAAACTCAGGTTTTCTCTCCCACGAAAGAAGCTGGCTTAGTACATATGAGATGGAAGAAGCAATTCGACCTCTCAGCAGATTTCTGGACAATTAATAACGAAGATTCAGCATCGTCCTTTTATTATTATTATTATTATTATTATTATTATTGAGGGAGGCCTTAAACATCATGAACGTCAAGAACTATCCAACATTTGCACAATATCTATCACACTTTACTTTGAACTCATTCACAGTCATGGCACCCACAACATGACTTATATCTGCCACAACAGATCTGGCAGCTTATTCCACTCATTCACCACTCTCTGAGTAAAAAAAAACTAGTTCTAACACCCTTGCTAACTACATTCTTGCTCAGTTTCCATGGATGGCTCATAGTTCTCCCACCACCAGACATGTTCTTAAAAATTACCTCTGAATTAATCTTGTAAAAACCCTTCAGTAATTTGAATTTCTCAGCTATATCACCCCTTTCACCCTTATCAACCAATTTCTGTAACCCACAAATCTTCAACCTCTTCTCATAAGGTTTATTCCATAGACCTGCTACCATCTTAGTCACTTGCCTCTGGATCCTCTGCAACTCCTCCCCATCACCAAGAAACCCTGGCGCCGAGATCTGCGCGCATTAGTCAAGATGGGGGTTCTATCCATCTCAGAATACTGTATCCATCTCTGCAGTTTACTTATTGGAATTCCATCTGGTATCCAATCAAAGGCCTTAGAAATGTCAAGCAGTATCACTGTAAACCCATTTATCAGTTATCACTGTGTTGCAAAACGTGAGCAAGTTACTGAGGCATGACCTACCCTTCACAAAACCATGCTGTCCCCCATACAGTGTCCTACTTCCATCTATCCATTCCTGTATATTGTTCTTGTTCAACTTCTCCAATACTTTGACAACAACTCCTGATATGCTGATTGGTTGGTAATTTGCTACATCAGTCTTGGAGCTTCCTTTATGCAATGAAGCTATTTTCTACCCCCACCCTTGAGGACTAACCCAGGGCTGAGATCTAGATTAAACAATATGATCAAGGGCACTGAGAATTCCCTGGCAGCTTCATTCAAAACCTCGAGCTCTTATACCATCCAGTCCCATCCCACAGCTGTATTTGCAGCAGGTATGGAACATGTTAGAATGCAATAGGATGCCATTTTGCGGGCGGCTATCTGTTCGGCAAATTGTTGACAAATTGATCCATCGCAGGTCAACAATCAGCGCTACCATATTGAAATGGAAACGAGTCCACCGTGCTACCCTCAGTGGACTACTCACCGAACGTGACCGCAGGGTGTGCGACGAAAAAGAATATGAATATAGGCCAAAACGTTGAACACGGAGTTCTGGGAATCGACTGGAAACACGATCTGCATAAAAACATTCCGAACTGAGGTTCATAACAGGGGTTTCCATAGTAAAGCCGCAATATGCAAGTCCCACATTATCCGAACCAACATGCGGCTGTCTTCAGTGGTGCTTATAGAATGGAAGGTAGAAGCTTGGAAAGCAGTGTTAGGGAGCGAAGAATCACACTACCCCCTCTACCGAGCAGATGGACAGGTGAGTGTAGCGGATGCCCGGTGAACGTCTCTTATCACAGTGCTTAATCCCAACTCTGCAATTCGGATGTGGCGGCGTAATTGTATGGTCCTGTTTTTTCTGGTTTGGCTTTGGGCTTCTGTTTGTGATGATACGAACAATGAACTCCGAGAGGTATCTGAACATTCTGGATAATGCAATTCTTCCTGCTTTGTGTCGTTTCTGCAGAATTGACCATTGTCTCTTTCGGCAAGACAATGCACCGTGTCATAAGGCTGCTGCTGTACCTGTGTGGTTTGTGGACATGAACGTCACCACACTAAACTGGCCCTCACAGAGCCCTGGTAGGAACCCTATTGAACATCTATGTTATGAACTGGAGCATCGTTGAGGTCTAAAGACATCCACTATAACATTTCAACTTCTCATTACATTCCTACATGAAGAATGCTCTAAAACTTCCCTTGATTGCTATCATAAGCTTGTGGAAACTATGCCCTGTAGGATTGCTGTAGTGACTGCAGTGAAAAGAGGTCCTACATATTTTTTAGGTGTGTACCATGGCTGTTTGTTCCTAACACTATGGTGTCCGTTGAACTCTTTCCGAGAAGTGTATATAATCCAGTTCTGAGAGGACAACTGGTAGCATATGTAAAACAAACTAATGACAAATATAGATAAAAAGAGAAAAATATATTAAAAAGATATTTTAGTTGAGATATCTTCGTATATAAATTCATGTTGCCAAATCATTTAGTTTCAAACGTTTATTGTTTTTTTAAAAAAACTATTTTTGTCAAGCACATTGTAAATCAAATTTATGAAGTTTAACATATCCTATAAATAAATTAATTACTTAAAAACTTGCCATCTATGTTTATTCAGTAATATACGAAAAATAACCGCAGTTATTTATTTCACTCCTCGTAGATTCTCGAATCACATTAATAACAATGACTCGAGATACGTTAACACGTAACAATGCGTAATAACAATACGGAACAATGCCTTGAGATACGTTAATACGTAACAATGCATAATAACAATACGTAACAATGCCTTGAGATACGTAACAATGCCTTGAGATACGTTAATACGTAACAATGCGTAACAATAATACGTAACAATGACTTCAGATACGTTAATAAAATAAAATAAACTATTGTCAGCCTTGTTTGACATAATATAATGTTGAAGAAAAAATATCCATAAAATGTGTCCTTAAATTTTGTTCTTTATGTTTTTTAAAATTCTTTAAGGATATGATATTTACCTTAGTTCATTCTACTGAGCCATTTATACTATCTTTACTAACTTTTTAGAACCTATCTACTTGCAGGAAAATAGATGCAACTGCTGATTTGTAAACTGTTGTTCTCTACAAAGGATATCTTGCATTTCAAAATGATTAAAAAAACCGTTTCTCCCTTTAATTTCTATATTTCTTATCATTAAGGCAAAACATTAAGTATCTCATTACAAATAACATAAAGATCTGGGAAAAGAGAGAGAGAGAGAGAGAGAGAGAGAGAGAGAGAAACATGCACTCCTTGCTATAAACTTTGCGGTTAGAAAGGTGTTAAGAAATGTAACTATAGTACACCTACAATTTGCAGATCTCTGATTAGCGACTTGCCAAGAATATTCGATTCATGCTGAAGGAGAGAATGAAAGAAGGACGTACGAATTGGTCGCCAACACGCGAAATCACGTGCTTTATAGGTAAAGTTTTCCAACTGTTATACAAGCAACATAGTTAACTACAATAATCATAAAAGAGAAGTTAATTTTCCGACCGGTAATAATTAGCAACTCATCCCACTATACGGACTGATTACCCTATTATCGGAATGGATTCTCATCCTGTTGGCATGCGCAGAAGTGTCAAAGGGTCTGGAATCTCTGGGCGTACTATACCACCTACGAAAGGTTGTAAACCCATAAACAGTACTGCGAGCGGGCTAAGGATTTTTCTTCTATTCTTTTTTATAACTTTTTTGTATTTTTTATTCATCTTTACTTGGATTGTAAACTCTACTCTAGACACTAAGTATGGAACTTTTTCAAGCCTCTTCAGTCCTCCAATAAGCGGTGTAGTGGTCTCACACCCTGCGATGAATTTTATCGAGATGATATGTACATCCCATGAGATAAATCATGAGATGAAATACCCATGCCAACAGCTGGATTTTTCCTGCGGCCTATTAGTTGCAATTTATAATTTATTTATTATATATATATATATATATATATATATATATTAGGATAACCAAGCAATTTTATATGCTTGGTCATTTTAGCTCCTAATCCCAAGTATGCAAACAATTAAGTTTGCGCCTGAAACAAAGTTCAAGTCTAAAGATGGTACAACACCAGGGCAACTCATTGTAAAGGTGGTTAAAGCTTTAACCACCTTTACAATGAGTTGCCCTGGTGTTGTACCATCTTTAGACTTGAACTTTGTTTCAGGCGCAAACTTAATTGTTTGCATACTTGGGATTAGGAGCTAAAATGACCAAGCATATAAAATTGCTTGGTTATCCTAATATACAATATACCCAAGTTAAAAATTTATTCCCATATATATATATATATATATATATATATATATATATATATATATATATATATATATATATATATATATACTTATTTATTTATTATTTTTTGATAAAAGAATGAAAAAATTTATTTATTATTTTTTGATAAAAGAATGAAAAAATGCAAAAATAATATAATTTTCTAGACTATTTTCCAACACTTTCTATATTTGTTTATAACTCTTCTCTATTAGAATGCTTGCTGAAGTAAATTTCTGTCTGGGAGAGGGATTTAGGTAGAGAGAGTCCTTTTTAGGACTTCCAGGGTAACAAATGGCAATGTTGTAGCCAATGATGTTTTAACTGAGGCTCGGCTGTTGCTATTACCCCCTTGAAGTTTGAGTTCGCTCTCTTAAGGTTTTTGCCTTAAGGGAGCAATTTGAGTCTCCGGGGAAAGTGTTTTCCGGCACGGCCCGGTGAAGGGCTTGGTCGGTGAATGCTTTTCCTCGGAATATGAGTGGTTCTGCTTGGTGGTGGTGGGGGGAAGGCCATCACTGAATGGAACCAACGCTGAGTTAGACGGTCTTTCGGCCACTGTGGAGTGGTCTAGGGATCGTCTTAAATTTTTAGAGTTGGCTTTACTTAAACATCGCCTATTAGTTGTGCGGCAGTTATGCTAATTATTGGGCCAAATAGGACGGCATTTAATGACTAATTCTTCTTTTTTCTTTACTTTTAGAATATCAGTTCCACATACACTCGTGTCCTCAAATTCAGCTTGTGGCAATTTATATAACTGGTGATTTTGAGTAGAAAGCGAGTACACATTCATATTTTCGAATCGTCCACAGACGGGTCACGTGGTAGTGCTCAGGATAAAAGGCAAAGAGCTGAGCAAACCGAATTGTGGTTGAAGGAATCTCTTTTCCTGAAGAAATAAAGTTTCAAACTTGGATGTCTTGTAATGTCTCAAAGGCATCATGCATCATCTAGATGATTTCACGCGGGGAAGAATTATTGGAATCTTGAAGAAGGCCCCCAGAATTACTGATATTTCCAGAGACGTGGAATCTCACATAGCGTTGTATCCAGGCACTGGGCAGCATTTCAAACCAATGGAATGTGTTCCAGGCGTTTGCTAAAAGGTCGCTTTTGGTCTACCATAGAGCACAAAGACAATTTTTGATTATAACAGCAAAAAGTAATCGTCGTACCACGGCAGGTCAGCATGCAAGTCGGCTCCATTTAAACACAGGTACGCGAATATCTCGACAAACTGTGACAAGACGTCTGCGACAAGCACGTTTACATACGCCCGAAGTTCTGCGTCTCCATTTATCCACAACTCATCATAGACATTGGACACACCAAATGAGCCAATATACTTTTTAAGATGAGAATCGTTTTAGGCTTTCCTCCGATTCTAGACAACACTTCATCTGGCATGAAAGGGGGCACTGCTTACCATCGCGAGAATATTTTTGAAAGGGATAGTAGAAATGGCGGTGCTGAGATAAGGCATTGTGCTTAATGGCCGCACCGAGCTACAAGTACTCGGAAAAATAGACTATGAATGGTGAATGATTTTGCAACGAAATTCTATTGTTCTGTGGTGCTGTAGGCGAAGAATTCATTTTTATGGATGACAATATGTCATACCGTACCACATCGTACACGAGCATCGGAGATACTTCTGGAGACCGAGGATATTAATGAAATCAAGTAGCCAGCACGCTCCACTCCTCTCAACCCCATGAAACACGTTTAGGACGCAATAGGGAGACACATTGCTGTGCGAAATTCCCCTCCAGAAAACAAACAAGGCTTTATTTTTTCTGTGAATGGGCCAGATTTGCTTCAAAAGCTCCTACATTACTTGGTGCTAATTGTCATACGATGTTGTGAGAGTTACATCGCCGTTCGGGGTTGACATATTCCATACATACTGAAATATCTTTCCACATAGTTCGCTGTAAGCATTGTACGTTAATTCCTTAACTACGTCCTTCTGAAATTTGTAACTTTTGCCAAAAACGTATTTCAATTTAATTTGTAAGAAATTTATAACGCAATTTTTGTGTAATATAATTTATTAGTATGCTGGCAATCAACTTATGGCCACATTTAGATGTAGTCATGAAAAATTTCTCATATACAAGTAAAAATGTTGTTCGCCTTAGCTTTTTGGACACCAGTGTATTAAGGCTATTGCATCATTTGCAATCTACGTACAACTTCAATAATAATATACAATAGCAACGTGAAAGAAAAAAGAATGTTTCTTTTAACTTCGTCAAATGCTTTTTCAAAGTCAATAAATGCAATATGTGTTTCTAAATTGTATTCTCTTCTTTTCTCTATTATTAATTTTAGGCAAAAAGCCGGGTCTATACATGATCGTTCCTTTTCTAAATCCATTCTGTACTTCTAAAATGAAGTTTTCGGAATATTTCGTTAGTTTGCTATTTAAGATTCTGCTATATATTTTGTAACAGGAATTTAGTATACTGATACTGCTATAGTTTTTAGGGTCATCTCTATTACCTTTTTTAAAGATAGGAATCACAATTGCTTTTTTCCATTCTATTGGGGGAATACCAGTTGAATAAATTTTATTTTAAAATAATAACAGTCTTTCTTTGAGTCTTGTATATTTATATAGTTCTGCGTATTTATATAGATCTGAACCTAGCTTATCTTCTCCAGGTGATTTTCCGTTTCTTCTTTCTTTCAGGCTGATTTCTAATTATTCTTTAGTTATTTCCTTTTTATTTTCGTTAATTGTTTGCCAGTTGTCTTTTTTAAAATATTTGTCTGTCCACAATTCTGTGTAATAATTTAGAAATTCTTCTAATTTCAATTCGGTGTTTAATGTTATTAAAAGTTCTTGACATTCGGAAAATATTTCAAAGAATTGGATTAAATTGGTCTCATAAAATGGGGCGAAGTTTTTCATCCCAGAGTGTCCTATAGGAAATCTCTATCGCCACTATATGACACTGGCTAACTAATTTTTATTTAAAAAACTTATAAGGGTTCTTCCGGTCCTATTAAGGCTTAGAATTCATGTCTTTTCAACAAGCTTCTGAGTGTTTAGTGTGGTATTAAATTTCTCATGTAATTGCCAACTCAACAGTATTATTACCATTTCGGATTGTAGGAATTGTAATTTTGCAGAATTACCATCGCTGCAGTCTGCCTTCCACACTATAATGCGATAGCCAGTTACTCACGGCATACATTGTTTGGTTTTAAACCCCCCCCCCCACCCCTGATCTAATGCAAACATCTCCAATAGCTCTGTTCTTTCAGATATCATATTCATCCTAACTTTAGTCACTGACCTTAATATGCTATTCGTAATTTTGTCGGAAAAAAATGTACACTCCGTTCTTCCCCATAATTGAAGATTTTTGTAGTGCCAATTATCAGACATTCCGATCTTCAAGATCATTCACAACCAACAACTTAAACGCTAACTAATCTCTGCGAGTGAGCAAAAAAAAAAAATAAATAAATAGTAATAAATAAATAAATAATAATCAGCTTTAGTACAAAGGAATCCCAGCCCTGCTACTGCTTCCTTACTCCGGAAGATCGCTTGCCTTTCTTTTGCCCTTTAATAATGCTCACATTATCAAGCAAGATCCTATTTCTCTTCTCTGCCGTAAAAACACGTCATATCCATAAAAAAAAAAAAAAGCTCCCCAGTCTATATAAGAAAAAAAAATTTTTTTTTCTAAACATTACTTTTCCTCTCTCTCTCTCTCTCTCTCTCTCTCTCTCTCTCTCTCTCTCTCTCTCTCTCTCTTTCTCTCTCTCTCTCTCACACATACACACACACACACATACACACACACACACACACACACTTGAAAGCGCGCACAGCTGCTAACTTTATGTAAATCTCAGACTGCCTGCTTAACCTCAGTATTCTTCTTGAATAATGGACCAGAAACTAAAATGGTAGATGCTGTCCAAGTATTGAGGATTTTGAAGTCCAGATGGCAGTGATTTGTCTTGCTGACGATCCTTTTTTCTTGCTTACTCACTTCATGTTTACTAAGTAGTACTACTTCTATTGACACCTTATCAATCATATTAACTACCATTTATCATGCTTTTACTTTCCTTCAACTCGATAAAAAAGCCTCCGGAATTATCCACACTCCAAACCGAGCAAACCCAAATTTTCTTACTCTTCCTTTATGCTGTCTTCTGGTGTTTTCTAAGATTTCGTTCCTTCTCTGGTCTTGTCCTGTGGCTCACATGTACTGCTCAAATTCTGAAGCATTTCGCATAATATTATATACTCGCAGATGACTTAGGCTTGTTATTTGGATGCACGTAAGTTTTTAGTGAAAATCATGAAATAAGGAATAGAAAGAATAAGAAAATAGTCAGAAGGCATATGTTTGCTATTAACCTTCATACTTACCGGAACTTTATCTTTGCGACTTCCTTATCAAAAATTAAATATCACCTTGAAGGATGACGATGCTGGTCAGAAATCAAGGTGGTTCAAGCCAATGCCATTTGAGATTGCGCAAAAAAAAAAAGTTTGTGCGATATGTAACGGTATACGGAAAAATGTCAAATGCCGAAAGAGAGTATTTTAATGTGAAAAATTCTAATATTGCTAATTAAGTAAAATAAAATAAAAACACTTGAACATATGATAGTAGCAATTGTAGCTTTGATATAAGTTTTTTTTTTTTTTTGTGTGTGTGTGTGTGTGTGTGTGTGTGCACAAATAAAATAGTTTTACGGCATTTTTATTTATTTATGTAGAAATAATTCTCACATAGAACCGTTTCTAGCAGTCTTTAACACTGAGCACTGAAATGTCTCTAAGTGACATCAATTGTTCAATAACAAGAATACATCCCCATTCTGATAGAAATCTCTTTGAAGAAAAGAGAGTGTGGGCGTACACACAATCGCCAGTTTCCTGAAATTCCTTTACGTCAATTGTCAGCATCTTCTCGAAGGATGTCACGCAGCAACTAAAAAAAGAAAAGTAGACTCTATACAAAACACACCTTATCTAACGTACGTCTAAGCTTGAGGGAGAAAACAGTGGGTCGCACGCGCGTATGAATCTGATTTTAGAGAAATCCTTAAATTATCTGCAGATTACGTTTTCTTTGATGAATAGAAAAGGGAGGGTGAGAAGGTGGGTGAAAGAACCAGTCCCTTCTTACTAACAAAGAAAGAACTGTGTGATGTCGATACACAGCTGCACAAGAGGACCGGGGCACGTCCACCCTGTTATAGAAGGACGAAGTGATGACTCGTTACGATAAGCACTTCATATCTAGCCCCTGTAGAGTTTAGGGGGCTTCTCTTTTAACCACTCGACCTCTAGTTCTTCCCACGCTGTTTGCGTCCCGCCACCGACATTGTGCAGGGTCATAATAGATTGGCGAAAGCCATTACGTAATGGACATGACGTTTTCTCTCCACCTGGTAGTGCTTGCATGCTTTCCTGAAGGAGGCCCCAGAGTGTCAAGCTCCTACTATATCCATCGTGAACTAAATATTTTCATTTTATTAACTTAAAAAGACCTATCGAACATTTACATACTTTTCATAAACATTTCATAAACATTTCATTTTCAACACATTTTCATAAACAGTTTATGTTTATGAAAATGTGTTGAAAATGTTGAGGCTATGTTGTGACTGGACGGTGAATTCAGCACTCTTGTTTTGTTGCTTTTCCATTAGAAAATTAGTATAAGTAGTGTACATTTTAGTGTTTTAAGTGTATTTGGTGCTCTATAACATTGTTTTGTTGAGATGTAGCAATATTAAATATAGTTTAAAATGGCTCCAAAAACGCACAAGAAACGTAAGGTTAAGGAGAGCAGCGAAGTCGAGAATAAAAAAGAAAGATTGCTTCGTAAATAAGCATACTGAAGACATTGAGAAATCCTTAAATTATTGAAAATTTATTGAAAATGTTATTGAAAATGAATTAACCTCCAAAATAGCGAAGTTAAAGCAGATTATTAGAGAGAGAGAGACGGCTAGGGAATTACAGAAAGTCGAGCATCGCTTGAATGAACATAAGGAGGATAAGAAAATTAAGCAGCAAAATAAGAAACAACAAAGCACAGAATCAGGTAGGTTAGTAAGTAAAGAAAATCAGATAAGTGACGTTGTTAGTAAATAGAAAGAAGTTATTTGGTATGGTAACTCTAGAATAAAACATGCTATTGATGAGCGATTTTTAGCTTATAAAGTTTTCCCCGAGCAAAAAATAAAAATATAGCACACGCAATTCAAATACAGAAAAAAAAAGAGTAAATGAGGTCGTAATTGTAGTTGGTACTAAAGACTTAACTAGTTATAAGTTCAGTATGAGAAGCAAGAGTGAAGAGTGAGAAAGTGAAAAATGGTAAGTATATTACCTAGATATGACAAAAATGAACTAAGAAGAAGGGCTATGATGGCAAACGATTCAATGCGTAGGCTGTGTAAAAGGAAGGGATGAGAGTTTTTGGATGTGTGGAGTGAGTATGAGGGAGGATTGGATTTGTATAAGAGGCACGGCCCACACATCTGAATGCTTTTGGTATCAGGAGGCTAGAAAAACTAATATCTCGTTTGGGACCTAACACGGAGAGTCAGGCGAACTAAATTATAAGGGGAGAAATAGTGAGAATATGTGTATAAGAGCGACAATGTTGTCTTCTTCTTCTTGTTCTTCTTCCTAACATGGATTTTAGGAAGTCCTATCCCAGTCTCATGCTGTCTCTTTCTTGGTATTCCGATTCTTCTTTTTCCACTTATTGTATATTTGCATAATATTTTCGGTAATCTGTTGTCCATTCGATTTAAATGTTCGTACACTTACGTACACACAGTGTTTTGTAACTGTATGGGAATGGGTTTTGTCATGGAAATGTTGACGAGGAGAACGATTTCGAATTTGTGCTTGTCAGGTTCGGACGCATTAAAAGTGTGCAAAGATGTCTACATTTATAAGGCATTATAGAATAATAGAGATCTGCAAGTTGTCCAACTGGCTATCAGAATCAGATATACTAACTGGTATTGAGTGAAAAGGATACAGTATTTTTAGGAAGGACAGGAAAGATAGGAGAGGAGGGGGAGGATTACAGCTAATGATACTCGGATGACTTGAATCCAGTTAGTATTGAGACCTATAATTCTAATAGTACTAACAATATTTCATGTGGCAGTGAGTTTGAAGTCATCTGGTGTGAGGTGGAATCTAACAAGATCAATTACATAGTGGGGTGTTGTAACAAACCTGGTGGATCGGTTGCAAGTGATGAAGAAATGCATATTAAAGACAATGGGCGCGAAAAGAGTGATCATAATGGGAGACTTTAATTATCCAATCATGAATTGGATAGCAGTAGAATCTTAAGAAGAATGATAATGCATTTGTTGAGCTGTTGCTAGACAACTTCCTCAAGCAACAAGTGACAAAAGGTACTCGATGTCAAAAAGTGTTAGATTAGATTATAGTGCCAGAGGATGTTTCAATTAAAGACGTAACTATTCTTTTTCCGATTGGTGACCATATCAAAGTGGACACCACATTATCACTGTCACCAATCGGAGAAAGAATAGTTACGTCTTTAATTGAAACACCCTCTGAAACTATAATCTAATCTAACACTTTTAGTGGCTAAGTTTATGAATGTTCCATTCAGGAAAGATTAATGTAGGACATTATGACCAACTGAGGAATGTAGTGTGTTCAGCATAATGGTATCGGTTGCTAGAGGAAGAATATCGACAGCGAAAGCATTTAAAAAAATACTTAAATGATGCAATATCACGATGTATCCTGAGAGTTCGGAGAATAAATAGGCTAGAAGTCAAATGGATGTGTAATCTTGTCAAGCAAGAGATTCGTAAAAAACTGATGATGTGGAAGGAATACCTTTTGCGTAAGGATGATGTTCGTTATGAAAATTATAAACTGCACTCTAGAAGAGTCACAACTGTTGTTCTGAAAGATAAGTCTGAGTCTGAAAATTCTAATTGCAGCAATTCTATCGATATGCTGCAAGTAAAAGAGAGAATGAAATTGAAAGAATAATTCTAATGAATGCAGATAGTATGAGGGAGACAAATGCAAAAGAGGTTGCTCAATTAATGAGTGCCCAATTTACTAAAAGCTATCGACCCGGTATATGCAACATTGATCTCACTGCTACCTCTTCACTAGATGAAGAGACTCAGGTGTATCAGCAGGCTGTATTAGAGCTGTTGCACAAACTGAATAAGAATTCAGCAATAGAGACTGATGGGATATCAGCACAGGTACTAAATCAGTCTTTGCACCATCCTGAACTCTCTTTTAGAGTTCAGCTAAACTGGCTATTCCTTTGACTAGGCTATATAATTTGAATCTCAGAACAGAGAAGATTTCGTATTACTGGAAAGAACTTATGGGTAACTCCATTGCATAAGGGTGGTGCAAAGACTAATTTATCCACTATTGACTAATCAATGTCTCAGGAGTGGTGGTGAAGATTTTGGAAAAGTTGGTCAGGGCTCACATTCAGAAATGGGTTAACAGTGAATCTCTACTTTGCAATGAACAACATGGGTTTACTAAGAGAAGATCATGTTTTAGCAACTTGCTCACATTCTATAATAATGCTCCCATTAAAATAGACAAGGAGAATGGATACACCATGATACTTTTGGATTTTTCTAAGGCTTTTGACAGAATATAGCATGCTAGATCGTTGCATAAATTGAAGAATATGAGTTTGGTTTATAAAATATTAGCGCGGATAAGAGAATAGCTGACTGACAGATATGAAAAAGTGTATACGAGGGGATGAAAATTTAAGGAAACCAGTAGTGCACCACAAGGATCAGTCCTTGGTCCACTGTTATTGCGGAGAATGATTTGAATAGGATTATGCTAGAAGAAACTGATCACGCTAGGGATCTTGGAGTGTCAGTAGATAGAAGTTGAAGTTTATGGTCCATGTAGCAAAGATTGCAAATACAAATCAAAAGATAATTGCAATGCTGAAACAATCTTTAACATGTAAAGATGTCCAGAATCAAAGATGTCGCAGGGTGGCCAGTCATATGAGGATCTCTGTTAGAAAGGGATATATGTAGTATAAGGCTGGTGATTATGAAAAACTCAGTAAAGAGCTTGCCGCAATAAATTGGAACGAGGAACTGAATGGTAACTGGATATTAGTGCTGCTTGGGCACTACTCAAGGACTATTTGGTGGTGGTAATATCAGAATATACTCCAAAGTTCAAGAGATTAATAGAGCGGGTGTGAAATTAATGAATCAAGAGGTAATGTATGCAATCTGGAAGAAGAAGGAGGTATTCTGGAAGAAGCATGAGATGAGTGGTAATAATAACCAGTTGTATGAAGAGTACAAAGTGCAGGCAAGGAAGGTGACTCTCTTGATAAGGGTAACAAAAGTGCAGTACTGGCAGCAGTTAGCTAATGAGGCTAAAAATCCTTATTTAGTTTTTTGCGATAATATATTGGCAGTAGAAGAAAGAATGATTATGGAAGGATGACACTGATGGATGAAAATGAAGGAATGATAACCGCGGTGGAGGATATAGTTGAGATATTTAATGAACAATTTATGAAGGTATTTCATTCTTGTGAAAGTGACATCATGAGGAAGAGGAGGAGGAGGAGGAACTGTTAGTAAGTGAACAGAAGGTATATGAGGAACTGAATAGACTTGATGTAAATAAGGCTGTAGGATGTGATAATATTTCATCACGTGTTTTGAGGAAATGGTTCGGGAGTTAGCAACAGATTTTACAATCTTTTTAACATGAATCTTGCACTGGGCAAAGTTCTAAAGGAGTGGAATGATTGTAAAACTAGGACTTTGAATTATAGGCCAGCTGTGTGTCTGGAGTTGTGATTAAGTGCTAGAGAGATTGGTTAGGACCAAGATTCAGAATTGGGCTGACAGCAGAAAAATACTTTTTGATGATCAGGTTTTTTACGGAGATCGTGTTTTAGCAATCTGCTTATAACAAGGTGACAACTGCATTGCATAAGAGTGATGCATCACAGTGTAGTGGTATATTTGGATTTCGCAAAAGGCCTTTGATAAACTTCCATGTGAGAAGATGGCAATTAAATTGGAACGGATGGGATTGGATAGTTAGCGCACTGCATGGGGGGGGGGGTGCTGTCTAATAGTTTTCAGCGAGTTGTCTATGGAGGAGCGATATCAGAGAAGAGGAAAGTTACTAGTAGTATACTCCAAAGTTCTGTTTTGGGTCCATTGCTGCTTAATTTGTATGTGAATGATATTGGAGAGGTCTGAATGGTCATATGCAGTGTTGCAGATGATGCAAAGTTAGGGAGAACTATCAGGAGTAGAGTGGATGTCGTGGCTTTGCAAGAGGACTTGAATTAACAATTATTATTAACTTGATTATTATTATTATTATTATTATTATTATTATTATTATACCTCCATAAGGTCAAAAGACTCACACGGGAGGTCTCACTATTACACACACACACAGTTTATCATACCACTCCTTAAATATGTTCACCGTCGCAGCACTCACGACGCCCTCGGGCAATGCATTCCAATCACTCACCACTCTCCATGCAAAAAATCTGCTTCTCACCCCCTTCCCCTTTGCTCACACTCTCCTTATGGTGGTTACAAGGTGAAAGAGGCTTGCCAATATCTTTCTACAGGGTTACGTTTTCGGAGATGGAGAATTAGAGATAGTTTCAAAAAATTAGTTCCCTCATCCCCTCCCCTCCCCCCCCTCCCCCAAAAAAAATCCAAGAAGGGAAGCACAAATTGTTTGAATTCAGGAACGGGTCTTTATTTTTCTATCCCGCAAGGACCATAATAAAAAAAAATAATAATTTACTTGTCTTTAGCAACGTGTTTACATTATTTTGGGGGTGAGTGTAGTACTCGTACTTACAAAAGTCTTGTTTCCTAAGATAACAAATCCCATCCCCAGGTCCCAAATTTGATTAAAAATGATCTTGAAAACTTAAACTCATTTTTTTCTCTTTAATTACGACCTAAGCAACTAAAGGTATGAAGCCCATTGTAATATCTGTAAATTGTGTCGTTTCTACTGCTCGATTTATTTATTTAACTGAATGAAAAAACCCGAGTTTCCAGAAAAGAACCGACGCCTGACATATGAAACCGTTCTTCTAGTTTTATAATAAGTACAACATTGCTTTTAGACTCCTGGTCAATTTTTGACTCCTGGTTAATTTATGACTATTTTATAAAAAAATAGTCATAAATTATTTTGCAAACACTTTAACCCTGTTAGTAATTTTTTTTTCTTTATTTGAGAAGTTATAGTTCGTAAATAACACAACACATACATATTTTTTGAAATATTCACTGTACACCTTTTAATTATGTATATATGATTAAATATAACCAACAACGAATATATAGAGGAAACAGATGTCCCCTATATTTACACTTCCCTGCAAACTATATCAACAAAGTTCTTTTCAAAAGCATTTGTATACCCCAAACAAACTGGTTCAACTAGCTGCAAATTACCAAGCAACGGACTTCTTCAAACACAAAAGACCAAAAGCCATCTTAAACTCCAATTCTGATGTTTAATCCCCAAGCCAGCTCAGAGCGAGCAATTGGCTCATAAATTTTTCCACTCACTGTTTACCTATCAGATAGCGGGGGTATGAAATACATTTTGCTTCACCCTCGGAGTCAGAAATGTTAATCGTTAAAAAAAATTTATTGTGATGATGAAAATGTGAATCTGAAATGAAATATAAAGATTCTCCTTAATTTTTTTATCGATTAATTATCAAGAATGACGGTTGTCGGACAAAAAAAATTTCCCGTTTTTTTATTATTTTTTTTAATCGCTTCTTCCACCATTTTTACGTCTCGAGGATTGAGAATATCCTAGAATTAAACTAAAGACATCGAAACAACTTTCAATGAAATTAAATAAATACAAAAAAAAAAAAAAAAAAAAAAAAAAAAAACGACTTTTCTTCTTGCGAATAAAAAAAATTGAAAGTGATAGTAATCAGTTAAAAATGGCTGTTAAACTTCCCAAGATTTGAGAATCTTTAATTCTTAGGCCTTCAGCCTAACAGCTAAAGTTAGCCAACACCGCCCACCATCCCTTTACAGGATGTGAGGCCTCCAGTATTAACTTTTTCCACTTATTGTTTTGCGTATATGTAAAGTTTGTGTGGTTTTACAATTTTACTATCTCTGTGACAGAGACGAAATATATGATCTATTAAACTTGTTTAATTATTTTTCAGTGCTGTATTCATTCCATTAGACCTAATTATGAGAACGATAAACCACATGTAAGAGAGATGTATAATCTCAAAGACATGCATTAGAATTGGAGTTATAGAATAATAGAACCAGTTGTAGGAGAACAATGGAATGGCAACATTTTGTTAAATTAAGAAAAAAGCATATTTCAAGAAAAGGCACCTGGAGGGACTTGGAACATTTCGAAGGAATGTGAGAAGTAAAACGCCAAATTCTGAAAAAAACAAGTTGTACGTCGAGAAGCGTATTCTCCGTTAGTCTCAAGAACTGCTCGAGTATTTTCATAAATCACTTTCACGAAGTCCAAAATCTTTTTTGTTGTTGTTGTTGTTGTTGTTTGGAAAGATTTGAAATTGCTGAAGGGTAAAATATGTTCCTTATCTCCTGAATATTTCTTAATGCTTCTTCTAGTTGGATTCTACCTAAATTCTGCCATTCTACCAAACAAATACATATTCAATACACGCTGCTATTTTGTTTTGGATAGTTAGAAAAATCACACATTTCCAAAGATTGAGGGATGTCACTTTAAAGCTAAATGGCATACTCTCCGTATTCAGAAATATTGTACGAAAATGAATACCATTGTTCGAATCCGTATTCCGGGTGTGCTAGGTGTGTGGTGCACATCCACGGAATATCAATATCGCCGATATTATATTTTTGCATTTATTCATGTTAAAGGCTCCCCTAATTCTTTTCTTGCTTCGCGTGATTCCTCATATTAAACATAATACACGATATACAATACACAACATACCAATGAAATGCTTCATGAAGAGGACACTTTTCGACGCGTAAATATTTCAACACACTCGCGTTTACAGCCTAAGTGTGCACTCACAAATACATACACCATTGAGCCTTTTGAACAGACGTATAGATGGCGCGGCTGGTCAAATTCTTAAGCACTCCAGTGGTTTTAAACCTCCCAGAAGGCGAGGCAGGGTGAGCCCTGAGACAACAGCACTTAGAAATCAGTGGATTGATTTCTAGATACTGTTGATTTCTAATGTGTGTGTGTGTAAATTAAAAAATTAAAAATAAATGTAGGATTCCAGAAAGTGTTAAAATTCCAATAATGATCAGATATTATGTAATATTGCATAAAATGTATACTGAGTCTCAGTAACAGAAGAATATTCTTAGAAAATTAAGCGAAATACAGCACACATAATCCAGAGAAATACACATAATATTCACAACAAATTTTACGAAATGATTTGCTGCTCCATCAATCCACATATATTCCCGCCACGCTTAAATGAATCACCTGATCAACATTATTAATTCATTGGATTAGCCTCTCCCAATAATTTTTAACTGAACTACTAAATGCATTAGTGGCTGTTTATTATGGTTTGTTATTTATACTTTACAAACAAATCTCTTTCCCTCTCCTCGTGATTTTTTTTAAATTATGCCATCATAAATTCACTTATGCATGTCTAGACTTTATAGGATCACACGCTATTCGCTCTACCCAGCAACTTATGGGATACACATATCACAAATGTTAATTATTAATAATTCATTTGAAATTAATAATTATGAAAGTATTTCTATTCACATTTATTCTTTCCTTTACATTTCTCATTTCACATGACTTATTAATGATGGTTCACATATTTACACCTTTGAGTAATTCAAATATATCAACCAACTATACCATTCTTCTTCATTATTGTTCAAAAATTAAAAAATAAAAATAAAAACATTGTTCTCCACTCTGTGCAGATTTCGTTACAATTAATTGCTAAATTAAAGTATTCATAGTTGTCCTACAATTAATTGCATTGGACTAATTAAAATGAGCGCTGATGCGCTATATACTCTTAAAACTTTCATACATCGACAAAAATGCGGTCAAATTTATGTGAAGTTTGTAGCTCGGGTTGCATAAGCCGCAAGAGAGCATTCGTTTACACCGTTTAGCATACCCAACTGAAATGGGTACGCTACGCCAATGGTAGTCAGAGTAGAAGAAACTTACAAGAAAGAAATAGCTAAATTTTTGGTCACTTCGTAGGACTAACTTCATACATTTTTTTTGGTGGGGTCAACCAATTTCACTTAAAGTGCACATATAAAAAAGTGACCTCACTAAGAGAAGTTAAGTTTCGTTTACATGACGACAGTTGAGCAAGCTGATTGTACACTCCAAATTAAAACCTTTAGGTTCTTATCATTCAAAATATTTGTTACTCCTTTATTTAAATTTCTTTTGATAAAGATTTGTATTTAAAAATACTCGCATTTCATTTGTGGCAATGGATTAGTTTAATCACGTCATCGTACACAAAATGAATATATTTGTTCTTTATCAACGTTTGTGGTATTTTTTAGACTGTTTGGGAAATATTTTTTATCATATTAGCAATGCCTACTGCATTATGCCTAATTTTTATATCAATATTAAAACTTTCAAGAACAGCACTATACGCTATTTTTATGTTCCGTGCTATAGCACGTACACGCGCACACGTATGTTTATAGAGAGCTTGGATTCAATATGCTCGTTGCAATAATGGAGAGGACTGATGACAAGGAAATCATTCCTGTGTACATTAATAGTGCAGCCAAATGCAGAAAACGGTTTTTCGAAGCGTCCATTGATTTCAGTTATAATCACAGCTTGAGATCATCTAATGGCTCAACTAAAACGAACTTCGTACTGGATTGAAGAAATGTTATTTCGTAACCTGACCTGTCTGCCAGTTCACGGTGTGGCCTTTCAAGCCACCGCAGCACAAATGAGTGGCAGGAACAGCTGGAAAAGAGAAGGAACGCGTGGGAAAACTTATTACGGGTAAGATTTGCCATTTAGGCTGATGAAACATGAAAGTGGAGATAAGGAACATATTTTACCGTCCAAACATTTCAAATCTTTCAGACAAACCAATAAATAATCCGAAATCCCTTAATTATTATATTTTCAAATCCATGATGGCCTCCTTATTTATCACAACAATAAAATAATAAATAAATAGGAGGTAGTAGTAGAAGAAGAACTAGCATTTTCTTAGCTTTTAAAGTTTTTTTCTTTTTTTAAGATATTGTTCTGGATGGTCATCAATTCAGTCTTCAGTGTGTTAGCAACTTACTTTTATTAAAACTATAAAATAAATAAGATTTTAAAAAATAAATAAAATAATTCCAAATAACACTTACGACGAAAAGGAGCCCTCAAAGCCATTTATGGCTTTGAGGGCTCCTTTAGTTTACCAGCTTAAATCAGGAAACCTTCGTAAGATTAGGAATTAATTAAAATTGTTATTATATTTCGTTCTCTCCAAAATTTAATGCTATTCGGTAATAAATTTCTTCTGAAAATATATTTTTCTATTAAAATTCAGAAGAAAACGACTAAGAGAATCATTGAAGAAAAAAAAACTCAACGAAAGTTCCATTTCAATTGGAAACGTTCCATCAGAGCGTTTGAATCTATCTTCTATTTGTCATCGTAATTCAAACCATCATCTTTTCATATGTCACATACCATAAAAATAAATAAAACAGCATTCAAAAATTCTGAGTACAAAATAAAAAAAAATGAAACAGTCTGATATTTTCCTTTTTAATTTTTGACATCTGGTCTATTATCATAATCCGTTTATATTACTTTCTATTTTTTCCTACGGAAGTTTGAAGTCAGTAATTACACATAATTTATATTTTAAAAATCTTTAAAATTTCCAACCTGTTGTGTTTCTCATTAAAAAAAAAAAATCTAAAATTTGGAAGAAATTTCTCGATTTTTGTGCTATTATATTCTTACATTCCATACCCGATCACGGTGTCACATTTCCCCTCCCATTCATGCAGGAAATGTGACGATATCAATGTGACATCATCTGAAGATATCGTTTTGATCCAAAGTATCATTTTATTATACTTTAATCAAACAACAGCATTATGCTGTACTTTTTTTTAATATTGTGGATAAACAAAGAACAAGCATAAAATAGTTCTTTTGAATAACTAGGTCCGAAACAAGGATATTAAGTCAAGTTCTTATGTTTGGTAATTGTGTGTTCTTTGGCAGGTTTGTCTGTTATGCAGAATAAATTCCAAATTTTTCAGCATAAAAACATTGGCAATTTCGTATAAGATCAACTTAGTCACCTTCAGCTGAAAATAAAAGCGCTCGTAAAGATTTTCACTAAAGAGGGAGAATTTTGCTAGAGGGGGGGCGGGGGATTCAAACTCAGTGTTTTCTAACTAAAGGATCGTCGTTAACGAGTAAACGATGAGGGCTCGAAGATAATAATAATAATAATAATATATTTTTTATTGTCTAAGATACATTACGTACATATTTTTTAAATAATAATAATAATAATAATTTATTACATATGATACATTACATAGTTTGATTACGTATGATACAACATTACATACATTTGTTTACATATGAAACAACATTACTTACATTCGTTTACGTATGATACAACATTACATACATTTCTTTATATTTGATACATTCATGTATTCTGATAATAATAATTTTTTTTTCGCAATAATAATTATAATAATTTATAACATATGATACAACATTACATACATTTGTTTACATGTGATACGTACATTTCATGCATTTGATTACATATGATACATTTATTTTTTTATTTTTTATTTTATTTATTATTACTTTTTTTATCTTCGATGAGATGAGATCAGATGTATTTTCTCAGCTTTCATTCCTCGAAGCTTATTTGTGAGCTTATCTGAGGATGACACTATTTTTTATTATTTATTGGTTTATTTGCTGTGTTGGGAAGCTATGAAATCAAATCTATGTTTAATTGGCTTGATTTCCACTGCAGCTGTTGATTGAAAAATTCACACGCGCACACACACACACACACACGACAATTTGGAATGTCTTGATGCGTCGCTGAACTGGAAGCCTGAACGAATATATTGTGTTTCATTGCGTTTGTATGGTATTTTGGGTGCGTTTTTGTTGTTCATAGTATGTCCTTAGAGCTCTTTTCAGACTATTGTAGTTTGTAGGATTTCTGTATTCAAAAGGTAATTTGTTTATCATGTCTGGGATGTAGAAGTTTCGCATGGCCTTTTCCGTAGTGATTATTGTATTTATATGTGACATAATTAGCTGTCTGAGGTCTTGTTATACGGTATGTATTTCTGACTGTCCTGTAGTTGGCATCGAAATAATGTTTTAGCAAAACTGCATCATGACATAAATGTTTTGCTGTCAGTATTTTGTGTTCTGACATTGCAGTGTATATGAAGTCGTTATTGTCTCTTTATTCCCAAAAGATCAGTTTTATCATTTTGTACTGTAGCGATATTAATCTATTTAGTTTGTAGGATGCACAGAAAGCATATGTTGTTATAGCGTATCTTAGTATATTTTGTCATAGTGCTTTGTATGTTAGTGTTTTTAGGCGTATGGGAACTATGTCTTTTAACCTGTAGAGTTTGCCACTTATTGTTCGGAGTTTGTTGTGTAGATGGTTTATGTGGCTATTCCAGTTCATATCTGCATCGAATTCTTCCTTCCTGGTGCGGTGAAGTAATGGTCTGCTACTTTGCATTTTATGACTGATCCAGTGTACCTGTTTGGTGGTGCTCGGACGTTTATATGATCTAGACAGGAGGCAGTGATAGTATTTCCGAATATTTCTTCTCTAGTACATGATGTTATTGTTGGTATTAGATTTTACATGAATAACGTATCTAAGTGTTGTACAGTGTTGTTCTGGTTTTCGTTTGCAATATTCATGTTTATGTCGCCAATTATCATCAGGTATTCGGTTGAGCATATTTCTTGGCGTGAAAGCCAGCAATTGAGTTCGTGCAAGGATTTTATCATGTTTAGGTTTGGTGGCCTGTAAATAGCATTTAGTATTATGGGGTCCTGTCTATTGGTGGTATTAGTGATTTCGAGGCAAAAGGTTTCAGCATGCTCAAACTGATAGACCATTTCCATTTCTTTTGATATTAATTTTTGTTTGATAAATATTAATATTCCACTCCATCTTTTTGTTTGGCAGCATGATCTATGTGTTGGATGCCTGGTATTTGGAAAGCAGTCGCTTGATATTTAGTTATGGATACTTCTGTTAGGACCAATATATCAATAATACCGGTGTAATTCCTCAGATAAGACTTTAACAATGTTTTCGGATGCTTCTTATGTTAATATGCACGATTAAGAGACCTCTCGCTTGTACTGTGTGTTGTTTCCATGCATCAAGAGATTCGAAAGTACAATTACTGATGTATTCTGGTGTAATTACATCTATCGGATGGTTCACATTCATTTTTGTTGTGCTGAGATCTTCTTATTGAACTAAGTTGGAGTCTTTTGTTTCACTCTGGCAACCTATCTATATCTTCCGAGCTTTTTATTTGTATAGACTTTGAAGTCTGTGACTTTCTCAAGAATATTTTGCCGTCTTTAATTCATAAAAATTGATACTTTTTTCTGTTTTTTTTTTCTTGCTTGGCTCAAAAGATTCTATTGAAAGGTGTTAAATACTCAGATAGAAAGATTGGCGTATTGTCTTGCGATGCGTTTAAATCCTTGACTACTGGTTTTTTCAGTCTGCTGGCTTTTATGAGATTGTCTCTTGTAGCCTTGCTTGTCAGACGGATTATTACTGGTGCGGATCGTGGCAGGCCTTGTATTTTATTCTTCCTGGGAATCCGATTTATGGTCTGAATATCATTATGCTGTAGGGGTCTGAATAACAATTGCATGGCCTAACTTTAAAGCTACGTCTCTGAGATTTTCTGTGGATTCAGTTTCTGGAAGACCGTTTATGACAAGATCTTCTTTATGTTGTTGTTGGTTTAAAACTTCGCATTTTAGTTTCAGGGAATTAAATTCTTGACGGAGTTCCGATGTGTCTTTTATCAATTTGTGCTGCCTGTCAGTTAGTACGTTAATGCTGGTTTTAATATCTTTTACCGTTTGTAAGAAGACTTCTTCGACTTTTGAATTATTAAATTTAACAAACTCTTCATATTCGCTATTTTTTTTTTGTTATTTGTTTATTCTGTTTATCAAATAGTTCTTGGACAAGATCTACTAAGCTGGCTTTTATATTTTCTAAACATTTTCTAGTAATAAATTTACGGAACTCAAATTATAAGACTCACCGGTATATTTTTGTCTGTTGAGTTCATCGTCCGATTCTGCCTCCGGCGTAATCAGTTACGTCGTGGGTGGCGGCGTTTCTTTGTTCTCTCTGAGGTATGGGCATTTCCATTCCTCGACCTTGTAATAATAATAATAATAATAATAATAATAATAATAATAATTCTCAGAAACTCAAAAAGACGAAAAACTAATTTAAACATGGCATGGATAGATTACAAGAAAGTATTCGATTCCCTCCCACACTCCTGGATCCTAAAATCACTAAAAAATATTTGGAATTAGCAAAAACATATGTTCGTTTCTGGCTGCTGCTATGAAATCATGGAAAACAACTTTATGATTCCTTGTCACCATTGCTCTTCAAGACTTCTTTCATACCTTTATCTTTGATTCTGAATAAGACAAAACTTGGTTATGAAATTCCTAAATGTACTATTAAAATTTCCCATCTGTTGTATAATGGATGACTTGAAGTTTCATGGAAAATTAGACTAGCAAATAGATTCTTTATTGAACATAGTTTGTATTTTCAGTCAGGACATCAAAATGGAATTTGATTTAGATAAATGCGCAATTTTATCTATTAAACGAGGAAAAGTTAATGACACTAGCAGTTTTAATTTTATCAAGAGAAATATATAAAAGCAATTTCAGCTGACGGACACTGTAAATACCTAGGAATATTAGAAGCCAATGATATTCTCCACTCGAAAGTTAAACAACATGCAGCATCAGAATACATCAAAAGAGTTAGAAATATTCCGAAAACAAAACTAAATGGATTAAACACAATTAGAGCAATGAATTCTTGGCCTATACCAGTGATCCGATACACAGCTGGCATAATAGATTGGACAAAAGAAGACCTGGACAAACTAGACCGCAAAACTAGAAAACTAATGACTATGCATCATGCATTACATCCACGAAGTGATGTTGACCGGTTGTACCTACCGAGGAGAATAGGTGGACGGGGTCTGCTGCAAGTGAGACAGGCTGTGGAAGAAGAAGAAATTGGTTTAAGAAATTACATCGACAATAGCTCTGAGCCAATGCTTCAAGCAATTACACAAGAGGGCATTGTAAAAGCAACAGGAAACAAATCCGATTACATAAAGGGACAACAAAATAACAGATATGTGCGCTGAAAAAATAAACCCCTGCATGGCCAATTTCTTCGAGGTACTGAGGACAAAATTGACGTGAACAAGATATGGCAATGGCTACAACACGGATACATCAAAAATGAAACAGAAGGATTTATTCTAGCAGCTCAAGAACAGACATTACAAACTAATGCAATCAAAGTAAAAATTTTTAACATCTAATAACAGCAAATGCAGATTATGCGATCAGAACGATGCGACTGTAGTATATCTAATTAGTGCCTGCAGCAAAATTGTTCAAACTGAATATAAATACCGCCATGATCAAGTGGCCAAAATCGTTCATTGGCATTAATGCAAAAAAAAAAAAGGCTTTCCTACTTCTGATAACTGGTGACAGCATAAAATATAGACTGTATTGGAAAACGAAACTACAGAAATTTTCTGGGACTTTAGAATACAAACTGATCGGCATTTGGAACACAATAGACCTGACATCACAATTATCGAACATCGACAAGTTTGGATTATTGACATCGCAGTACCCAGTGATAACAACATTAACAACAAAGAACTGGAAAAAATTACTAAATATCGAGTTATGGCAATCGAAGTTGGCCGCCTGTGGCTTAAACACACCAGTCATCCCAATAGTGATCGGTGCATTTGGTGCAGGGGCGCGCCGGCAATATGTGCAATGTGTGCGACGCGCACAGGCGCCAAAATATTATTCATTAATTATATCAAACTAAATTACATTTTTGTTTAAATTTTAATTATATTTTATAGATTTGTCTTAAACAAATTATTTAAAATCACTTTTTTTGTTATTATTCCTTAAGATCTTATTTTATTCTGATCCTAGTTCTAACAAGTAGTTTAGCGTAAACAAGTAAAAACTTGAACTTGCGTGAGTTTACTGTTTACAGGGTGATGCGCGTTTGAATTTGTATTCTCTTGTTCACACTCGCATTTGCTCTAAACATATGTAAGAAAATCTGCTGCAGTTTTTAACTTTATTCTATATTCTTCTGTTATCAGCAGAATACAGGCAACATCTTGCAATGTACCTGAATCGTCATGAGAAAAATTTAAATCATTTGAACGATTACAAAAAATGGACAGAATTAATTACATCCTTAAAAATTAAAACTTGTATTGATCCTTTGCAACAAACAGTTTTAGATAATGAAAGGAAACGTTGGTATGAAGTTATAAAAAGAATAATTTTTGTACTACAGTTTTTAGGCAAACAACATCTAGCTGTTCTTGGTAAAAGTAATAAACTTTACGATCGCAACAATGGCAATTTTTTAAAACGCATTGAGATGTTAAAGAAGTTTGATCCTTTTATATCGGAATACACGCGACGTGTAGCTAATGATCTACTTGAAAAATATGCCTTCCTATTCAGGAGATAAAATTCAAAATGAAATACTCACTTTATTGGCATCAAATATTAAAAATAACGTTTTAATAAAATGTTTTTTATTGGGGAAGGGGTATAGGGGCGCCAACTAAAGTTTTGCAGACAGGCGCAGGACACTACTGGCATCCCCCCCCCCCAACTTGGTGCAACTTCCAAGTAGCTCCCCAACTATTTACAGCAATTAAACATCAATGAAGTGACCCCATATGACCTACAAAAAATAGCATTACTTGGAACAGTCCATATTTTACGACTCTACCTGACGGACTATTCTTAGATTCTTGGATTGAATCTGAATTGTTCTGTATCACCAGTTCAAATTTTTATTTATATGATATCTTGTTTTGACTGTGTATCAATTATGTGAATAAAATAATAATAATAATATTAATAATAAGCGATTAGTGCTCAATAGCATTCTTTGTTTACAGTTGCAATTCAATCTAGAATCATTTCTGGCTTATATGTATCATCGACAGTTTATTGTCATTTGGAACAGATAACTTGCATCGTTTCGAATCTTTCCGCTTAATTTTGTGCTTTTAGAAATGCTTCCGATTGAAGCTGGAGTTGAGATGACTTGACAACATTAATGATCTCAAGTATGAAATTTTCCTAATTCGTCCTGCTAGATTAAAGTTGTTACGTTCGGAAGAAAGGGAAAATGAATCGAAAGATATTTAAGAATTTTGAAAAAATCAAAATTACAAATATTTATCATTAATAAATAATATAACGCATTATAATATAACAAAATAAAAACAAACACAAAGCTAATACCTAAAAGATTTAAAATAAAAGTAAATTCATTTAGAACACCTATAATTAGAAAACATATATCTTATTTTTATTCTAAATTGTTGAAAATTCGAGATCCCCGTGTGGTGGCCGGAAAGGATAGTCTGAACAGCGTGTCGTAAGAGGAGACTAAAATGGACGCAGAGTTTCGAGAGTTTGGCTCTCTCAGGTGTCTTCCGGAATTTTGCTCCCGATGAGGTGGTGGGGGGGGGGGGGGTTTGCCCTGAGAGAGTATTTTGAGTCTCTGGGGAGGATGTTCTTCGGCGTGACCCGTGAGGGGGGGGCCTTGTCGGTGGATGCTTTCCCCTGGAATATGAGCGGTTCTGCTCAGTGGCTGGGGAGCCCAACGCTGAGTTGGACGGTCTTTCGGCTACTCATAGGGTCCGGGGGATCGTCTTAATTTTTTAAGGTGGCTTTACTTAAAAATCCCACTGCAGTCCATGCATGTCGTACGAGGCGACTAAAATAGGTACCCAGGGAGGGTAATGGATGGCAATGCTGTAGCCAATGAAGTTTTAACTGAGGCTCGGCTATTGCTGTTATCCTCCATCCATGATCAGAGCTTATATAGCTCAATAATAATACCCCATTCATAGATTTTCTCAATCAGATGACGGGATAAAGAGTCAAGGACTCAGTCCATCTACCAAAAAATAAAATAAAAATTTGAAATTCTCCGTGTGGTGGCCGGGATAAGAATAGCTCCACTGGAGCCCATGTCGTACTAGGCGATTAATGTTGCCGCCTGCCATGATCAGACCTCATAGCTCAATAACACCCTATCCTTACACTGTCCTCTACAGATAAAGGGGAATATGAAAAACATTCTTACTTTACTTAAAAAATGAAAAAAGATGTCGACATCCTCCAACTACTTCTTTTTTATTCGTTCGTATGGTCACCACTGACTTGATCTTGTACACCAGTCGTACAATATTTTCTACCAGGTTCTATTTTTCATATCAGAATGTATTTTGTACTCGCCATCCTTATCTATTTTGTTGTCTTTACACTTGATTTTTTTTCTCGTACTGTAATATACGATGTCTATTTTCTCATTTTTTAGCGAAGATGGAAATAGACAACAGAATTAGCAACGTTGACAGGATAGGAAGTCAACTGAATAAATGTATATGGAATAAGAGAGAAATTAGTTAAAACATTAAACTAGAGGTATATACAAGGCAATGTTCAAAGTGATTTTAACTTATGGATCTGAGAGCTGGCTTACAAATAAAACACTTGATTAGAGACTAGAGACCACAGACATGAGAGTTCTAAGAACAATTAGGGAATGATCAAGTGGAATCAATGACAGTAACACATTAAAATGGGGATATTATTAAAGAACTTGACATTGCTAGCATCCAGGAATGCGTTAGTAGAGCTAATCTCAGGTGGTATGGTCACTTAAACAGAATGGAAGAGGAACGATTAGCAAAACAAGTGTTCTGTGCCAGGTTAGCAGGTAAAAGACCCGGATGAAGATGTAGATGGATTGATTCTTCATCCGGAAAGTAATTGGATTGTAATTGGATCTTATATTTATGTCTTCATCCGGAAGACAGAAATATAAGATCCAATAATATTGAAGTTTTGACAGATAAAACATTCATTTGGAGGAAAATTGCGAATCGAAAGTTAACAATGAAAAAATTGATTCATGTAGTACTACGATGATAACCGCTACACCCCTCCCCAAGGGTACATATCAATAATTTGATGATGATGATGATGTTTTCTCATTCTCCGGTATTTTTTTTTCTTTCCGGTCACGCTAGCTGGTGTGTCTCATACGAAGGTGGGAGGGTTTTTCTCCAATAACTTCCACTTTTTAATCACTTAAAACAAGCAAAAGATACTTGCAATCAACAGACGTATCCACTGGCTTCAGATCCTGCCTTAGTTGCTTCAGTGGTAACTCACAACACCTAATCATGTGTTGTCATTACTAGAACAATACATCGAATGAAAATTTGATCTCTATTTTTGGGCTTAGTTGGGATTGCAAGCAAACCCATCAACACTTAGCCAATTAAAAGAAAAATGCAACGAATCCAGTAAACCGAATTCGCTGCATTTTTTTATTTATTTGCGTTGATTGAGTTCAAAAACAAACAATACCACCAATATATATTCCTCTTTCAAATATTTATTTCATAAATATTTGAAAGAGGAATGAAATACATTTCTAGTTTTGATATCACCAAATCTCACACTGCTTTCATAATTTCTATTCCATTTTTCTTTCTTTTTTACATTTCTTATCTTTCATTGCTTTTCAAACTTCCGTATTTCTGAGATACTCTTTTCTACCCCTGTTTGTTTGTAATCTTACTTTCAGCAGTGCTCGTTATTACAGTTTTGAAAGAAAGAAAGAAAGAATTCTTTTCCTCTATATTTTTTAATCTTTGACATCTGATCTATTATCATATTCCATGTATATGATAATAGATCAGATTTTTTCCTACTGAAGTTTGTTGCTTTATCGTGTTATCTTCTCTTTTTACATTATGTAATATTTTTTCCTATTTTTTCATTCAGCTGTGTTCTATAGAACTTCATTTTTCTTCTCCAATCAGTTTTCGTTATTTTCCAGAGAGACGCCTTGTTTTATCTGATAAGTTTTTATTCAAACTTACGGATGCTTTCTATAATTACATTAAAATTCTATAAGTAGGTTTCTTTTTTTGTTCGTTATTTCTTTAATTTTATTTTTGGTATTTCTTCGTATAATTTTGCATTGGCCTATGACGTGTGATTATTTATTTTTGTATGTTTTACTTTATTTCATTCTATCATTTTCCTTCTTATCTATTCTGTTTTCATCTCTATCGATCTGATTGGAGCTTGCAATATCTTTAAAGATTCTTCTGTCAGACGTAGAAATATAATCAATTTCATTTCACTTTTTGGTTTGTCGATTTTAACTTATCCACGTCCATATTTTTGGGGGTTGAAGAGTCAAATTTCACGCCCTTCATCTGATTGAAGAAAATCTGTATGGACAGGGTATTATTGAGCTAAAAGCTCTAGTCATGGCTGGGTAACGGCAATAGCCGAGTCTCAGTTAAAACTTCATTGACTACAGCATTGCCATCCGCTACCCTGGATTTTTCCTACATTTTTTATCCACATCCACTTGCTGTTAACTCAGTGCTTAGAAACTACATTTTTAAAATTCAACTGGTTTATCATTGTAAGTATTAAAATAATATTTGCTATTTTGTTTCACTGATATCATAAAATATAGTTGAATGAAATATATTAAATTATGCAAATTATTTAAGAAATAAATAGATTCAACTTCATTTCTTGTACTGAGAACTGAAATCTGATAAAGAACCTATAAATAATTGTGTGTAGAAAAGTATTTATTTCAAATATCTAGAAATTTCGATTAAAAATTCTGAAGTTCCAATAAATGTCATTTTCATTTAAATATTTATCTATTTATAATAATATTTTTTACGAGTGATTGACCATTCTATAATTAAAACCGTATAATTCTATCAAGGAAATTTCAAAATTTGTTGTTTGCTACCATCAATTCTACTGCCATCTGGTGGTACAAATTCCGTTGTTTCATGTTCTCCTCAGCGTTTGATCGTTGCTCGAAAGCCTGTCAAATCCACGCCTTCTGAGCAACAATCAAAAGGCGAGAAGACGTAACTCCTTCGATTACCTTGACGTCTTTTCCGAAAAATGTCCTTTTACATATCTTGAATATTATGAAGCAGCTACAATCAGAAAAAAGAAATGTACAAATTGTCATAATATTTATAGAGCACATAGAAATACACATGAAGGGTAAGTAAGCATATTTATATTTTGTTTCTAAAATATAACTGAAATACTAAAAAATAATTTTAAGTTCAATATAAAATAATATTGTAATTAAAATAAAAAATATTTTAAGAAAAACATTTTTAGTAAAAAAAATTTGAAAAAATAAGAATGGCGAATATAAATAAACCATAAAATGGCATAAATGTTTTAATATAAGAGGTAAGCATTAAGAGTGGTTCGTTGGTTTGAGAGGGATTTCCAGGGTAACGAATGGCAATGCTGTAGTCAATGAAGTTTTAACTGAGACTATTGCTGTTACCCAGCCATGACTAGAGCTTTTTAGCTCAATAACACTCACTCCATCCACACAGATTTTCTTCATTCAGATGACGGGATAAAGAGTCAAGGACTCAGTCCATCGCCCAGTTCTTTTAAGAACTAGTTCGTTGGTTTGTTTGTCTAGTCCTTGGTTTGTCTCAAACCAAGGCCTAGTCCACACAGATGTAGATAAGGCAGAAGCCATACTAATGAATCTTGAGGAGCAGTGCAAACCTTCTTATAACAAGTCAAATTTCAATCACTTGTACAAAATCCACAGACAGGCATGCATTAAACCTCCCAGATACTAGTACTGACCATATTGCACATCACCTGTTGAATTATATGATATAAGAACAATAAAGCTCCTGGACCAGACAGCATCTCAAACAGGGTGATGAAGCTGCTGCCTCGAAAAGCTATAGTGCACCTGACCAGTATAATAAATGCAATCTTAAGACTTCACTATTTTCCTTCGACCTGGAAACAGACTGATATAATTCCTATACATAAGCCAGGCAAAGACCCACACCCGCAAAATTATCATCCAATCAGTCTCATCTCCAATCTGGGTAAGGTTGCGGAGAAAGTCATCCTCTCACGACTCCGAACCTCAGTAAATGACCTAAGCATCCTCCCTAAAGAACAGTTTGGTTTTCGGCAACACCATAGTACTACCCAGCAAATCCACAGAATTGTCGAATACATCACCACCAGTTACAACTGGCGCCAGTGCACAGGAGCTGTTTTCCTAGACCTATCCAAAGCATTTGACAAAATCTGGCATTTTGGACTCCTGCACAAACTTATCTCAGCCGGTACCTCACTAAAAATGGTTCATCTAATCCATTAATTTCTTCAGAATAGATCAATGCAAGTAAATATCAACGGTTCTACATCGTCCCAGCGCCATATCTTTGCTGGAGTGCCACAAGGATCTCTACTGGCTCCATTGCTGTTTTCTGTATACATGTCAGACATCCCACACAATCCGATGACTTCCATTTTGGCCCTGTATGCGGACGATACTAACCAGATCTCTCAGACCCCATTTCATTACCATAAAGCTTCAAGAAAACCTTCTAAAGCTGGAGGGGTGGTTCTCCAAGTGGAGATTGGAAGTCAACCCCCCCTGAAAAGCTCAGCCATTCTTTTCTCAAAAAGGCCAATGTCTCCTGCAGGAGATGTGTTACTATTCAATACTAAAATTCCCTGGCAGACAGAAACAAATTACCTGGGTGTAATTCTCGACAAAAAGCTATCTTTCAACCAACATTAAGCATTAATGTTGGTTGAAAGATTTGCGCACAGCAAATCTGTGCGCAAAGGCATCTAAAGCCATTTAAAGGCATCTAAATTTCTATTAATTAGCGGATAGATCTCAGATCTCTCCGCTAATTAATAGAAATAGCAAGCTCAGCAACAGAATCAAATTGCAGCTATTCCAGATGACGATTCGTCCTATAATCACCTATGCCTCTCCGGCCTGGAGTCACACCTCTAATGCTAACATTCGAAATACAGCGTGTGCAGAACAAGTGCTTGAGAATGATTCTGAACGCCCCGTGGTATGTTAGAAACAACCAACTCCATAGACACAAATATTCCCTATATTTTCTCTTTTCTACAATCCTTAGCATCCAAGTTTTTCCTAAAGACGTCCATACATCCCAAACGATTTGGTTCAGCAAGCTGCGGCATACGAAGCAACGGACATATTCAAATATAGAAGACCAAAAGCTATATTAGTTTCCTATAACGATGCATAACCTCCATGCCCATTCAGGGCGAGCAAACTGCTCGTAAATTTTACCCTCACTGTAACCACAACAGATAGCGGGGAATATGAAAAGCATTTTGCTTCACCCCTAAAGACATAAATGTCAATTGTCAATTGGTTTTGCTTGCACTGGATGGCAATGCTGTAGCCAATAAAGTTCTAACTGAGGCCTGGCAATTGCTGTTACCCTCCTGCCATGATCAGAGCTTTAATAGCTCAATAACACCTTATTCCTACACAGTTCTCTACAGATAACGGAGAAGATGAAAAACATTCTTGCTTCGCCCCTTTAAGACAGTCCTTGTAAGGATATGGAAGGTTCTTGCTTGCACTCCAATCCACTGATCAAGCAAGCTAATAACTACAGTGATTTATTTAGCTAACTTCAGGCCCCAAGAGGGCGAGCTCCGGATCTTCCTTAGTTTCTGCTTGATGTTGTATCATCTCTATGTCTTAAATTATTTATTTGTTCTATCTTAATTCCTTCTGGCTCTTTATCTAAGTGGACGGTTTTCATAACATATTATTCCCTATAAACATTAAGACGTTAGGGCAACAATATACACTATACCCTACCTTACTCCCTTTTCCACATGAACACTATTCGTTTCCTGGAAGATATTTTTTACTGAAGCTTCTTGGTTCTCATACAGTTCTTTGGTTAATAAAATTATATGCTCTCATCACATTCAGGATTCTGTTAGGATTTTAACCTAGTCAAAATAATCAATAAAGCAGATGAATGCTTCTTTTTGAAATTCTGTTACTCTTTCCATAATTGGTCCTTAGTTCCAGTACCTCTCCTCAAATCTCTTCCATTACTCGTGCCTGTTCTTCTGGCATTTCTCTTATCACTTATCGTTCCATTTTTGTTTATTGTTATTACTTTCAGCATAATTTTAATTACATTGAAATTAAAGCGATGTTGTTGCAATTCTCACATTCTCTGGGATTTGATTTTTTTAGGAATCGGGATGAATACTCTTTCAATCAATCATGTGATTGAAAGAATATTCATCAATCACATAATTGATGTGATTGATGATTGATCCAAATTTGTTAACAAATTTCAGTTAATATATTAACTACTTTGGCCCAAGCTGCTCTCAACAGTTCTGCTCATATTCAATCAGCTGCAGGAGATTTTCCTTTTAGCAGCTGTTCCATTGTCCACATTACTTCGCTTTCCATAATCATTGATTTCTAAGCAAATTCTCTTTTCTTCTTTTCATACTCCCCTTTAATATTAATATTTTTCTTCTAAAACTATTCTGCAGGCTATTTTCATCTTTTTTCACTTCTTTCTTCCATCAAAAACTTCTTCTGAAATAACTTGTAACTGCTTCCAGTCGAGTGATGAACTTTTCAGTAACTTCACTTGCCTTTCTAAGCAAATTTCTTGTTCATCTATGGAAAATATGCAATTTCGTACAGGATTCTGTACGAAAATTCTTCCATAGATGTTTATATTTCCTAATCTGCATATGCATATTTGCACTCAACTGTCTAACCTTTTCTTTGTTTCCCTGAAGATTCATTAGTCTTCAGCTTTTTGAATAGCCTCTTCTGAGAGTTATTTACAATCTTACATTCTTGTTGATGTAAGCAGATTCTTCTTTGCTTCTTCTCTCACTGTACATTTGGTTTTTTTACCGCAGTTTTTCTATTTCTCTTCTTGTCTTATCCAAACTTTTTAACTTCTATTTTAAATGTTTCATTCATACTATTAAAATCCAATTCATAATCTGTTTTAGAATCTGCAACAGGAATGTGTTTTTGTTTTGATAGCACTTCTGCTGCCTCCTGTGTAGTCTATCTGATTTCTGTATTCGTCTCCTGGTGAAGTCCGTGTGTACACAATCGTCTTTTATACGCTGAAAGAAGTGTTTGCAGTAAGAAAATTGTTCTCGACACAAAGCGTTTCGTTTCTTAATCTTAATCAAAAAAAAAAAAAAAGAAGAGATAACTGATCTGTGAGGATGTGGAGTTTATTTAAGATAAGGGAACTGAATTCAGATATTTACTGCAGGAAGTGATAGGACCTTGTTTTAGAATGCTGCTCGACAAAATTAACAGATCAAAATGTTTTGCATTAATACGTTATTTTTAAAAATGTCTCCAAAAGCGATATTTGATACAACAGGCATCGTGGCATGCAAATTCTGAGTATTCAATAGAAACGGAATATTCAATTCTACCATTCCACAAGTCCGCAGCACACAATTCAAATTACTTATGCCTATAAAAACACTGGTTGTGCTCACACCACTTCATTTTTTTTTTTTGTCTGCTTACTGGATTAGCTATATGCTTTCATTTGAAAAAAGAGAGGAGAATGTTAAGTACACTTTGGAAAGTAAATGAGGTTAGTTAAGTAAGTTTGAGCGCGGTTAGTAGTTGGAAGGGAGACCAATCGTTCGATGCTGTTGGCACATTCTCCCTCGAATATTATTTGGACTTCATGGAGGTGTCAAATAATAATAATTATAATATAACGTACGGCGCCCTCTTGCAATGAGTTCCGAAACTACTTGGAAGTGTTAAGTAATAATAATAATAATAATAACACCTACTAAAACAAATTTAATATGATGACGAAATATAATGACGAATTCAATATTCTGCCAATGATAGTTGTTGATCCTTTCTGAAGAGGAAGGGTGTGCATATGAGTCTGTTTAAATGTATCTGGATTGAATGCGCATTTCGATTCCAACTTTTATCAGAACATCGCGGTTTTTATCAGAACATCGCAGGTTAGAGATTTTTATAACAAGAAGGATAGAAAGAAGATAACATAAGTGATAAAAATGCTATAATCAAAGGCAGTATACTGGCTTTACATGAGATGCTTTTAGATAAAGCACATTAGCGAGGGTAATCTCTGGCAGCGAAATGAATTCCTAAACGCGAGTGCATATAACATACGCACCGCACGCACGCGCCTACTAACCCACACAAGAAATATAATTATGTACAAATATTGATTTTTTTTTCATGGGGTTCAAAGGTTAATTTGAATACGATGTGATAATTAATTTACTTTAAAAAAAGTTCCACAACCTTCTATAACTATTGGTAATAAGAATTTAATTATCATAGATTAATTATCTTTTGGTTCAAAATTCAGTTCGATTAAAGCAGTTAAATAAATATATATATATATAAAAAAGGATTTGATCAAAGACACTTTTTCCTGCTCCACTTTAGATAGAATATCTACATTTTTACTGACTGATTAAAATTTAACTATCATGGGATTCCTATTAAAATATACAATTGCTAATGTGGCAGCGTATTTCGTATTGTGATGCATTCTAGAAAGCAGAACTGACAGCAAACGTGTCTAACTGCATCACAGCGCACTTACAAATACATCATATATTACCAGGACCTTCTGTCATTTTTCTAGGATACAAGCACCAATGACAGAGGTACTTGTATCCGAGTACCTCTATAAAATGGGACGGTGTTTACTGACTTCCAGAATGATGTTGTCAGATATTACAATACGGATCATCACTTTGTACGATTACAACAATGTCAAAGTCCTGCTGATTGTCTTTTGTGATCTAGAAGGAGGGATTGTTCGAGCCGAGTTCGTATCTAGTAGCACTGCAGTCAATTCTGAATATCATAAAGGAGTACTGTAACATTTGCGGAACGATATGCATCGAAAAAGGCTGCAGACGTAGGCGAATGGTTTTATGATGCATCACGACAATGCTTTGTGTCAGACATTCTCTCCTTATTCGACAGTTCTTGTCGGACAAAAAAATGCTCGCATACGCCATATTCGCTCGATTGGCACCTTGTGACTTCTGGCTCTTTCCAAAGTTGAAATACAAAAAACAGAAGCGGTCACTACAACCAGAGGAGTACCTAGGGAGGAGCTGGGGGGTCCGCCCCCGACGACACTTTGAACCTTTTTGAACTTTTGCAGTTAATTCTAAAATAGTCTCGAGAACTCGTTCCCAAATATTGTAATATTGCTGCGAATTTTCCTCACAATTACTGTAAGTGTTACTAGTTGTGAGAGGAGTTTTTCTAAATAAAATTGATTAAGATTTACCTACATTACTATGAAATAGACTTCGCCAATGTCATCGACGATTTTGCTAACAGAAAAGCAAGAAAAATAACATTCTAGAATGTTGAAATTAAAGTTTTACTTCAAAAATAAGCATAGTGTTTTAATTTATTTTCTCACACGTCGTTTGGACTTTTTGTAGTATTTTTGGTGTTTATTGAGAGGGGCGGCAAAAGCTCTAGCTACACCACTGACTACAACGCGCCTAAAAGGAACTAAAGAAATATTATATTTGTATTTAGATAAGTAAATTTTCTTGAATTCTTACATTCACCGTACTTTTAGATCACACCTCGTCAACTGATGGAAAGGGATAAAATATTGTTTTAAAGGTTGTGCGTCGGCTTCAATCGAATGATGTGTACAAGCCAAATATCACACACACACACACACACACACCAAAAAACAAATAAATAAAACAAATTTTTAAAAAATGATCAGGTTCAACTTGAGTGTTGCAAAACTTACCAGTGTTGTATATAAAGGCCATTAGAAAGTTGTATTTCAGAGTGACTAATCATAATCTCCATCACTCTTCATATCAGATCTTACAAAAAGTTTCTTTATCCTGGACAGAATTTTAAAGATATTTCGCTTCCGATGGCATACCAAATAGTTCACCTATGCGGCCATGCATTGTTGGTATCGTTTTTTATCGAGATGAAATAATAATAATAATAATAATAATAATAATAATAATAATAATAATAATAATCTTATGTATATATACAATGTGTAACAGAAATAAACGGGATAATTTGTCAGCATTGTAATGAAACATGACTGACTTAAGATATAATACAAAAAAAAAAAGAAAAAAGTCTACTTCTTAAGTGAAATAACTTAAGCGTTCTATGCCTAATAATAAAATTTAAGCCTGAAACATCATCAGTTTAAGGTCTCACCTACAAGTGTCTCATTAAACTTTTTTTAACGGTCTCTACAAGCAAGAATATTTTAATTACGCTCCAATTTTTATTTTTTTATTTTTTCAAATAAGTGCTGTAATTAGTATTTTGCTCGTCTAAATTATAATAATTCACGATATTTAATAATATTACTGTTTATACGTATAAATATATTAAAATCATCATGATTAATAGTCAGTGTTAATTAAAATTTATAATGAATGAATACATCGTTTCTTGGAGGATGTTTTATTTGAAACTCACTGGTATAATGGATGGAAAACAATAATCGGCTAATCTTCTTACAAAATAAAAACGGTATAATGTACAATATTATACGTAATATGGAATCAGTTAAAATATAATATACATATTCGAATCTTTTATATAATATGTACTATCAGAATCAATTGAAAATATAAATACACGTATATAAAACATAACACATACACATTTATTTATTAATATGGAATTAATTAAAAATAATATTTCTGTTTCGGCCGACAGTTGACTCAGGACCAGGCGAATCGAAAGGTTCGATTAAAACGAAGCATTACGATTAACGTTACAGAGGTTAACGCAATGCGAATTCTAGCCAGTCCTCTATAACATAATGCATAAACTATTGAATGAATTAAAAAAAAAATTAATTCAATCCTTATAAATAAAACATAATATGTATGTTTTATTTATACTATAGAATCATTAAAATAAAAATATCTTTCTACTCCTTTAAAAAACAAAATGCAGAGATTCGCAAGATTAAAATATTAGTGCCCCTTTATTTATAAACTAAAACTTTATTTATAAACTAAAACAAAATATTAAATTTAAAAAAAAATCGTAGTAATTGTTTATAAAACAAAATGTATATTAAATTATAAAGTAGAAAAGTGCTTTAATAAAAATTTTTAAAACTTTTTGAAATAAAAATACTCAAAACTTATTAGAATGAAATATAAATTTTTTATATTTTTAATATAAAAACAAATAGAGTGAGTAATATGTCTAACGAGGCGGATCAAGAATCCAATACCCTTGGAGGGTAATGGATGGCAATGCTGTAGCCAATGAAGTTCTAACTGAGGCTCGGCTATTGCTGTTACCCTCCTGCCATGATCAGCGCTTTAACAGCTCAATAACACCTTATTCCTACACTGGCCTCTTCAGATAACGGGGAAGATGAAAAGCATTCTTGCTTCGCCCCCTTAAGCCAGTCCTTATAAGGACTATAAGGAATATGTCTAACATAAATATAACAACAGATTAGTTAATGTATATGAATATGGTTCGTTTATCTTTTTAAATATAGTTTTAATGTTATAATTAAATAATTCTAAATAATTGCAAATAAATATTTTAAATAAAGTAAATGAAAAATATGATATGATATATAATTATTATGCTTATGAATAAATGAATAACTCATATGCAGTTCTAATTGATCGTTGACGAGTAATAATCTTTACTAAACTCTTTTCATTTATTTAATTATTCAAGGATGCTATTCAAAGTCTACTCAACATTAGAAATGTTTGCTGATCAACATTCAAAATAAATGAAAGGTTCAATCAGTGTGAGATCTAAGGTACGTGGCCTGTTTTTATTTAAAAAAATAAAGAAAAAAATCCACTACAGTAATTGCTTACACCTTATAGTCCGAAAATAATCAATCTTCCATGACAGCTCTTCAGAACCGATGACCTCAAAGAGTCATTATCAAAACTCCGCATGACTCCGAAGCATTCGCAATCCGTTTTGCGAACTGTTAGGCCTAACAACGGTCACTTCGCGACAAGTTCGATACTCAAGCCTGTAGCGGATTACGGACTTACCTCATCATCCTGTCATGTTCCGCTAATCACCTCCGGCTGTCCTCGCGTCTATCACCAAACGCCATCAGTGTTACACAGGTCGAAAGCACTGGCTTTCGTTCGTGGAGTGCCATCTGGTGCTCGCATTGCTGCGGTACGGGATCTTCGAAAATTAAGTTCTATCCCGTCTCGTGACCAAAATAGATTTTACATCAGTAGCCTTCCCCACCCGTGACCTCAGCGCACGGGTGTCGATGGCGTCACACAGCAGGAAGCTTTCGAAGAGGTAAAGAATCGCAACAAGTGACAGGACCGGTTCTCCACAGTTCTCAACTCCCCCCCCCCCCCACTCACCCCTCATTTCATCTCAGAGTTTCATAGCCCCTCCCCTTCTAGATTCTTCTCGGATGACAGCTGCTCCGGATCTCATGTAAGTCGCAATAGTACGATGATCAAGACGAAGACCAAACAATGTCTTGAAATTTTTAGTTGTCTTGGATCACACACACAAACTTCTTTATTTTCATCTTATTTTTATCTTGAATTCCTGCAAAACGAAGCACCTTTGTAGCTCATTCCTTAACGATAACTCCTTTTGAATGGAAAGACTTGGGTTCGATCCCAGGCTTTCCATTCTCCTCACGTAGTAAGGAGCTTTTCTAAGGGCTTTTTAGCTGAAGGTGAGTTAGCTGGTTTTATATGGAGATGGTAGGGTTTTCCGCTTCCTTGAATCTCCAGTTTTCTGTCTCACAAAGTATGCGAATCAGCCAGAGAACACACAAACCATTTAGAGACAGGATACAGTCCTTTATGGTTTAACTGCTTTCTCATAATCTAAACCAGTGTTTCTTAAACTTGTTGACACTGCGGAACCCTATATGAAAATATTTCTTTTTCACGGAATCCATATGAAAATTTTTATTAAAAAAAAAAAAAAATTCGGAAAGGAATTATGATAATGATGTCTTAGTGCAGAATATTTTAATCAAGAGAATATATGATAATTAATATTAAAAACAATAAAGTAATATAACTGTTCTAAAAAATAAAAATAAAAATTAGTATTTTTCCAATTCACTGAAGTTTTTTTCAGAAACTCTATCTAATTCAAGTTAAAAAGATCTGTACGCTTTGGGGGAACTAGAGCAAAGAGATCGTATTAAACTATGATCTGATCTTATCTGGGCATAATTTAAGAAACACTTATCTAAACGAACCAATCAATTAACCAGAAAAACGAAGGTATATTTTGCATGCAGCATAGTTTCTTAATAGTCTGCGTGTAGGTCGGGTCAAAATTAGCTTAGGCTTCTAAAGTCGTGGTGCTAGTAAACAGTGTTGGCTAAGGTAAGTTTCATGAGATGAATAAAAACTCTGTTTACGGGTTAAAAAAAGTAAAAGTACTATGAAAGATTATAGCACTAAATGGAGGAAAATATTCTAGTTGAAAAAGAAAGAAAAAAAAATATGGCATTGACAAGAGTTGAACTTCAGCTAACGAATTGGCCGATTTATCCCCAGTAAGCAAGAGAGACAAGAATGACGCAATCAGCTGAAACGTGCAATAGTTCTTAATGAACACGCTGTAGTCGTCTCTCTCTTGTATCAAGTTTATAAATATAAATAATTTCATTAATCAATATTGCTTGTTAAGCAAGCAGCAGCTACCAATGATCGGATAGATTTCTTTTTTAAACTGAAAGGTAAATCAACTTTTTAATGATGTCGTTGGGTTAGTATCCAGTTTGTGAATAATTTCTTTAATCAACGTACGTGTTTTTATCTCTATGAATTATTAAACATATGAATATTTGGGTAGCAAGTTATGCAAGCAGTAATAATAGTAAGCGTGTGTTACTTTAAAAAAAAAGGGGGGGAGGGGGGAAGCGGAAACGGTTTCTGTGAAAGTAAACGAGAAGAAATAAAAGCTTTATGATCTAGCGTTCGTTTACGATCCCAGCTGAAGACATAAATCCATCATCAAATATATCATCCTTTTTTTCCACTTTTTATTATGACATGTCGCTGCTGTTACACCGGATGATAAAAATCATCTACTGTGTTTCATAATTCATATATCAAAGAAAAATCCAATTATTTTCAAAATATTTTACCATTTTTTAGATAAAATTGCTAAAAATACTAATTTCCTGTGCTTTCTTTTTCTTTTATCCCCCTTTTCTATATTTTCTTTCGTCTTCTTTTTTTGTTTCATTAAAACATGTTGTTGAACAGTGTTGGAAGTGACACATTTCTTTCTCTTTTAATATTTGATAACGTTTCTGGTTTTGCGGATTCAACAAAAGCCACTTAAACGACGGTCTGGTTGACTTCAGCGGTTAGCGTCCCCACTCTCTGACCAGTGTTGGTTCAAATCCCGCCGCTGGCATAGATATTTGTGATTGTCTTTAGTTGGGAGATGAATTTCTTGGCTTGGTGCGAGACTACCTCTCTGGTTGTTGGAAGCCTGAAGCGGTTTGAAATTTGGATTTCAAAAAAAAAAATATAAAAAAAAAATTATTAATTAAAAAAATAATATTAAAAAGATGTATTCTGTAGATATTCTTTTGCATTTTAATGTGTTTAAGCACAGAAAGATTTAATGCTGCTGTTATTATTATTATTATTAGTAGTAGTAGTAGTAGTAGTTTTTTAACTAAATTAATTTCTATATTCCCACAAGACTCAAGAAATTTAAATAAATTAAATACAACCTTAGTTTAATAGATCAATTGTTAATAATAAAAAAAACTCTAAAAAATTCATATTAAATTAAAACTTAAAACAAAAAATGTGTTCGGCGATTTTCTACTCTCTGAATATTTTTCGTGACCTCGTTTCTCAATTAAAACTTATTTTTCCACCCCCGAAACACCTTTTCGTGCGAGAGAAAGTCAAGGACTTCGTGATGATAATCGCACCTGACATAAATGAGCCTATTCCTTTAGTCTAAAAATAATTTCGCTCCGAAAATAAATTCTTCTAATTTATACTTAGATACAAATTTCTCTTGTGACGTACGAGGATGGTGGGTGTATGTGCTTACGTTCATGTACCGTCTGTCGTGGCTGTTGGAAATAACTAAAAGGATTCACTGCCAAAATGTTTGTGGCACCTAACGTACAAAATAAGAACTGCATGAACTAAATTAGTGCAAACATAATTCTTAACTTCCTTGAGAGTTCATGAGGAACAATACAAGAAAGTAAGGTGACCTGCATCGGGTAAAGAAGCAAAGAAATAAAAACATAATGTTTTTAAATTATCGCTTAACTGTGTCTGGAAATATGTTTCAGAACATGCGCCATGCGGTTAGATCCGTGTACTGGAAGCATTATTGCTGTTTTTTTTTTTTTTTTTTATGTTACCCATAACAGTTATAAAGATTCCGTTGTTCTTTTTCAAAGTACAGTATTCATAATTCCTAGTAGTACCAAACAAAAGAAACGTCTATATTAAAAAAAAAAAAAAAAAAAACCTCATTATTTTATTAGCTCATATCCACCTACTGTTTTTTTTTTTTTTTTTTTGTATGAAAGCAAGCTTATAAGTATAGATTATAAAATATTGAATACTATTTTTATCTATATCAAATGAGATGGCATTTAAATAACGATCAAAAGCTCATTTGGTAGAAAAATTTCCAGAACTCCAAAAAGCAACGGTTTTAATCAAAACAATAACAATTATTGATTTGAATTGGGCCTGGCTCCCACTGAAGAGACCTCAATAAAGGTCGAAACCGGTCTGGGTAGTGGCCCTTCCCTTAATGCATAACAATAGACATATCCGCAAGGAGATGTGTTTTGCATTATAGGAGATACTAGGATAGGAGTGTTGGTAGCTTGCTCCACCTTTGCAACGAGTTGCCCTGGTGTGTACCACCTTAACCCAGTCCTGAAGATACTTTCAGGCGCAAACTTTGTTTGCTCACACTTGGATAAAGGATTAAACTAAATTTATTATAATAACAATTATTGTTATTATACGATGAGTTTTATTACAGTATTCTTGTGACGTCACTCATTACACAGAAGATAAACCTGGATTACGCATGACACTGTTGAGAACTGATTAATTAATTTTCCTAAACCTTAATAATATTTAAGACTCTGAGCAAGAACTGTCGACCCTTTTTTTTTTTTGTTAAAATAGGACAATAACTACCAATTTTTTGAAGACAAAAAAAAAATTAATTTTATGGAGCGAATAAATTATTACCTCGAGCTACTGCTGAACGCATCCAGTGAAGACGAAACCTTCTTGCCTTTTGTTTATTAAGTAGCAGTCGTTAAGTAACATCTCAGTGTTTCGTTCTACATGACAGTTATTTGTTAGTATATAAAAGGTGCACGTATTTTGCCTGAAATTAAAACCAGAATTGGAGTAGATCCTACAAAATTTCATTCAGCCAGCCGCATCAGTATTATTGTTTTGTAAAATTTCGAACGTTCTACTTACATTTTTGCCCTGCAAATGATTCGACTGAAACGATAATGGTGACATGTTCTTATAAGGATACCAAAAACAGAGTTACAATAAAATGTATCCAACTAATACTAGAATAACATAACTATGGGCATGCAAACTGAATGACAGATAAAACAAATAACAAAAGTTTTTTACGCATTTATGTGAACCTAAGTATCGTATATTTCACATCCTTTTCTTAAGGGAGAGGGGGAGGCAGTGAGTTCCTACTCGTAAAATATTGAATACTTTGTACAATGGTTTCGAACCTTTGTACAAGTTGAAAATATATTTACGAAGAGATTTTGCAACAATTTTCATTACATGATAATCTCAATAATCTTAATCATTATGGACTTTCCTTCAGTTTGTGAGCACTTCTACAGTAATTATAAATTTCAGATATTGAAGTGCCAGTCTACGTACCAGAGCCTCTTGAAATGCAGCACATCGTTATAATTTGAGACCCATGCGAAATGAGTGTCCTGTTCAGTATTTCTAACTCGTTTAATAAAGTTTCTTTATCTTGATTTAATGTTAGTTTCTTAAATCATCCTTTCACCCATTCTCATTACTTCGTACCAACACAACGAGGTTAGGTTCGACGGAGTCCTTTGTTTAGAAAGAAAGACCTGAGTTCGAATCCTGTCTATCACACGAAGAACATTTATCAGGGCTTTTCAATCAGAGATGAGTTAGCAGGTCTCACGCGGCATTTTTTTCTCCCAGAAACTCAAGTCTTTCGTTCCTCAAAACATGCAAACTCGTTCTGTGAATACACATATCTACACGCATAGAATACTATTGGATGAGGAAGGCAACAGTAAACTACACGCGCGCGCACAACACAACGATAAAATAATGCCTTGATATGTCTTTCTGTACCTCATTTTGGACAAGTACTAATTCTAAAAGATCACCACAACCGTTTTTTAATTGAATTTGTACATTCATGTAGTGGCTATCCACTGGTTCGATATTAACTGAGCATTTAATAGTTCACGTGTAGGGGAAGAGGAGGATTCCCCCTTCAGACAACGTCTATACATGGTCCAAAAGTACTTTGTACCAGGGGCGAATTCTCCATGCTTGTTGCGCAAGCTCATTAATTAAGAAAGAAGTAATATTTATTTGTTAATAAATGCATGCATTTATAAGCATTCCATTTAGCTTTTAGTTTTGTAGACAGAAGACGTCTTAAGTTTGTGCTGCAATAATTGAGCTTTGCGTTGTGTATCGAAGGCCGATGCTTGCTCGTCTAGTCAAAGCTACCTTGGCTTGTTCGGTTGTAGGAGCTTCCAGGTCCTCGCTGCAGCACTGTGATTTCATGCGCGTGCATAGCCATTTCCCTCCCTTCACGTCGTCTTAAACACAGGCCATACGCAGTGAAAGTAGCTCTAGTCAGTGAGCATCAGCCAGCCTTTACAAGTATGCGTGTTGCGTGGGAAAATTAAGTTACAGCCAACTTTTATGACGATGTTATTGACCAGTTCATAAAGAAGAACTGTAGGGTAGAATTTGTATTCAAGTAGCTAAATTGAAAAAGATAGAATATCATTTGTAAAATAAACGTTGTATTTGTATGATTAAATGTACATAAATTTCTAAATATATAGTTTTAAATGGTCAGTAATTCATTATTCCGCTAATCAGACTTCAATCACACCTCTCGCTCCCTGAATGATACAAGTGCAAGCGTGAATTTCAAGACCAGCATTCGCGCCTGCTTTGTACATTTGGATATCCTGGTAAACAAAGCAGTTCCGAGTTTGGTTAGAGCAGATGTAGTCCTAACTGTGCAGGCAGGAAAAAAGCGCAAAGTTGAATATAGTGCTAATACAAACATCACTCGAGTTTGTTCAGAATGAATATTGTATAGCATGGCTTCTCAGAGGAACTTAATCGTTTTTTCGACTATGAACTGGTAAATAAATACATCAGGAAAGATGCAATGAGATACTTTGGAGAAAAGTATGAAACAGATTGACATCGCGGACGAGATATGTCGAGGTAGTACAGGTAAACTAAGACACGCATGAATGAAGACATCCGTAAAGTTAAAAACAACTCAAAAGTGGAAATATTAGCGACTAGTTGATCCTCGTTCGATAGCTCTATAGTCCACTTCATCTGTGGGCACGAGCTATAAATAGTTTGCCTTGACCCAAATGGGGTGCCTCGAGAACTATTCATGCAAATAAAAAAACGGATACAGTCCTTGCTTGCTAATATTTCTCACGTCTCCCTTTCTTTTATGATTACTCGACAACATTACATTCTGTTCCAGAATTATTCTATAAGATACCGCCATGTCATTTGGTCTGGCTTGTTATTCTGGATGTTATACAACACAGTAAAAGAAAAAAGAAAGAAAAAAAACCTCTAATGACCGAAGACAAAATAATTTGAGTTTAATGAATTCGTCCTTTTATAGGTATTTTAACATAACAATATCGCTTTGATGGTTTATCGTTAAAAAGTTTAAATATTCTCAATTATTTTTATTATTTTGCCTAAAACATAGAGTTAAGTAAACTTTTATCCTAAAATTTAAGTCTTTAAATAATAATTTATTTTTCAAAAATTAAAAATTATCTTTTATAAGAACACCCATTTAGAATTTATATTATCGGTTTATTTAAATCATTCGAGTCAACTCTCCGTGTGGTGGCCGGAATAAGAATAGCTCCACTGCAGCCCATGCATGTCGTACGAGGCGACTAAAATGGATACCCAGAGAGGGTAATGGATGGCAATGCTGTAGCCAATGAAGTTCTAACTGAGGCTCGGCTATTGCTGTTACCCTCCTGCCATGATCAGAGCTCATAGCTCAATAACACCCTATCTTTACATTGCCCTCTACAGATAACGGGGAATATGAAAAGCATTCTTGCTTAGCCCATCTAGCCAAAAAAAAAAGAAAGAAAGAAAGAAAGAAAAGACCATAGAAAAATAACCCCGTGTGGTGGCCTGGATAAGAATAGCCTCACTGTAGCCCATGCATGTCGTACGAGGCGACTAAAATGGGTATCCAGGGAGGGTAATGGATGGCAATAGCCAATGAAGTTTTAACCGAGGCTCGGTTATTGCTGTTACCCTCCCATGATCAGAGCTTATATCTCTATATTACCCTATCCAACAGATAATTTTCTTTACAGATAACGGGGAATATGAAAAGCATTTTTTTTTGCTTCACCCATCTAGCCAAAAAAAAAAAAAAAAAAGCATAGAAAGATACCTAACATAAGGTTTTTCTCATTTGAGCTTTTTTTTTTATTTTGAAATAACTACGATCGGTGTGAAGTAGGAATTCGAAATTTAAAGAAAGTACTTCGTTAAAAAAATCAAAAAGTTTAATTTCTCATTATTATATTTAAGAAAGCTCGCTAAATAAACGAAGTAGTCCTTCAGACCTGGCTGAGAGAAGCTGTAAATAATTTCATGTTCTGTGTATGTGTTTATGTATTGTCTGAACATTTAAAATAATCAACATTCGATGCGCGATTGCATACGAACTGAGTTTGTGTTTTTTACGTTTTCCTTAATCACCAGCAATCGCGATAAAAGAGAATGAGTTACAATTTGTAATTTTTTATTTTTCTAATGAAAAATAAAAAATTACAAATTGGTTTTGTCATTAGTTTAGAGAGGGTCATTCTGATAAACTATAATTTTATGCATTATTTTATTTTCTTTATTTATTTATTAGATTACAGAAATTGAAATAAAAAATAAATAAATAAAGGACCAGATTAAAGACAACGTTCGTCCTGTGGATACATTCCTGTTATCTGCACGTCACAAATTTGACGCAAAGGTCATATAATGCGTATGACGTTAACGGATAATCGAGACCTGAATGGCGAGTCTATCGTCATCACCCATTGAGTTTTGGGCAGAGGCCGTGCTGCTATGTCTGCAGGTGGCAACGGTTAATCAAATCACCCACTTCTTCCGGTGGTCCTGAAACATCATCAAATGCAAACAAAGGCGGAGGAAAGAGCGAACAAATTCTCTCTCCAAGGTATGAGTCACTGCTTTCGAAATCTTACTACGAAGATGTCCTTCGATAATGATTTTCTATGAAGGCAATGCATTTGTAAAACCCATTGAAGGTGTGAATACTATGATGTCATTACCTGTCTTTTTTTCGTGGGCCAACTACAACTCTCATACAACAGTAAAAACAGATGTCATGTGTAGGCACAACGCAAGCAAAAGACACGCACAGGATTGGATACATGTTGAGTGTTTTATACCTAAAAAGGTTCTAATCCATTGCAAATACCTAAAAAAACATGTAGGGTAGATTTCAAAAATCCTCCCTCAGATAGCTTCCTTTTGAGCATGCGCAATACTCTTTTCCTACTTGTTTTTCGTTAGCCTCAAAACAAACAAACAACAAAAAAAAAAAAACCGCATCTTGATGTCTTCGTTTGTTAATGATCTCATTTTTTTACAGATGTTTCCTTTCTTTGTTTAATAATACTAATAAGGCTAAACAAGCAGATTTAACGTTCCAAAATTATTAATTAGTGTATAACACGCTTAGCAGATGTTAAACATAAAACTGAAAATATAGCACAACTGAAGACAGCAACAACGAAAAAACACACAAATTTTCGAAAAAAATTAGTTGAAAATATAACAAATATTTTGAACTAATTAAAACACATCGCATTTTTTTTTAAATGCCAAACTCGAATAATTAAAAATAATAATATATTGACTGTAATTATATCAAGATAATGTCGTCTGCTATAATTTGTTCAGTTGAATGTTGACAACCGGACAGTTTAGAATTCGAAGAGTAATCTTACTTATTATTGAGAAATCTAATGCCAGGATAATTCAGTTTTCTTTTCCTGATTACCATAATAAATATTAACTTTATTTTTAGCATTACTTCCTTTATTCTTTTTAATAAAATCCTCGTGTAATAATGCGAGCCGCGAGGTATCGCAGCCTAAAAAAATAAAGGATTATTTTACCTAAAGCAATGTACATGCACTATTAAAATCTTGATCAACCGAACACTTAAAAAAACTATTTGCAGATAGAGCAACGTTGTTGGAGCTTGTAGGCAAATGTCGGTGTTAATAACTAAACTACGTTCATATAAGATGGAGACTTATGTGTTAGTTGCTTCTCAAATAGCAATGTTTCTGGAACATAATATTATAATATCTTTAAAATCTCATCTTGAAATGTATTTAAGAGTATTTTAAAATTTTCATCAATTTGGAATTAAACATCTCACACACACCAAATATTATTATACATACCTGAAGGCTAACAATATGCTTGAAGAAAAAATAATCTTCTCGTTTGATTTTGCTGATAAGTAAAAATCCATAGCTCGCTACATCAGTAAAGGTCCCATTAGCCTACGGGAAGCACTCAGCTTTCCCTAACGGTACTAGCTATATATCACTAACGCTTACTCAGGAGAGTCACCTTCTCCTTAGCGATCTCTGACATAAACTGACTGCTTACACTCGTGTCTTTAGCTTTAATCTCAAGCCTCGCGCATTGTAACACTCACTCTACTGGCATGCAACAACTACCAACGGTACTGTGCTCTTTCTGGTCCAGCCCGACCCACGCTCGGGGGGCCCATCCTATGCACCAATCCCACGTGTCAGATACCCTTCACACACGCACGCACACACGCGCGCGCGCGCGGAGAGAGAACACGGAATTCTGGGAAAGAGCAATCACGATGGTCACTTCTCTGTAGGGTACATATCGCAGATTGGTCCTGACCTGGCACGTTGACCTCCAAGCACGCGCGCACACACACATATACCAAGACATTGGCAGGCGGAAAGCCAGACGACATCCCCCGTATTCTTAATTTTCCCCTCACCCTTCTCTGTAGCAGGCTTCTACTCTTAGCATATCTTGGTGAGGGGGGAGCGATATTGGGGGAAAAACACCAAGCTGAAGAGCTCATGACAAAACGAAATCCCTCGTTATACCAGCAAGGGGAGGCATATGGGGGGGTTACTGAACCCGAGGGGTGGGATATAAGTTTTTTCTTCATCCACAGGAAAAAAAAAAATCAGTGAAGAAATCGGGACAGAAAGAATGGAATTGGGAGGAGCTCAGATTGCCGTAAACAGGACTACCACCCTACACAGGTGGTCCAGCCGCCACTTTCTCAGCCTTGAGACTGTGCGAAAAGTCAACCGACATGAATCCATCATAGTGCTGATGACGCATCTTGCTAAAGCATGTGGGGATAAGGAACAACGAAGGCATTCTTGTCAGCGGGGGTAGGGTGGCCCACGAACAAATGACAGGTCGGAAGGCACCGCCAAACCAAACAATAAAGAGGAAGAAGAGAGGGGGGGGGTCACAATGGATCCCTTAATATGACGAGAAGCTGCAAAAATGGCTAAAAATGAGGAGTGAAAAGTCTCAAGAAACTCTGTTACGTGTGTCGATGTTGAGTGCTGTTGGGAAAAAAAAAAAACTCAAATAGGGAATTGAGAGAGGTCGATGGCACTGAGATTTTTGCCATCTGTACATCCCTTAAACGAAGGTTTAGTCCCGCTAAAAACAGTTTGTTTGGATATCATCACTATGAAGAATCTTATCTCCAAACTTCCTGAATATGTTAAGCTGTGTACTAAAAATCCACCTTGATGTTTAATAAGAAATAAATATTTAGTATTCAAATTACGCATGAAATAGACATACAAAAATTAAATCGTATTTTGAATAAAAATAAATTACTAGCATTTCAAATTCTTCCAAAATAATAATATTCAAATAAATGTAAGATGATAAATTTGTGATCCACCGATGTTGCACATTTCAAATATTGCATTTTCAAGAACTGAAATTTAAGAGCAAAGCTATTGGCAATGGCATAGGATTCAATCATCTAATAACGATCCAGAATAACATTTGTCTAATTTGTCTAATCTGTATAAAAGAGTCAAGTTATTTATAAAAAAAAAGTTTATTAAGAAATTCTAATAAAACTAGATTTCTTTTAATAAAACTTTTTATTTTATTATTAAGTAGTATATTATAGTTTACAGAAATCCATATAATTTCTTTTATAAATAAATCACTTTTCATAAATCGCTACCAGATAATAATAGAACATGTATTAAAAAAATGTAAATAATTGAGCATTTATTCAATATATAATTTTGATTGGAAACTTTGATATATGTTTGTATTAAATGAATAGACTAAATACGAGTACAAATACAAATAATAACAATAAGAAGAAGAAGAAGAAAAGAAGTAACTGAAGGTTTAATCTTCTAGCTGTTCAAAAATGTGTTACGAACAAATAAAATTAAAGAAAAACAATTGAGAAAATCAATAAGAACAGCAAATGCAGATTATGCGATCAGAAAGATGAAACTGTAAAATATCTAATTAGTGACTGCAAATATTAATTACAAATATCGCCATGATCAATAGCCGAAGTACGTTATTAGAATTTATGCAAAAAAGTATGGTTTTTCTACTTCTGATAACTGGTGGCAACATAAAATCGAGACAGCACTGGAAAATGAAACTGCAAAAATTCTCTGGGATTTTAGAAAACAAACTAATTAACATTTGGATTATTGACATCACAGCACCCAATGACAACAATATCAACGACAATAGAACTTGAAAAACATTACTAAATATCGAGCTTTGGCAAATCGAAATTTGTCGGTTGTGGCTTAAAAAGAACAAGATCATCCAGTTGTTGCACTTGGTGCAATTTCAAAGAAACTAATTATTTACAAGAGTTAAATATCAATGATTTAAACACATATGATTTATGTTTAAATCATTCAGTCTATTTTACGATGGTACCTGATAGACGGGAGCCTCCGTAGCTCAGTCGGTACACACGAAGCTCTTTGCTCAGAAGGACCTGGGTTCAATTTCCGTCAGTGACGGAAGTTGGGGAACCTTTATCTGGTCTCTTTCGACCAAAGGTGAGTCAGCCGGTCTCATACGGGGGTAGGGATTTTTTCGTCCCCCAAAACAGGCAAACGGGTCCCATGAACACACTCATTTATAGACAACGACACACCGATAGGTATAGGGCTAACCACCTTATCCTCGAGACGGTCGCGCATGTGAAGTCCACAGCTAAAACACCTCAATGGTTTGAAAAGCTTAAGACAAGACAAGACCTGATAGACGATCCTTAGATTTCTGGGATCTTAGCTGAATTGTATCACGTCAAAATCTTATGATTAATATCTGTGGTTCTGTCTGTTTCAATTGTGTGAACAGCGCAGTAATAATGTTAATAATAAATTTTAGTATGAATAGTAACAGACCTTCTAGATATCTCCAGATGTACATCACTTACAGAATAAAATTAGGATAGCCTCAATAATATTTGAGTTGCTATTGAAGTTGCAAATTAACAGATGTTAAGAATTTGTATAAACACTGTACAATAAATATTGTTTACAATGACAACGAATTTATTATATTATCTCATAGGATGTATAATAATAATAATAATAATAATAATAATAATAATAATAATAATAATAATAATAACGAATAACTTTTCCCAATCGATATACAGTTGAGTGTCTAATAATATCACTTAACGGATCGTGTTTTGCGATTCCTGGTATAAGCGATTAATTTACCTTTCCAGTGGTTTTGATCATTATCTCGTTGATTATGAACTTAGATAAGCCGATACAAGTTTTAATTTAATGGGACGGGGAAGAGAATAAAATGATGGGTGAGCGCATAGTTCTTTTACAGATTCCGAAAAAAAAAAAAAATGAAATATTAACCAACACTTTTCAGTGATCCAAAAACCCTATGGGCAAGACACAAAATACTGCCGCATCCGCAGAGAATCCAATTTCTTTAGCATCTCAAGTGGCCGCTTTCACTGTCTCGTAAACATGACCTACATTTCTTAAACCGACCTTCTTAAGGTCACTGAAAACTCGAACACGTACTGCCGTATTGTGCAGGCCACGTAAATACAGACAGACATTTCATGTGGGTGATTCAATGGTTAGACTGCAAGGGACGTCCGTGTAGAATGGTTATTTGTTGGGGCTGTCACACCTTCGGTACAAAAATGTGAGGTCTGCTAATATGAGAGTGGGCTTATTCTTTCCCTTTAACTCCCCCCCCGCCATACCCCTAAACACGAAAAGTTGGGGGATTCGTTTACCACAAAGTTCTATAACCCCTGGTATTCTTTCTTTCTCTTTCTTTTTTTCCCTTTTTTAGGAATGCATGTCATGCACGTGCTATAGAGTGTAGTGGCCTATAGAGGACTTGAGAATAAAGAGGTCTTTGCTTCTGTTGTTGTTGTTGTTGTCGTCGTTGTCGAAAACAAATACAACACAGAACAAGTAGATTCTCTCTGCCGGAACAATTTCAAAATTCCATAGTTTAAAAAACGAAATGATTTAAAATTTAAAACCAAAATACCATCTTTTGCAGCTGTTGCTTATTTTCATTCAAAAATCAAAATGGTGTTCGCAAAATAGATGTAGGATTAAAAAAAAATTATGAAACATATTCGTTTAAGTATACTTATTACACTAGACTTTCCGGTGATTGTTTCTGTAAAATAAAGCATCGAAAATATTTGTGATCATTGCAGGCTGCAGAGTTCTGTGTAGTCGGCAGAACTCACTGAAAATTAAAAGTAACTAAAACTTGTTTCACTTCGTACAGAAAGGTGTCATTTTTGGTTTCTTTTACGCCAGCTTTGCAATTACTCAGTGGCGAATCCGGATGAAGGGGAGGAGAGATGCTGTGGCTAGTTTTTCTTTCCTAAGATATCAAGATAAAATAATATTATGATAAAAAGCCTAAGATAAAAAGAAACCAATAGAAATTTGAAGCAAATGCTATTAGGTGAAAATTAAAATAAATTATAGTAATAAAACAAGAAATGTCACAAAATAAATAGATATTCTTCGATTTTAATCATTCCTATATTTATCAATGGTCTCTCTCCCCAAACTAAAATCTGATTCCACCGGAAAACTATTCAGCACTCTTGTGTACCAAAATATGACAGTAACTTGCTTATTTGCATCATCTATATACGAGTTTATTCGTATAATGGTTTGGAGAGGTTTACTATCTGCTTATTGTTCACTTTGTACTATTCATCTGTTATTTTCCCTCGCCTCATCTGGTTAAATTAATTTCTTTCTTTTATTTTAATTTTAGTATTTGACACTGTTGAAAAAAGGCATTTATAAGAATCACTTTATTTGTGGATTCTGTCTGAACATATATATATATATATATATATATATATATATATATATATATATATATATAGAATAGAACATCATAATAAGTTTAGTTTAATCCTTTATCCAAGTGAGAGCAAACAAAGTTTGCGCCTGAAAGTATCTTTAGGACTGGGCTGGGGTAAGGTAGTACAACACCGGGCAACTCATTGCAAAGGTGGAGAAAGTTCTCATCACTCCTATCTCAGTATCTCCCATAATGCAAAGCACATCTCCTTGCGGTTATGTGTAATGCTATGCATTAGGGCAAGGGCCACTACTCATACCGGTTTTGACCTTTATTGAGGTCTCGCCAGTGGGAGCCAGCCCCAGTAGTGGAGACACCAAGGCAGAAGCAATGAGAGGTCATCTCAACCTATAGGAGTTGCCAAAGGGTGTACAACCTTATTATTAAATTACTCCGGATTCAGAGAAAGATGTTGAGAGTTTATTTTTCACCTGGTTAGATTATAATGAGTTTAGTTTAATCCTTTATCCAAGTGTGAGCAAACAGACTTCGCGCCTGAGTGATGAGAGCTTTCTCCACCTTTACAATGAGTTGCCCAGTGTTGTACTACCTTACCCCAGTCCTGAAGATACTTTTAGGCGCAAACTTTGTTTGCTCACACTTGGATAAAGGATTAAACTAAACTTATTATAGTCTAACCAAGTGAAAAATAAACTCTCAATATAGAAGAACACCGTAGAGATATCTCCTACAACAGGACGAGAGCCAGCGATCTCTCTCTCTCTCTCTCTCTCTCTAGCCACGTTCTTTTTTCTGTTAACTCAGATAAAGGCCGCCAACACATTGTGGACTGGACACAAACTTCTAATATCCATGTGTGCTATGATGAACTTGAAAAAATGATTGTCGAATCTAGAGAAATTAGCTTAGATTATTCCCATATCAACAACAGCCTAAGTTTCAATCTTTCTGACGCACACATTGCCTCTGTTCAATACTAGCGCACTCGTGTAGTCACCTTTTATTTGGAACTGAAGCTCGCATTACTGTTTTCAAAATGTACTACTGTTAATGCAATTTTTAAGTCTCTGTTATTTTTTTTTTTTGTATATTTCTTTGATTTTGATACCTGAAAAAGTTGATCCATTCAATGAAACTAGTAAACTAGTAGTATCTTTTTAAATAAACCATGTCAGGTATCAGTCATTTAAACTAATTAATAATATATATTTATATATTTATCTCTCGGTATTAGTCATTTAAAATCATTTATAATATTTTCTACCGAGTAAAAATGAATATTCACAATATATATATATATATATATATATATATATATATATATATATATATATATATATATATATATATATATATATTAGAGGAAAATAATCCTCTCAAGGGCTTACTCTAGTGAGTACGGGCATGGCCCTACTCACTAGAGTAAGACTGGTCCCTACTCTTCGTTCCCTCTGTATTTCTTTTCACCTTGCTCCTTCCCCCAATGCTATTAGCGTATTCGAGGGCTAGGGGTGATTCTGTCCTATTTACTTATTTTTTTATCTCATGCACCTGCCCACCCCAGTTAAAAATGGTGAAGACAAATCAGAACTCTATACCGCATCGGTCGTCGCGCGGGTTACCAAGGACCGCACTGGATGTTAGGCTTCTTGGACAGCCAGTGACAAATGGGTTACAGGAACAAGATCCACAGAACTCGAAAGTATTTACTAGGAAAAAGTGGAGCATGGATGAAAATAGACAAGTCATGCAGTGCTTCTACAGTTCAAACCCATCAGTTAGGGGATTTCAGAAACGAATGTTCAAACTTTGGCTTGAACGACACGCAAATTCTGAAATTTCATTCGAAAGGCTGATGCAGCAACGCAGCTTCATTATCAAACGCAAGGTATTTAGCGAACTTGAGCTGGAAGTACTGAAACCTCAAGCTGTAAAAGGAGACCGTACTGACCCTGAAGTGACCAAGAATATGAATGAAGTAGAACCAGATTCCAACATGCAGAATGCTGAAAATTTTGAAAATATACAAATAGTTGAAAGGAAGCTATCAGATAAGGAACAAGAACTCGCAAGAAAACTTACCGAGCAAATGAACAGCAATCAGGAACGAGTTAGGCTTCCAGTATTGAGGCAAGTACCTCAACAAAAACTGAAGGAACTCCTACAAGAGGCAAATAAATCTGCAAGGGATATTCCACTGGAACTATTGGGCAAACGAATCAACATATGTACTCAATAGCCTACGTCGTAACATTTGAATTAGGATATAAGATTAGTGAACCCAAAAGAAGTAAGGCTCAGGAACCAAAATGGAACAATTTGAAAAACCTTAAGGAAAAGAAGCTGAGAAACACAAATATCCGAAATAACCTCATAAAGAGATATAATACTGGAACACGACCTATTGATGAAGTATTAGAGGAAGTGAAGCAAAAAATAGTTGCAGTTGCAGTTAAAATAAGAAAATACAGTGCACGCATTGAATACAAGCAAAATTCGATGTTTTGCGCAAATCAGCACCAGTTTTAAAAGAAAATTGATTGCTGCAGGAATGATAACCTTAAAGAAAATATAAATATAAATACCAGAGACAAAGAAAATACACTAAAGTTTTGGAAAAACCTATGGGACAACCCTAAGAGGCACAATAACAAGGCAAAAACAAATTACGAACGAATCTCAAGAACGAAAAATGGACCAACTGAAAATAACAACTGAAATGGTTCAAAAGCAAACTAAAAAAATAAAAAAGTTGGTCAACACCCGGGAAGGATAAATTACATGGCTACTGGTTGAAATATCTAACAGGCTTACACGAAAGACTTGCTAACCAATTTTATGATGTTTTAGAAGGAAAAAGCAAAGAAGAGTGGCTCACAGCAGGGAAAACGTTTTTGATCGTAAAGGATAAAGAAAAAGGTCCAAACCCAGAAAACTGCCGACCAATAACCTGCCTGCCAACAACTTTTGAGTTACTCACAGGCAAACTAGCTGATAAAATATACAGCTATCTTAAAGCAAATTCTCTTCTCCCAATTGAACAAAAAGGTAACACCAAAAATTCAAGAGACACAAAAGACCAATTGCTGATTTACAAAATGATTCTTAAAAATTGCAAACGCAGAAAAAACAACCTTCATATGGCTTGGATAGATTATAAAAAAGCGTTTGATTCGGTGCCTCATAGCTGGATTTTAAAATGCACAGAACTATTCGGTATTAGCAAATCGTGCAAACATTTTTGCAATCCAGCATGAAAAACTGGAAAACAACGTTGGTTATAAATAGAGAAGAAATTGGAGAGGTAAACATAAAAAGGGGCTTCTTTCAAGGAGACTCATTATCCCTTTAACTAGAATTTTAAATAAAACTGCTCACGGTTATCAAACTGCGCAAAAGAGTGCAAAGATATCTCACCTCTTATAAATGGACGATCTGAAGTTGTTTGCAAAATCAGAGAATGAACTCGGATCGTTGCTTAACACTGTGCACATATTTAGTCAAGATATATCAATGGATTTTGGCTTAGACAAATGTGCAATTGCTGGAATAACAAGAGGAAAGTTTGAAGATATGAACGAAATACGAATTCAATGGTGAAATAATCAAAGCAATAAAATTCGAAGGCAACTACAAATATTTGAAAATTTTAGAAGCATCACAAATTCTGCACAATAAGATCAGAGAAAGAACTAGAGTATAATACATAAGACGATTAAGAAAACTCCTTAAGTCAATGCTTAATTCTGGAAATTTGATATAAGAAATTAATACTTTGGCCATACCTGTTCTGAGATATTCAGCAGGCATTGTTGAATGGATCCAACTAGAGATGGAAGATTTAGACCGAAAAACTCGAAAATTAATGACAATGCACCATGCCATCAATCCTCGCGGTGACATTGATAGGCTATAACTATCACGCAAAAAAGGAGGTAGAGGATTATTACAAGTGAAGCAAGTTATTGAAGAAGAAAAACGAAATTTAAATCATTATCTGCAGCAAACAACGGAAAAATTTCTAATTGAGGTAAGGAAAGAAGGTTTATTTAAACACATGGAGACAAAATTGGAATACAAAACCAACCAAGTAAAAGTGAGAACTGAAAGATGGAAAAATAAGACATTGCATGGAAAATACCTTCACAGCATAGAGGACAGCGCTGACAGAAGCTTCACCTGGCAATGGTTGAGAAATGGAGCACTAAAGAAAGAAACAGAATCGGTAATTTTTGCAGCACAAGAACAGGTCATTAAAACCATTAAAACCAACGTTATGAAGGCAAAAATACAAAAAATTCAAGAAGACAGTAAATGTAGATTGTGCAAAGAGAAGGAAGAAACGGTAGATCACATTATAAGTGGATGCAGCAAAATCGCACAAATTGAGTACTGTAAAAGGCATGATAACGTAGCTAAGATAATCCACTGGCATTTATGTAAAAAGTATGGGTTTGAAGTATCTAAAGACTATTGGAAACATAAAGTTCAGCAGAAAGTGGTTGAGAATGAAAAAAAAAAAAAAATTCTGGGATTTCAAAATCCAGACTGACAAACGCTTGGAATGTAATACACCCGATATCACGGTGGTTGAAAAAAGTGAAAACATGGGTGTTAAGTTTATCGAAATATCAGTACAAGGAGATAGTCGGATTGACCACAAAGAAAAGAAAAAATTACAAAATATCGCGATTTGCAAATCGAAATTGAACGAATCTGGCAAAAGAAAACGAAAGTTGTTCCCATAATAATACGTGCATTAGGCGCCATCCCAAAAACATTGAAAAAACATCTAGAAGCACTCGAGTTAGATGGATTAAAAATGTTAGATGGATTAAAAATTGGGCAGCTGCAAAAGGCTGCTTTGTTCGGCAAAGCTTTCATTTTCAGAAAGTATTTCCACAACTCATAGGCCCTTGGGTAGGGCTCGAATTAGTGGAATATAACCAGCCTTTTCTTAAGATTGAGGAATCAAATCAAGCTTTGATGAATATTATATATATATATATATATATATATATATATATATATATATATGTAGAAAGTATTTTACCTTGGGTATAATAAATCTTAAAGATACCAAGCAATTTTAAACCTGGTTTTACTCCATTTCCCAAGTAAGCAAACAGACAAGTCGGTCAAGTTTGCGCCTGCAAGTGTTGCAAGTCTAGCTGATTCTACAGGTAGTGCAAGACCATGGCAACTCATGGTAAAAGTAGAATAAGCTCTGATCACTAATCTTGATATTTACCCTTAATGCCAAAACACATCTCCTAGAGGAGGTGTATGATGTTTTGTATTAAAGGCAAGAGGGGCCACTACCCAGACCGGTTTCGACCTTTATTGAGGTCTCATCAGTGGACCCAGGCTAGAAATACCAAGATTTTAGTAATCAGCTAGACTTACAACACTTGCAGGCGCAAACTTGACTTGTTTGTCTGTTTGCTTACTTGGGAAATGGAGTAAAACCAGGTTTAAAATTGCTTGGTATCTTTAACATTTATTATACCCAAGGTAAAATACTTTCTACATTTATATCTCCTCCTGAGATTTTTATTTAATAAGGTTAAAACACCTTATGGTAACTTGTTGTGGTAAAATACTTATAAACTCTGTATTACTAAAATCTTGGTATTCGAACGGGATTCGAATCTTGGTCTTTCCTGCCGAATGCGAAATGTCGACAGGACCTTGCGACTGCGCTAAGGAGACACTGAAATTGAACAATGCGCACAACTTAAGACAAATGATGGGCACCAGGCTGTAAATAGGAGATAGTTTGGGAGACAAACTCCTAACATGAATTGAATTATGCGCATAGTTCAATTTCAGTGCTGATTTCAAAGAACATCACTTTCTTTCATCACGTAAGGTTTGATTTACTTTATTTTAGAAACTTCATTACTGATTCTTTTGCGTTTAAATACGCTTAAGGATAGTAAGGGACACGATTTCAATTACGTAGAACCGGGTGTAAATCCACGGTCTATTTGATTGGAAATAGGGAATATGATGCGCCATCAGCTCAACCAACTACGCAGAATACAGGATAAGGATAAATTTATCCTTATCCTATATCCTGCTCCCATACTATTCGTTTACAATCTTTTGTGGGTGGGTGCCTGTCGGATTCACATAAAAGGAAAAAAGTAACGAAGTTAAGGGACTATAATGCGATTGGATTTAGAAGCACGCGATACACTTTTTTTTTATTGTTTTCTATCTTTCTCATATTTTCGCTCTTCCATTATTTTTACTCATTCTATCAGTTCGTTCAATTATCAGTATCTATATTTTATTTCACTTTCTGGAACATCCATTTAATTTTCGGATTACATGTCGTATCTTACAACCATCTATCTCTTCTGCATGTAATAGATAGAGACGTTATCATCATAAGTCTGAATTCCTCCCTCCCCCTACAACCGCCAAGTTTGTGTCCTCATGTTCTTTTAGCGTTTTCTGCCACCTGAAGCTTTAGCCAGGTGTTGGGATGCACATGACACCGTGCAGGAGGAGATAAAGAAGTTGCCACTTAATCGATCACAGTTTGTCATATCGCCCAGTCGGGTTCCAGGCAGGTCTTAAAGAAATCTCATCTATCTGCTTGAATTGAAGCCAACTTAAACTCACCCTGTTGTGACTGGTAAGCCAGGTTTGCAATATTCGGAAATTCTAAAAATTTGTTCTTCCCTTATCGCTGTCTAAATGAATTCGCTAATAATCATTGTATTTTAGTTACTTAAAAAAACCTTTGTGCCCTCTAGTGGTAAATTTTGGAATCGACATAATGACTGATTTTTCTGACTATTTTCAAACGTATATTATTAATTAAAAAGTGCAATTTTGTAGAATATGTATTTTTTATATAGTGAAATATAATAAAGTACATTTTGATTTTTATCGTAATACCTTACGATAAAAACTAGAATAATTATTGTTCTAAGTTTATCTAATTAAAAAATAGAATAGTCATTGATTTGTAAACTTAAACTGGTCCTTATAAAAACAAAAGCTAAAACTCATAATCATTGTTGTAAACGGAAGATGAATAGTTCCTCATCAAGATTAAAAGGTGGTATTAAGTTAATTCAACTTAATAATGTACATGAATGCATTGATTATGTATAAATAACAGAGCAGTGCAGAAATTCACAAAAGCAATCAAGTTGGTTTATAAACCAACTTCGTTACTTTTGGAAAACTCTCGAAATGAGGAGGTAGGGTTCTCTACTCAGATTCAGTGATTGGTAACAGCCAGGAATAACAGAATAATAACCACTATTTCCTCTCTTCCCAAATGCTTATAATATTTAAGTGGAAAACAAGTTTGAATAATGGTGTGAGACTACCATCTTGCTTACTTACTGAGACCTGAAGTGGTTATGTTTGGTCTTTAAATCGGGATTCCCGAATTATTTTACCCTTAGCGCAGCCGTAATGTTCAATGAGTTTACAAAATCAAAATGAAATTTCTGATATGTAGCTTCAAGAGTTGCACAGTTTACTATGACATTAAAAGTGATAAGTTTGCATTGTTACCAATCACCTATCGACAAATTCTGTTCATTCTTTCCCTCCTCTAATAAATCTAACACATACTCTCTGCTCTTTGATTACCTGCTTTATTTCTAATCCATCTCTCAGATCCATAAGTTAAAATTAGTTTGAACACTCTCTTTCACAGCTAATTTAGTGGTTTGACTAATTTTTCTCTTATTCCATATAAACTTATTCATCTAGCCATTATTATTTGCCATTTTTGCCAAACATTGTGTCTAAATAACTGTGTAGGCTATACTGAAAATTAAGTCGCTGTTCCTTCCTATTTTCATGATTTTGGCTTTTCTGGCGATTTTCATACCAAATTTATTACAGCAGTTATTCAATATAGAACAACAACAACAACAACGACAAAAAAAAAACCCTGCAGACTCGCATTGGTTTGATTTAGGAACATAACATCACTTTGTTCATAATATGATCCATATAGAGAATTAATAATATTTAAAAAAGTGTGCATACTTGTCTAACACCTGATTTTACATCAAACTATTTTCCTATACTTTTTACAAGTATAATACCTTAGATTATGTATTGCTCTGTATATGTTCCATTTATCCCACTGAAACTGTAGCGTTTTGATTTTTTTTTTCTCTGGGAAGCTTATCATATGTCTTTTCCAGATCTAATCTATAGAACTTAAGAGACTCTTATTATATTCCCATTATTTGTCTTAATGGGAAATTATTCTGACAATCTCTCTTTGGCCGGAACACAACTGTTCATCTCCACGTTTCTTTTCCACAATTTTTCCTAGTCTCTCCTCAAATATCCTAGCATAAAGTTACCAGGAACAATCAGTATGGAAATTCTTTTACAGTTCTCGTATTCAGTTTTATTTCCCCTTTTTATAGATGGATACTATGAGCTATAATTCGGAATTCGACCTTCATGTCATACCCAAAATGGTGCAGTGCAGCCACGATAAAACTTTTATATCTCCAAATTTGAGCATTTGGTCGAATATCATCTTCTCTTGCTACCTTTTCGCAGTTCAAATGTCGAATAGTTTTTCTGCCTAAAGTTTTGATATGTACTGTCCTCATTGGATTTCTCTTGAATATTTTCTACCACCATTCTTCAATCTGCAATCTCGAATTCTGTTCGACAGTACTCTTTCTTCCATTTCTAAGCTTTTTTTCAACAGCCTCAAAAATCGTTTACAGTCTTCTTGATATTTATCTTCTGCTCACTGATCATGGTCTTCCCAAAACCAATGCTTCTTCTTTTACAGAAATGCCTCTTTAACTTGAAATCCACCATGAAATTTTAATATTTCTATCCTTGAAAAAACAGCATATCCCCCTGCCTGAATAAATCAGTGTCTTCCGAGTCTACCAATCAATATTCGATGTGTGATTGTGATTCTTATTTTCAAACCCTTTTTTTTTTCTTGAACGATATTCGTATTTGTACTATTTGAATTTACAGCTCACCTCTAACAGCTACTCGCCTTTGATTATTTTTAAAACTTTCTTGCACTTTTTGCTTTTCAATTTCAGCCTTGCTCATGCTATTTGCTTTCTATTTCAAATCTCTTGCACACTTTTGTAGCAGTACGATGACTTTGCTGTCAACAATATCGCAGCTAAAGAGACTGTTCTTCTCATTTCGTGTGAATTGTGCACATATTTATGTTGCCCCACGGTATTAGCAATGACTGGCCCATGCCCTGGACAAAAATCCAATTAAGTTACAATTATTATTAGGTGGTTAGCTCTTTTCTTTAAATTTCCACAAAGCATTTCTGTATGTTAGTTATTCATTTCCTTCTCTGCTGCTTAGATCTCCAACTAAGACCTACTTTCCCCTCTTGTTTTAATGTCACGTGCCTTCTCGAATGACTCGAAAAATTCTCCAACTTTTTTTCCTTTTTTTTTTTTTTTTTTGCCTTTTGCGGGATAATATTACAAATGTCTCATCTCCAATTTTCCATTGTGACGTTTGTCTACATCATTCTAGCTGAAATTGCGTGCAAGTTAAAAAGTTTATCATCTTGTTTAGAGTTGAATACTACAGCTATTCCTTCTTTCCTTTCCCTAATCATAACTGTCCGAATATAATATTTTACGTTTACTATTTTATACAATCTGACTTGTTTTAGTCTTCTTTGTTTCAATTGTGCCGATTATTCATCATGGTACTTCTCTAATTCTTCTGCTTTTTCAACTTTTTCCCCCGTCGATACTGCTTAGATGCCTATCTTGAAATTTGTGGATGGTAAGTTTGCATTTTGGTATATTACGTTTTACTGTTTGTCCTATTTCTCGGGCGCAAACAACAGTGAATTGTTTAATCGGGCGACGTACAGTCCCCATAAAATTTCATCATGTTGTACGAGTATCATCATTTTTTTTTTTTTTTGTTTTATCTAATACAGAATACAGTTTGGTCAAATAAATATCAAATTTCCAACCTATTCTCAATCGCTCACCTAGCTAAAAGTGGTGGGGCGGGGGGAGTACAACGTAAAGGTGAGGATTAGATAATAAGTCACAAGCTCTTGTCGGTTCTCCGCATTCCTTAAACACTATGTGGAAGGTCTACTCCTAGCTATGATGCTACTACTAACTTAGGTTTACATTATTGCTAATTTCCTACAGAAAAAAATAATAAAAACTATTCTACTTATTATATATAGAAACAGTATGTTTATTCTAAAGGATGTTCGAGTTCTTATTATTTCTAAAAAAAGGAAAATTCTTGTTGTTTTAAGATCAGAATGTCAACATTTAATTTTTTTTTTCCCAGAGAAATGCAGAATTGAGTTTTAGAAGAAAGTATTAAAATCGACTAAACAACCTTTCCCTTCAGTGGAGAAGAGTGCCGAGTCCGTTAAAAATAAATAAATAAATAAAAGTAAAGAATAAATAAAATAATAATGAGGGGATCTGAATGTTAGAATTACAGTCGAGCTGACGAATGTCTTGAGATCAATTTATTATATCTGTTAAATGTGCGTGGGTAGATAATCTACCCACGTGCATGCAACAGATGTAATAAATAAATAAGTGAATAAATAAATTAAAAAAAAATAGATAAAGAGATAAAGTGGCTTTTTTAAATGCTGAGGAAGTGATAGATGGAACAGGTTTAGATTCAGCAAGATTAGCGGTTAAGATTATTCGAAGGAGAAAAATTAAATTTCTTCTAATTACTGAAAGCGAATATCGACGACTTTAAGAAAGATTAAAATCTCAAAAATAATTTGTAATAGACATTCTTCTTTCATACTTGCTCATGTCCTTTATGTATATGTCAACCTGAAGACCGGTTATGACGACATTTGTCGTCAATCATGATTACAGTAGGATTTTAGCCTTCTCCGACGGTTTGTTATTTATGCATATGTTCTCTGGCCGTTTTTTTGCGCTAGTGGGATGATAAACCTTGGAGCTTCCCTCTGTGAGAGGATAACTCACCTTCAGTTAAATATCCCTCATCCTCGCCGAATAGAGTCTATCGTCATTATATTGGATGTGCAGCCAGTCAATGAATAGATACCTCCGTAGCGCAGTCGATAGCAACGAACTCCTTTGTCTGGAATGACTTCAATTTAAATCTTGTCTAGGACTCGAGGAGGAAGAACACTTAGGAGGATTCTAAGTTCGAAAGTCTCATAAGTAACTGACGGGGTTGTTCTTCTCGGAAACTTCAATTATATATCTCTAGAAAACACACAAATGAATTAAAGACTTCGTTTTGGGTTGGCTGGAATTATGGCCTCAGCAATTAAGGTATTATTATTATTATTATTATTATGTGAGAACTACAGGGAATCCAAAGACTCATCGAGGGAGAGTGTGCCAACAGCATCGAACGATTGAACCCCTTCAAACTACTATCCGCGTTCAAACTTCCTTAACGTTTTGCTGAGCCATTAGTAGCAGAGGCTTCTACCCATCGACCAACTTTTGCTGGCATATGAAGCTAGAATATTAAGTATTTAATGGTGTGCTTCTTCTGAATAATTTTTTTTTTTTTTTTTTTTTTTTTTTTTTTTTGTAATGATAAATCCGATTTTTCGAGGATGGAAAAATTCTCACCACTTCCTTCTTCAAATGGAAAATTCTTGAAAAAATTCTTCGTGTGCTATTCGGGATTTCGAACCTAAGTCTTTTCAGCTGGAGGAAAAATGCGAGTCGTGCTTGCATCTCTGTACGGAGGGGAAAAAAAAATCCCAAATGTGTGTGTGTGTTCTTCCCAAAGAGAACACAAACACACATCGAAGGAAAGAAAGACATTGCATTATGGCGACATAGACAGAGAACCGCGAAAGGGGGGGGGGGGAGAAAAACTGTAGTATCATTTGTGGAAAATGGTTAATCAATTGATTCAGACGAAAAATTCCCAGAATATATTGGATAAAGCGTTTTGATAATAAATCAACCTTTATACTTTATGAACACGTGCCAGCTACATATCGCCTTTTTTTTTTTTTTTTTTTACAAACCTGTTTGTGAGTATGATTCATTGTGTGTGTTTCGCTTCAACCTAATGGTTGGTGCGGCAGCAACGCTATTTTACTAAAAAAAAAAAAAAATACAGTATTATAGAATAAGGTAGTTTTTTTTTTTTTACCGTTTCCTCCCTTCCTTCCTTCCCCAATAGTGGTCTATGTTTGCAGATAAGTGTGTTCGAGGGGCTGTTTTGTCTGTCTAGATTAAGGACGAAAAACCCGAGTTTCCTGGAGAAAAGTAATTCACCTCTGTGTTCTTCTGGAAAGAGTGTGCAAAGACTAGCACGCTTAACAACAAAAGTACTACTAAAAAAAAAAAAAAGACAAAAACTAACTTTTTTGTTAAAAAAGCAACAAATGATGTTTCATATCAAGGCTATGTTGCTAGTTAGAACGAAATATGCTATCAAAATAAGTGATTGAATTTCGTAAGTCAATCGATTGCACACTAATAGACAAACACCATCTTTGATTACAGTATATTCTTTGCAAAACCCATAGTGCGCTTTGCATTCTTTTCAATGCTTCTCGTATTAAGCATTGAATCACGCAAAGACTATTTTTAGTTTGATTTTATCTTACGGAAAATTAAATTGATATTTGTGTACATTTTCGGATTATATAATAGCAAATGAATATTTCATGTAATTTGAGAGTGTGAAAAGATGATTTTTTTTCCCGAACGATAAAGAATTATTCTGTCTTCGGAACTCTCTCTCTCTTTCTCTCTCCCTGTACAAAACACAAAAACGACTTAATTAAGATAACTTTAATAACTAATGTGTTCATTAAAGGTGTGAATACAAAAACAAAGATAAATCAAAATAAATTGAAAATATGAACTACACACGCACAACCTCTTCGATTTTTTTCTTTAATCAGGTACGCATTCTTTGCTAGCTGGAAAAGTTGAAAAAACGATACCGCATCGGTATGCCATTGGTCATATTAATAAAGGTGCTGATATTCAGCACCGTTGCGTACCGTCCCCACCCCAAAAAAAATAATAACTGTGTGCCTGCAGTTCTGCCATTCTTGAAAACATTTTTAGAAATCTCATGTTTGAACTTAACACTTTGGCATGCAATGACTTTTGAACTGTGATAAATTAATGAAATTTTTCTTCAAGTTGTCCTAAATACAAAGGAATCGCAGAAAGCCACATTAAATAAGTGAAAAGTGTATAACATAGTCGTATCGTTTTTAATTAGAAATTCCTTCCTACAGAAAGCACAGTGAGCGGAAACATTGTCATGGTAGAAAAACTAATTATCATTGTGCTCCAAGGCGGGATAGTGTTTACCGAAAGTTTTCATGTAGACACCACAGAACAACTGAATAAAAATGCGACAGTTATCTTAGCATCTGATTAGAAACCCGAAATAAATCAGTAGCTTAGTATGATAGGCTATTGATTTCGAAAAGTAATTAAATGTTTGAGTTCTGCTGCACTTTTTCCTCTGTTCTTGTTGTTTTAATTTTTTTTCATATGTTTTTGTGACAGTTTTTCCGCTACAAGCAGACTTTTGTGCAAACATACTGATCTTTAAAATTCACCATTTTGTAAGTAATGGAAATCGCAAAATTTGAAATAAATAACAAAAATACTCAGCAGATATCGAGCTTCAATTCTCTTTGCCAGAGATAGCTACGCTTCGGCTCCCCCAACCAATAAGTGGTGAATTCGAATCCCACCGTGGATATGGTTATTGCTAATGCCTTTAGGTGGAAAAATAATCTCAGCTGCATCTAATTTAACTTGCATCATCCAGTTAAGCTAACATTTACTTATTGCAAGTATCTTGAAAAGAAAAATAAAAAAATCCATGTTTGGTATCTAGCGCAGTGAGTTAAAAGCGAATTGTCCCACCTTAATTCACCCACGATATAATGTACGATAGGTTTACAACCTTTAGTGTGTTGGATTCGCATAAAAAAAAAGCAAAAAAGAGTAAAAATATTCACATTTGAAATCCAAGTTTAATATACTGGCTCTAATCATCAGCAAAATGCAGCAAAATTAAGCTGCAGATAGAAACGTGTCTGTTTGGTTTTTTTTTTTTGCTTTTTTTTTGCCTATTTAAATCTGCAACGCATACAGCCTTCAAACTTCATTTTTTTTTATTTTTAGAATTTGCTTCTTGAAGAAAAATATTTCAATAAAAAAAAGGAAAATGATCAAGACCCGTTTTAGAAACCAAAAAACATTGAAAATTTTCAAGCCTTAAATTAGTGTGGTCGCTAAACAAAGAAATTGTCATAAATGTCAGCTAAATTATTTATGTATGATAGCACTGCAATGATATTCGAAACCGCATCCTGTTGCTTGGACATTGATAAACATTGTCCTCTTTCCATCTAGTCCAGATTTCACCATCCTTATTGACATGCTAAAAGTTCTAAAAGATCCGAGTTGATCGTTACTGCCATCTTGGAAAATGCCGACGATTTTTTCCCTCTCTGATAAATACACTACTTGTTTTCTCCTAAAGGAAAAAAAATCATGATTAAAGAATTACAACTAACGAAATAAACAAATAAATAATAATAATAATCCCACATTTTCTACTTCAGAAATATCATCTTCTAAAAACTGAAGTATATGAACGCAGAAACATCTCATTTTATTTATGAACTAATAGCTCTGTATTCACAGAGCACTGTTATTCACTGATTGGCATAGCAACACCTGCAGAGATGTGCGGTACATTTTATGAAGCATCTTGTCTCTTGTTTTCATCTAATATTGTTGTATTCTATAATTTAAAGTTTGTATTATGCGCCTGCTTTAGCTACAATATCGATTTCATATAAAATATTATTATTTGATATGAAATTACTTCAGTGCACGATTATGTCATGAAAGCCAAAAGAAACAAGCGGGTTGGCGATAATATGCAATTATACTGTCAAAGAACACAAAGCAGTAGGCGATTTAGCGACAGTTGCCAATTGATGGGCATTGCAAATATCCTTTTATGTTCTCGACAACATTATTTCCTTAACTGTTTGCTTTTTTTTTTAAGTACGCTACTTTTTCCCTTGGTTTTTTTTTATTTACTTGTTTTGGTGCGACATTATGAAAGCATATGTTTTAAGCTTCTGAAAGTTTTTAAATGTGTCGAAGTAGAATGAGTAGGGGGATTAAGACGATATCACGTTGCATTATATATCCAGTATCATGAGTGTGCGCTGTATTTGTTGGTATTTGCTTAGGTTACACCAATTCTTATTAAAAAAATAAAAATAAAAATAAAAAATGTATCTCTCAAACCTTCTACCAGTCTACTATGAATAACGTATATATATATATTTATATCTACATATGACGCTCATTCATTATTTACAAACATTACATTTTTGAATTGTTATAATATCAACACACTTTTTTTTTTTTTTGAAATACGCATAGCATACATGAATCGGTTCAATGTAACAGTTTTGAATTTTATATTATTATTATTATTAAAACCTCCATGTAGTCAAAAAATTCATCTCGGGAGGTCCCACTATTACACACATAGTTTATCATACCGCGCCTTAAACATATTCACTGTCTCTGCGCTCACCACACTCTTGGCTAATGCATTGCAATCACTCACCACTCTCCATGCAAAAAAAAATCTGCTCTTCACCACCCTTGCTGACACTCTCTTGAGGTGGCTCAAAATGTTTTTTATTTATTTATTTAGCATTTTTTTTTATCTCTGAATCTGGGTTTTCGGACTTTCTAACCCTTATCCAGTCCAAGATTACTAATGTATGATTGGTTTAAGATAGATCGCTTGTAGATTGTATATACTTAAAAAAATCTATCGCTGAACCCAGTGTGGTACAGACAATAATTTTAGTATTTTGTTTAAGAGCCACGAAGTAGAGGCAGTTGCCTTCTGTCCTATTCGCTCTCTCTCTCTCTCTCTCTCTCTCTCTCTCGAAAGTATTGGTTTATTGATATCCTGAGCTCACTATCAGTGAAGGATGTCGGATGGAAAGTGGCTTCCCACCTGTCTTCAAAAGCTAAGTATGGCTAAAGGAGCTCTGCCTTTGGAGAATGAAAGGTGTTGGTATAGATTTTTACTTTTTCATCGTTGATGGATATTCGAATGGATTTTGCTTACTTAAGCAAACCTGGAATCTTTCAGGTTAAGGGAGGAAAGAATTTGTCCTGAACCTCAACTTGAAAGAGTTCTCATATTTAAACATACGTTTGGCTTTTTTCACTCCTTACATGCACCACACAGATGTACTGATGCGCCACAGGATCTTGGACCTATCCTGTATGGGATATGTTAAAAATTATAAATTTAAAAAGTGGTTGGTATTTGCATTCCTGTCAGTCCAATGTTTTTAACAATGTGAAAAACAATATTGAGGTAATGAGTGTGGTTGAAAAAAAAAATGGCCAGAAGAGTATCGTTTACATTATGTATCACTCCTTTTGTCTTATTCTGTTTTAATGTGTCGTGATTTAATTTTATGACTGGAAGGGTGGAGTTAAAAAACTTATTATTGATAAGAATAAGTAAAAAAAATTCATACAAACTTGTGTCTGATGTCTTTGGACATTTGGTATGTTTCAGTTTTGAATAGCTGCATGAAGTTTCTAATGATAAAAAATCTGAACGAAAAAAACACGTACTTGGTAAAGTATTTATCTGAATTTACATTTCATGTTTATAATAAATAATATTTAGCAATCTCATCACTTCATTCTTAGTGCATAGAGCACCGTGTCGAGTATTACACGTGGTTTGTTGCGAGCTCACGATCAAGCATGCGGTTGATGTTTTATATGATGAATTTAGCACGCGCTCCACGTTATCTAATGCCAAATCCGCCTATATGGATTTTACAATGGAAAAGTGTTATAGTGACCCATATCTAATAAAGATTTCCAAATCGAAGAATTCTAAGTCGGAGTGTGTTTATCCGAGTTTTCTAGAAACTTCTACAAAGCGGAAAATTAGCATTCGTATTTTATCTGAATGTGCATCTAAACATGCCGCGTTAAATAAGACACCGTTGCAACGGTCCGATCGATGGTTGGGATGTAAATGCACGAAGGATTTCTGTGCACTCAAACAGTAAGTGTGTAGAATGTTACATGAAGAAAACTTTTGTCCATGCCAGGTACGACGCTCAGCATCTGGAACATCTCACTGGCCGTAATTTTGTAACTGGCTCACAGTTAATCGCCGATTACATCGCTACATCTTGTCGCGAAGACGGTGTCATCAATGTATGAACAGAAACCAATCGTCATGTGGCTGTAGAAGTTTTGAAAATTGTCGACGTGTGTGTGATGAGGTATGTTCTACTATTGATTCGTTGATCCGTTTATTTAAGAAGGTCGTAGAAGATATCTGTGACTGCCGCAAAACAAATTGTCCTTGCTGTTAGATGATGCCGTTAGCTGCATGAAGTTCGTATTTTCAACACTATTGAACTCGTCTACATTTTTCCGTGCAGTGAAATACATCTTCATGATCGCTTCCTATCTCTGGTCAGCGGATTCTTCAGGGTGGTCTGTCGAATATATATATATATGTGTGTGTGTGTGTGTGTGTGTGTGTGTGTGTGTGTGTGTGTGTGTGTGTGTGTGTGTGTGTGTGTGTGTGTGTGTGTGTGTGTGTGTGTGTGTGTGTGTGTGTGTGTGTGTGTGTGTGTGTGTGTGTGTGTGTAAATGGAGAGGAAACAGGAGAATTCCCGGTGGAGAGAGGAGTCAGACAAGGATGCAAGTTACCACCATTATTGTTTAACTTTTATAGTGAACAAATGTTTAGAGAGGCGCTTGAGGATGTAGAAGAAGGAATAAAAATAAACGGAAGAATCATTAATAACTTAAGATATGCGGATGATGTAGTAGTGATGGCAGAAAGTGAAAATGGGTTACAACAAATTATTCAAAGAATTGAAAACTCTTGTAAAGAGTATGGACTAAGAATTAACACAAAATAGACCAAGATAATGATAATGGGTAGAAAAATAGGAGATAATGTAAAAATAAGATGTGGAGGAAAGATTTTAGAAGAAGTGGAAAGATTTCAATATTTAGGAAGCTGGATCTCAGAGAAAGGAACTTCAGAGTTGGACATTAGAAATAGAATAGGCAAAGCTAAATCGGAATTTATGGAAATGAAGAGAATTTTAATAAACAAGAACACTAAAATAGGCGTTAGAATTGGAATAGTTAAAGCAACAGTTTGGAGTATTGCAAGTTATGGAAGTGAGTCATGGACACTAAGAAAGAGAGAGAGATATGGAAAGAATTAATGCATGTGAAATCTGGTGTTATAGAAAGATGGAAAAGATTAGCTATACAGAAAGAATATCAAATCAAGAAGTTTTAAGACGAGTTGGGATGGAAAGAACACTGTTAAAGAATATTATGCAAAGAAAGACTAGATTTGCAGGACATCTTCTGAGAGGTTCTTCGGGACACCTGACAAGAACTATATTACAAGGGAAAGTTGAGGGGAAGAGAAGACGTGGAAGACCAACTAGAGAGTGGTTTAATGACATCGTGGAATGGACTGGTTTAAGAATGATGGAAGCGACAGACAGAGAGAAATGGAGAAGAGCTGCTCATCTGCTGCAACCCTCTTGCTAGAGGATGCTACCGGACGACTACGACGATATATATATATATATATATACACTTTCGTTTCCAAAATCAAATACGTCAAACTCAACAAATCAGATTTAATGGCAAATTTTGATATTGTTTCTCTCTTCACGAATGTACTTACTCAAGAGGTCTTCTCATCTTCTCAAGAACAAACTATCCAAGAAATTATTTTCTTTACTCTCTCACTCTGTAAATTCAGGATACTTCAAATTTGAAAATAAGATTTACAAACAGAACTCAGGATTGGCTATGGGCAGTCCGCTCTCTCCGATTCTTGCTGATATATTCCTTAGTGACTTCGAAGAAACGGCGATTAATTCCTCTACACTGAAACCCAAAATCTGGTACCGTTATACAGATGATGTATTCCTTATTTGGGAACATAGTTTAAATAACCTCAATATTTTTCTAGACCATTTCAACAAGTTTCATGAGAATATCAGTTTCACCTACGGACTGGAATCCACAACTGTCTTTCCTTTTTGGACTTAAAACTCACAAGATGCACTGATAACATCAAAATCTCTATTTTTAGAAAACCAACACACACACACAGACAGATACCTTCATGCTTCTTCCCATCACTATCCTCCGCAGAAATTTGGAATTATTTCAACCCTGGCACATCGCGCCAGATCTTTACAACAGATGAAACAGAGATTGAAATTGAGCTAAATTTACTAAAAAGGGCTTTTGTCAACAATGGTTTCTCTCTTAAGAAAATTGATAAATTTATCTCTCACCGTCGTTCTTCTACCATTGAAGATTCTTCTTCCCCAAGAGCATTTATATCTTTACCATACATCAGCTCTCTCTCCCAAAAACTGGCGAAAATTCTTAGGAAATTCAACATTACAACGTGTTTCACTACGTTTCCAAAATTTCGATCAATACTAAGTAAACCTAAAATAAAACATCTCCCTCTCCAGTATCCAGGAGTCTACAAGATCTTGGGTGAATGTGGCAAACCATATTACGGTCAGACGGCTAAATCTATCCTTTTACGTATTGAGGAACACAGAAGAGACATATCCTACAATAGGAACACAGAAGAGACATATCCTACAATAGGAACACAGAAGAGACATATCCTACAATAGGAACACAGAAGAGACATATCCTACAATAGGACCAGAGCCAGCGCTCTCTCAAGTCACGTTCTCTTCTCTATTAACTCGGATGAAGGCCTTCAACACCTCGTAGACTGGTCGCAAACTTCTAATATTCATATGATGAGCTCGAAAGGAAGAGAGTCGAATCTAAAGAAATATCCCTTGATTCATCCCATATAAGCAACAGCCTTAGCTACAATCTTTCTGACGCACACATCGCCACTGTCCAATATACTGGCGCTCTCGTGACAACTCTCGCATGTAGTCAACTTTAATTGGAATTTCAGCACGCATCCCTGTTTTAAACTGTACTTATATTAGTTCTGTTGATGTAATTTTATTATGTCTCTGTTATTTTATATATAAGTCTTTGTCTTTGATCCCTGAAGAAGTTGAATTTTTTCAGCGAAACTAGTAGTATCTCAGCATTAAACTTTATTCTTTTTATTCTCGGTATTATAGTCATTCAAACTAATTTTTTCATAACATTATCTACCGAGTAAATATATATATATATATATATATATATATATATATATATATATATATATATATATATATATATATATATATATATATATATATATATATATATATATATATATATATATTTAAAATTTGAATAAGTTAGACAATTGTTTAGATTAACTGAAACAACAGTGTTCATATTAAAGTTTGTATTATCACTAATTAAAAAAAAAACACAAATAAGAACAATTCTTGCAGTAATTTTTTTTTTAACCAAGTCTTTAAAAAACACCTTGAGTGGGCCTAATTAAACCATAGTAGTTTAATAAAGCCCTTGAACAAAATTAAATATTTAAAAAAGAATATAACAATTATTTTTAATTGTTATTAATCTTAATCATAATTATTAGCTTAAGAACAGTCATAAGGGCATACAAATACGCCACATTCTTCTTTGGTGAGACCAACACACTCTTCATGGTACCATTTAAGACCCCATGTGCATTGCCTCATATCAGCAACCTTTTCTTCTCTGCATCCATGGCAATACCACCCCTCTTTTGACACTTTTTTGTTCCTTTATTATTATTTTTAGTTTTTGGTTCTTCCTGTTTTTTAGTGGCAGCCTTCTCTTTCTTACTATCCTTTTCTTTGAAAAGAACTTTGGTCACTCTCTGGCCCTTATAATTTAAAAGCTTTTCTTCGTGGTGTTGCCTTTACAACTGCATAATTTGGCGTTGGCATTAACTCCTGAAACGACGACTTCAAATTTTTAGATTTGCCAATGGAATCTCATCATCGGAGTTATCTGAATCACAAGATGGAGGATTAGGACATGTCCTTACAGCTCAATCAGGATTCAATAATTGAGCTTTACGTATAGAAATTGTTGGGTTTTCTTTAAAAATAACTTCAACCAATCGTTTCTTGCGAGGCCACTTTCTTTATTGAAGTTATTCCTAATTTCATTTTGTTCGCAAAATATAAAAGTTTGCCTGCGTGTAGCTTTTGGAGTTAAATGGGACGCCAATTGAAGCAAACTTTACTATTCTTTCTACCAAGTTCTTCTCTTGTTCTTTTGTTAGCACAGCATTTTTTCCTAATCTTTTCGTCATCTTCTCTGTCTTTAAATGGTTCCTCAATGTTCTTCTATATAATCCATAGCGTTCTGATGCTGCACGTTGTGATAGTTGTCCTCTTTGCACAGCTTTCATAGCTGCTTCTAGTCTTTTATCAGTCATCCAAAGACCCCGTTTCTTCTTAACTTCTGACATTTTCAGAGGCCTTTAGCAATAAAATAAGTAACTATTATGAGCAATCACCAAAAAATAAAATCAGAAATTATAGCAGTCTAATAAGGCCCATCAACAAATTTACTTGGCCTTATTAACCGCCGCGAACTAGATTAGATCACATGTATTTTCACGTAAAATATGAATTCAAATCAATTCAAACATTTTTATCATAAAACTGAATGTTGAAAGAACAATTTAAATTAAAAATAATGCCAAAAGAACAATATTTGTAATTAAAACGTACGAATTATTGCGGCGTAATATTATTAAATGGGAAGACAACCACCTCCCACAAAGGTCTAGGTCAAACTGACACAATACAGTCGCTAGATAATATGGCACCACTGATTTGCCATTGCTTATTGCGTCTTCTGTGTGTGTGTGTGTGTGTGTAAGAAACTAAATCGGCGCAACTTACCGTAAATGTGATTTTTTTTAAACGAGCTTTATTAGACACTGGGCCTTATTTGCCTGATGTACCTTATCTATCTATCTATATATATATATATATATATACACACACACAGGTAACCCTCGTATAACACGGTTTCGATATAACGCGGTCTACAAACTTTAGTAACCCTTTATCTTTTCATATATTTTTCAACTCGCAACTTAACTTAAAAATCAAATTTTATCTTCGTTAAATTTGTGTCTGCCCGTATAAGTAGCGAATTTATATTGGAGGAAATACCATTTAGCACGCATTTACGTCAATTATTTACCTTATAAAGTATTTAATGTTGAAAATAGCCTTCGTTTTCTGCCAGGAAAACGCATTAAAAATCATAAGTGTGTTAATCTCAAGCTGAGCACTTTATTTTTTGGTGAGTTACATACAATATGTAATGCTTTTTTTTATGTAAAAAAAAATTATTTTTATAGTAATGGCCACTTAGAGCGCTTTTGCGATATACGCGTTTGTTAATTACGGATAAACTCACCCATTGTAAACTGCCAAGGTAACAATTGAACAAGACTGAAGATACATTCGGTTTCAATCAGCACATGAGACTCAACCTTCGCGAACTTCTTCATAAGTGCTCCAATCTCTTCAATAGTGAATTAATTGATGGGGAAATAGACTTAAATGAGGAGGAACTCGTGAAATTAATAGATGACGTCGAACCAAATGGCGGGGAAAGTTCTGCCGAAGATTCTGATTGTGATGAATTCGTTAAAAATTTCAGTTTAAAGAAATTAGAAGGATTGGACTTGGCAAGAAAGTTATTTTATGGATAACGATCTCTCAATGGAGCGCTACAGAAAATTCAAGAGACCATTAGATATTTGTTTAGCTCCGTATTATGAACTTAATAAAAAATTGCAGCATAGTGGTAAGTAATGTCTTATTACTGACTTCTTGATAACTAAACCAGCCGAAGTATGCAATGAGAATTATAAATGATGTCCAAGAGATTTCAAGTGATGACGACTTCCGACCACTCGTAAATAAAGAACATCTACGAAATGTTAGTTTTGAGGAGAGTGATGCCGATTAAAACATACACTTTATTTTATTTTGCGTGAAACATTTATGCATTATGGGCAATGAAGTTTACGTACAATTTATATTTTTTTATAATTTTATACTATGTATTTGTTTCATAGTTTATGTTTTCTTAACCTACATGAATTACCTGAATTAAATAAAAATTTTTTTTTTGTTGGATATGTCATTGTTTATATAATCTTTAAAAAAAAAAAAACGATTTCGGAACCTAACTCTACTTTTTCTATGTGATCTGAGTCTTGCATAACGCGATTTATACAACGCAGCATTTCTGTGGAACCTAACATCCGCGTTATACGAGGGTCACCTGTATATACATATATATATATAGGCTGCGGGGTTCGAATCCCGCCGAGGGCATGGATGTTTGGGAAGGTCTGTGGAAATATTAGTGGTGGTGGTCGGTGGTAGATAGCGTTGGTGTAGTTGCAGTCAGTTGGTGGATTGAGAGTAGTGGAGACAGAGTTGTAGAGAGGGTGCCCTCCCTCGATGAGTACTTGGACTCTCTGGAGGTATCTAATAATTATATATATTGGATTACATGTATTTATTTTTACATAATCTGGATTCTGCTCTGGAGATACAAAAATGAAACATTTAAAGTCACTTAATGCCTCTAAGAAAGCCAGGTGGTGGTGGTGTTCTCACGTTGGGCGATATCAAGTCACCTACATAAACAATTACAAACATTCTTGTCCAAGGTGTGATTCCCTAAGCTAACCACTCAACCATTCAGGACGGAAATTTATTATGTTTCCAAGTATGACACCTAAATATTATTATCTACTGGAAATCGATAATAATAATAATAATAATAATAATAATAATAATAATTTATTTCTTAATAATAATAAATATTAATAAATAAATAATAATAAATCGAAATAAATTATCGGAAAATGAAAGAAATGAAAATTGTTTGCATCTATATAACATTTTATTTCAAGTGACGCATATCTGATATTAAAATTCATTTATCTATTTAATTATTATTATTTTAAATATATAAATATCTTTAAATATATGTTTCTAAAATTTTGTAAGGGAAAATAACTATCTGGATATGACTAGCTTTTCGAATGCCTAATTATTAAATAATTGAACTTCCAAGCACTTATATGTCGACACACTTTTCGCAAAGTTCTCAATAAAACGTTAACGATTAACATTTCTGACATAAAGGGTGAAGCAAAATTCTTTTCATACCCCCCCCCCCCCGCTATCTGACAGGGAAACAGTGAGTGGAAAAATTTATGAGCCAATTGCTCGCCCTGAGCGGGCTTGAAGATTAAATATCAGAATCGGAGTTTTATTGAGAATTATATATATTAGATTTAAATAAAAATCAAAATGGTGTTTTATAACTTTGGATTCTTTTAACAATTAATTATTTAGACAGTGTAAACATATAAATATAAAAATAAACATGCATATAAATATATAGTTGAATTTTAGAGAAGAAATAAATATAAAAGAAATCTTCTGACCTAACGGTTCTTTGTGATGTCAACAATCGCAGTTCTAAGTCTCTTGTAGTAGGTATTTATTTCCCTTGGTAAGAATTCCTTCCCTGAATATAACGGATCTTAGGGGGTTCCTATACCCCTCTGGGAAACTCCAACTTGCCATACCAAGAAAGAAAAAAAAAGCGTCTCTTTTTTTAGCACCTCCACGTCTAGTTCCGCTGACGTGAACACGACTGTGGGAACTCCGTGCTAAAAAACTTCGCATCTACGTTGAATGAAGAGCGTAGAAAAACCCTGAGGTTATGGCCTATGACCCTGGTTAGAGATGATAAGCCACAAACTACCGTCAGCTGTTCCTTAAAAAAAGACAGGAAAGAGCTGGATACCCGACAAAAACTAAAAGGAAATCTGCTTTTTGAGGTGAAAGGTAGGTAAGGAGAAAGATAGATTAATTGCAGCCGTTATAACAGTCCACCGTTATAAGCTCCTGTCTTCTTGTAACCATCTGACATCCGCCAATGTCGACCTGTGGTTCCCATTTAATACCCCTTGATTAAAAGATTCTCTTTGGAGAATTCTGAACATCTGCGCAAATTATAGTATTAAATATTCTTCTCGATGTTGGTGTACCTTATTATTAACTGCGTTAATCTTAATTAAGTTATTACTAAATTATTATAACAGCTGTACAGAATAGTTTTTTCGAATTATTACATTTGTTATATAATAACCAAATAATTAAAGCCTTTTCCATACTCTCAAAATAAAAAGTATTAATTAAATATAAAGATTTAATATTAATAATTTTATAGCATTATTAAGAATGCTATCTGAAATATATTCGAAATTGTTTGCTCCGTTAACAGAACATTGTTTAATAATGTTGAAGAAATTTTACATTCATTTAGCAATGTTAAAAAAAATATATTAAATTTTATATTATATTTCATATTTTATATTTAATTAGTAAATGTTATATAAAATTTAAAACTGAAATATAAAATTATAATTATTAAATTATATAACATATAATATATAAATTTATTATATATGAAATCATATATAATAAATATTTTTTTTAAAAAAATTATATTTAAATTTATTAAAGTTAATGAAATGAAATTTGATATATATTTGTTAGATTTATTTTTACACGTACAGAATTAAATTTAATCACATTAAATTTGTTATAAGCTGGATTAGATTTTTATATATTTAATAATTTAAAGAATTTTATTTCAATACAATTCTTGTGTCTGTAACTCATTAATTACTTTTTATTTATATTTACATATTCATTTTATTCGTGTATTTCTTTTGTTCAAACATATATTTTTGTTCTATTAGATGATAGGGGTGTTTTCGTCTCATTTCATGCTGCCTTCACCTTCTGAAATATAGAATCTTTTAATTTTGAATTCATTTAATTGTTTTCTCAATACGTAAATTCTGTATTGAGTAAATTCTGTTTTCTGGATGATTAGACCTTTCCTCACTTCTGCCAGAAATTATAATCCTTTGTCTTCTTATCTAATGTTATCTAGGATTCACAGATAAAATTAAAAAGACACAAAATTAAAAAGAATAATGTTATTTGAATAACTTGGGTTCATTGTATTATTTTATTTAATAATAAAAATATTAGTCATTAAGGTTACTTTTTTTTTTCAAACAGGGAAAAAAAGATATAAGAAAGCTATAAATAAAATCAAATAAGAACTTAAAAAACAAACCTTGGAGAACACTAAACTTACTTTTAGATATAGAAAGAAAGGATATTCTATGAACAACTAAATAACACACCTTTAGAAGTTGAATATAAAATAACAAGTAACAACTACAATGCAAATATTTTAAAAGAAACTATTATTTAGACAAAATGACCTTTGTACTAAACAATGTAAAACCTGACATCTAGTTAACGAGATGCTGATAGTACTTCCAAAGTCTTTTCTTCATCGAAAGGTCATTCATCGTAGAACTCTAGAAACAAAAGGTTACCCTACTCCAAAGCAACTTCCGCTTGCTTCACAAGCAAATCAGACATTGTATTTTCCAACAATAACGGAAGATGAACTGTTCCTTGTAATTCATCAAATTAATCTAAACAAATGTGATATTAAATATCATTCACTTAGCCTAGATTCATGAAATCCATCCGCCTAAACTCTGATAACGCAAAATCCATAGTATTAATAAACTCACTGAGCTGAGCTAGCCAGTTGGACAATACATAACTATGCGACATCCACCATCCTACATACAAAGTACACACAATAGTAAAACTATTACCGTCATTTCGGTTTATCGTGCCGTAACAATACGGTACGATAAACCACGTCCATAGTAAATTCCCGATAGTGACAAGCAAGCTTATGTAGAGACTAAACTACAGCATCCGCATTCATGAAAGCACTCCACAAGGCATTATGTGAAAGTATATTAAGATACGCTGCAACAACATATGCACTTCTAATTATCGCCTCCTTATATTCCTTAATATCACTACTGTCTAAAATGGTCAAGTTGACTTTTGGAAGCAAACAGGTTATGCTCGACTTTATGCTCAGTAATTACAGAACATAAATTACTCGCAGCCAAAGTATGTCACCAAACTGTTATGCTAAAACATTACTTCGATGATAATCACGAAGAAATAGGCAGGGAAAAAAATCCTATAAATATATTTTGAAAAAAGAGAGAAAAATCTATCTCTATTAATTAGGATCTTTTCTCTGTCGTGCCCAATAACGACTCCTTTCCTACTTATCTGCAAGAATAGGAAATTTTGTAGGTGATGATTTTTCTGCCAATTAACTAAGTTAGCAATATTCATATCTTCTCAAGGATTCGTTCATTTTTTTTTCTTCTCTAAAGGCGCGCGCACACGCACACACACACACACACACACACACACGCGCGTGCGCGAATATGTGCCTGCATGACCAGAAAAGCTATACATAATATTTTTAAGATATACATCACGAAGAATATTAAAATATAGGATAATTACCAAAGCACATTGCTTACGATTTTTATTTCATATCAAATCACAAAAAGTTAAAATGATCGTACATAATATGGAATTCAGCAATGTGAAGAGTAATGTAAATTTTATATTTCTTTCTTAATTCCTATTATCAACACAATTTTCCCCGGAAGACGGCGCTCTTTGACGGAATATACATTTATAACTATCTCATCGTTAAGGATATGTATTAAATGGCGATGGTTATAATAAACACGTAATTTATATTAACTTGGACTATCCTCAAGCCTTTTTGAGAAGCAGGAAGGAGATAAAAATATTCAAACTAACCAAGTTGTTTTGTATATTTCAATGAAGACTAAAATAAATAAGTCTTCATTGCATTTTAGCTGTTACAAAGAAATAAGAAAGAAATGAAAAAGAAAAATTTATTAATTAATAAAATAAGATAAATAATAATAATAAATAAATAAAATAAATAAATTTCAAGCAAAAATATAAATAAATAAAATAAGATAAATAATAATAATAATAAATAAACTAAAATATAAATGAATAAAATAAGATAAATAATAATAATAAATAAACTAAAATATAAATGAATAATATAAGATAAATAATAATAATAAATAAACTAAAATATAATATACACATAAATAAATAAAATAGAATAAAATATACAAATAAATAAAAATAAAAATAAATTAAAAGTTAAAAACAATTAAATCCCGCTAAATTCCTTTTGGAAAATTTCACGAAAATTGCAAAATTTAAATTCGGTGGCAAATTTTCAAGCAAAAAATGTGAAAATTACTTATGCGTTTTTACAGAGAATTTCCCCCAAAAAATATATATATATATTTCCTTTACATTTTCATTGAATTTTTGCAACAGGATTTTAATCTTTTCTTTAAGGAAACTTTTCATATTCGACTTCACAGGGAGGGTTCACTTATTCATTTGTGTCTTCTTGTAGAATTGAAGAGTGAATTTTTTACTTATAATATACAGACGTAAAATCTTAAAATATACCTCCTGGTAATCGTTTGGAAATGGCTTTACAAAATTTTTAGTCACCAAAGCTAAAGACTGCCACTGGGGTAAAAAAAAAAAATGAATTATATGTTTTTTTGAAAACATGATAAATCCAAAAGAACATCTAATACGAAATGAGCCTTTTTCTCGTAAGATCTGGGAAGCAGTCGGAAGAAAACTGGTTAATGGTAACAAAACGTGGCGGCACTCACAGTATCTGCAGGCAGCGGTAATAAAAGATTCGACAGTGAATCATAAAATACTTATTTTAATAAAAGGAATCGAGTTCAACGTTTACTATCTTCTGCTACTTTATTATTGAGCTCAGTGAAGTTGTTTAGGAAACAAATGTACCCTTTTATCATCTTCCATAGCGATTGCTGGATGGAATATCTTCAATAAAGGAAAATTATGAACTGACCACTGAAACAATCTTTGAGTTTGATTTAATATAATTTTGAGTGATCTTTGGATATTCGAGAATAAAAGCTTTGTTTCTGTTTGAATTTCTTTTCTCTCTCAAGAAAGTGAATATTTTTAGGAATGACGAAAAATCCTAGTATACATTGATATACTAAAATATGGACATTTCGTAATAACATTACTGTACAGTAAGACTGTTCATATATTAGATAAGGAATGTTTCACATTCATGATTATACTTCATTACAAACTACAAACTTCATTATAATTGAAATGGAGCAGTTAATATTCAATTCTAAGTGCATGTTTGATTGAAAGTCGAAAACGGCTCTGAACGCCAAGCATGGAATTTTTTCAAGCCACTTTAGACCTCAGTAAGTTCAATGGTGGTGGTGGTCTCACACTGGTGATGAAATTCAACTAATTAAAACTAAAAATGGACCATTTTATTGAATATTATGACTAAATAATATGTACTCATTGTGTTTTGAAGCAAGCCACCAAAACAATGCTTGCTCTAAATATGCTCTAAATCTTATTCTATCCGTTGCTAGGCTTATATCTTTTATTAGAATTATCAAAATCAATAAACGCACTCGTGTTTCCAGTCTTTGTGTTTTTTTTTTTTTTTTTTCGATTGGAAGGTATTTTATCATCCTTCTCTTTCACCGCCAGTGATCAAAGGGGCTCAAAAAAAACCGTTGATGCACTTTGTTCATCCGTCGAGAATTTTACTCCGTTACTTTCAACAGAGAGAGGGGTTGCATTGCATGTGAATGACCTTTAACCTGCTGACCGTGACATTGTACAACAAGGTCACACGTTTACCGCTTTTTTTTATTTATTTTTCCCTTTCAACGAGAGGCCAGTGATCTTGAAACTTCAGTAAGTTGGAAAGAAAGAGTTACATCAAGAAAGGATAAAGGAATCACCAGGCCAAGTAGGAAGAGTGTGTTCCGGCTGCACGCACTTACAGGTAAGAAGAAGGAGAGAGAGAGAGAGAGAGAGAGAGAGAGAGAGAGAGAGAGAGAGAGAGAGAGAGAGAGATGGAGAAAAAAAATCAGTGCATTCACCTGAGAAATTGACGAGTGAATAGCTTTCTCCCCAAACCCCAATAGGGACCTGTTTGTCGAAAGAAAGAAGCGAATTTAGGTGACCTCTACATTTGTGGGTCGTGGGAAGCCAGTCGATCGTTATGCCTGCGACAGTAGCCAGCCCATTGTCAACCTCTGTCAGAGCCGTTCCGTACCGGACCACTCGAAGCGAGAGTGAGACGCCGATAGGGAGACGCTAAGACGGCGGAAGCTCACAATGGAACCACGGCAATGGGTGTCTCCGACCGATGACGCATAATCCGATGCGAAAGTGTCAGTATTTGCGGATAAGGAACGGAGGGTGGGAGACGTGGCGTAGTGCAGCTGCTTTCATACGATCTATCGGACTTTCTCTCCCCCCCTTCTTCCCCCCTCCCTACTTATTTCTTTCCAACAGCGTTCTCTTCATCCATGGTAATGCCGAATAGTTCATCAACCTACTGGTTGTTCAACAATTTGCTATAAGAATGAGAAACCTTACCATGGAACGTCTTTTGCCCGAAAAAATGCTCAATTCAACCCTGTCCTTTTTATTACAGTCATCCTCGGTATACTCTGGAGGACTTCTGAATGATTTAAAGGCATGTTTAGTTTGAGGATTGAAGCTCGTATAGGCAATTTGAGGACATTTAACACGCCAAACTCAATTTATTCCATCCATTACGATTTAAATCACTCTCGGCGTTCGTCTGACCCCTTTATACATTTATTTTATTTTCCGTTTATCGCCAAGCAGTTGCACTGAACTGTATCTGAAGTTTTATAATCAATCAGTCACGCTTATAAAAGTAATATGCATAAACTTGTATGAGAAATTCAAACTGGTTCTGATTTATCCTATTTTTGGTCACGGGATCTTGTTGGTATTCGTTGCATATTTTTTCTTGAGAAATTTCATGTGGTCTGCAATCTTCGAACTCTCTTAATTAACTCTCTTCATATGCTGAAATTAGCCCGAAACGTGAATTTTATCTTCACTAAAAATGGTGAGCAGTCTTATGAAGCTCTGTGCAAAATGACACTTTTCCCTATCTGGTTGGACGAGTGGTTAGTGTATTCGCTCTCCAACTAACAGGTTACGGGTTCGAATTCATCCGAGACCGCTGCCCTGCTAACTGGAGACCTGAAGTGGATTGAAAAAGTTCTACGTTCCATCTCTAAAGCAGGGTTTCTGGATTATTTTTAAAATATTAATTATATATATATATATACACTACAAAATATACTATAGGTTTTCAAATCACCTTTCGTAGGTGGGAGCAACATAAAAAAAATAGCATTTGCTTCCATAGTTGGACACACAAAAGAAAGGCTGTTATAAATTCGATTCTAGTTGCATGGGCTCCCGAATTAGTCCATCGATGGCACAGACAAGTAAGATTTTTTTTTATTTTTCCTTACGAAAGTTAGGGTTTTTAAACCCTTAATTGAAGAAAATCGACAAAGGAACTCTCATTATTTCACTATTTAGGTTTTAAATCCACGAGATGGCGGCACGCGTCCACTGTAACGTCTTGATTCATTGATAGCTTAAGATCACTATCGGTGATGACTATAGTATGAAGCCGGCTGCTGGTCGTTATTCAGAAATTTACGGTTAAAGAAGTTTTTTCCTATTCCGTGAGAATAAAAGTCATTACTGTATTTTAAAAAATGTACTTAAATTACGAAAATGTTTTACATGCTCTAGTTTCACCACTTATAATGCAATGGAGGTTTTTATTGTTAGCTGTAGGGAAAGGTATTAAAATGCATCTTAAAATTGTTTGATGTTATTCAAAGGCGCTCAAATGAGATGGGAGAGAATGTCATCATCCTGTGTGAGACTGTTTTTAAAGCGATATGATTAGTTTCTTACTGGGATTCAAAAAATAAATAAGTAACAATTCATGTATAAAAATTCTGTTTGTTGAATTGGTGTACATCATTCCTCCACTCCAACACTCATGAAAATCAAGCGGCAGCAGGTTAACATTTATACATAATCTGGCTGCAACCCTATCAGACCAGGTTTAAAATTTCTATTTTGTACTTTATACAGACTTGTATGAATATTGATTAAAACATATAGATAAATAGATCAATAAAAATTATTCTAAAATAATTGTAGTAAAATAATTTCACTACAATGCAAGGCTATGAACGAATTCAAATGAGGTACAAGGCTAGTTTATATCACGTGCATAACTTAGGCATCTTGGATAACTTGTCATGGGACATATTAAAGATTTGAAGATGTTATTTCACAATAAGTTTCTCTTTATGTAGTTGGAATATGAATAATCATCATTTTTTGTCGTATGAGGTAAATTCATATGCAATGTGAACTGTTTTTCACTGTTCTCTGTGTTCTAGCTTTTAAAGTATGGAACAGTACGAACAAAAGCCTTGTTTTGTATATTCCAAAATTCTAAGAGGATTGAAAGTCAGCAAACTTGAATGAGATCTTGCTTTAAATAATTAGAAGGCATGAAGAGGTTTGACTACATTAAAAGAGAGTCTACACAAGAAACAGGAGAGTATTTCCAGTTATATTTGTAATTCATTTGTGCAATGTGATATTATGCAGGTAAAGAGTGTTGTAAAGGGTAAGTCATTAATTGATAACCATTTGATTTTGCCTTTAACTAACTTCTCTACACTCAGAACTAATTTTAAGAGAAATCCCTAGTTTTAGCGACCTTAATCACCACTCTTGAGATGCTGATCGTGCGATAATTTGCAACTTTTCTTGAGCCCCCCCCCCCCCCCTTTATGTGACTGAATAATTTTTGATTCCTTCCACTTCCTTGGGACTCTACCAGAGCTTTTGACTCAAATTAAACGATCTACAGTAAAACACTGCCAATTCCCCTAGCGCATTCTCACAATATGGGAGCTGATGTCCAATCCAAATGCTTAGCTGATCACATCAAGGTTCTGTAATATCCTCTTCTCCTAGTTCCACATCAACTCCTATCACATCTATTACTGAAATATCGACAACTGAATGATACATTCTTGAAAAGTGATCACAAAATAATTACTATTTTGTCTACTTCAGTAACCTCCCTAGCATATATATTCGTCAAAATTAATCTATCATGGTTATCCTTTCTCTTACTTACTACATACTGAAAGAATTCTTTAGGATTATTCTTGGCGTGCACAGCGAATCTACTCTCATATTCTGAATTTGCCTTTGTTACTATATCCGTCACCTTTCTAACCTCAGTTTTATAGTGCTCTGCTGAACACCTTTCCCTTCGAACTCCCTCCACCTGAATTTTTCAGTTCTACTTAATGCTTTAGGTCAGTCTTTAATTCTCTGTTTATTAGTTCTCCTAAATTAAGTATGCAGTTAGCTATTCGTTCCACCAAACATCACTTGACCATTTTACATGCACTACTAACATCTTCTTCATCTTCATCACGTTGTCCCATGATGCTACTGCAAGCAATCTCTTAAGGTTCTCGTAATTACCAGTTCTGTAATTCCACATGCAACCCTTTGAATATTTTACACATTTAGCCATCTCCTAGATCAAAACTGAATGATCGCTCTCGCCGATTGGCGGCAGTGTAGACACTTAGTTAAAGACAATGCCTCTGATAATCACAAAACCCAGAACTCTTAATCCCTAAAACCTTTCATCACCTGTTGCCTTATGTAAATAATCCTCAGTAGCTGTATAAATTCCATTTCCTTCGGCCTATATTAGGACCTTTTCGCTTTTCAATCTATATTTCTGTAATTGATGACCACCCTAATAATCACCTTCCCTCAATAATTGAGTTGTTGATAATAATAATAATAATGTTAATAAAATAATTGTTGATACGTATCACAATCATCCTTTGCATTCCCTGGCCAAGAGCAGCAACGGACTTAATGTTTCCTTTGCCTGTCTCACACTAGATGGCCTCAATGCACTGTTTTGAGGCCATCTAATGTGAAATGCTCTCAAATTATTTTCTACAATTTATCCACTATAATCAGTAATATCCCTCCAAGTGGGGAGGAGCATTACTGATGATAGACGATTACTTGGTAGTTCTGCTGTGCCATTCACATTGTCATGCACACATTTGTCAACCGCATTGAAAAGTACCGCCGTTAGGAAGTTGCAAAATTTGCGTTTCATTGAATTCCCAGACATATTTACAAATTTTTAAACCACCTTAAATCGTGGACATTTTTTTTCATGCTGGAAGAGCCCCATGTAGCAAATAAAAAAAATTCGATACAGTAGAGAATTCTATCATATACTTAATGTTAGCTGCTCCATAGCAAATGGAAATAATGGGGAATTTGAATCCTTTACAGAATACAAGGACATAAGGTGGATTTTATCTTCGCAAATCTGACAAACCTGGCAAATACGAACAATTAAGTTTGTGTAATTAGAATTATTATTATTTTCTTTATTATTTTATGGTAATTCCATACACGCGAGGTGGTTGAAACTTAATAGTACATCATTATCACCACAGATGGACAAAAATTGAGGAGAGAAGAAATTTGTTAACGTTGGATTTTGAAGACCTGTAGTTATACTTTTCAGGAACTACAAGGAGAAGCTGTTTGGAGGTAGTAGTAGCAGTAGAAGGATTAAATGAAGACCTGGAAAACTTTGATTTGTGAGCTGAAGTGGGAAGGTGTGTTAGAAAGCTGGTATATGTTTTAACAGATTTAAAGAAAGTGGAAAAATATATTAATGTCAGTTCTGATAAACAGGGTAGTCCAAGAAAATATCTGTAGAAAACGCAAACAGCAGAGACTGAATGTCCATGTAAAAGAGAATGGAGCGAATTAGCGAATTGTAGATAATTGTATCAACCGAATTGCTCTCTTATGTACTGAATCATGCATTTGTATGGAGCTCTTAGGCAGAGCATCCAAAATACAAGAATAATATTCAGTGATTGGACAGATTTGTATTGAGTTAATACTTCAAATGCCTTGAGTGAAGAACGTATACAGTAATTCATTACTTTGGATACTGGCGATGCGATATTTGTAAGATGCTTATGCAAAGAGAAATTGAAAGAGTCAGTAATCTCAAGAAGAGATTACTTATCTCATCTTGTCCACACATTTAGATTTTGAGAAAGGTAAGTATGGAAGAGAGAGGGGCCCTACAAAGTAGAACATCGGATAGCGCTATGTGGTGGTATAACCCAATGGACTGATGCAACTAGTGGAGTTCTAACAGGAACTCCAATAGTGGTACAGTCGCTGTTCTTGATAAATCATCGAACGTCCTTTAATCTCCAAAAGGAATAAGAAGATTCCTTTAGACCTAATGCTTTGAATTTAAGTGGGCAACCAATGTTCATTATTCAAGCTTTCACCGATAGTAAGTCCGAGCAATCAATGAATCTTTTCCAGAAAGAGCACGTGGCACTAACCAGCAACACTAGTATTATTTTCTGTAACAGTGTGAGCCACTGCTACAGAAGAGATTACTCTTCTGTAGCAGTTGTGACAATTGAGCTTAAATTGCATTAAATTTCCCAAAATATGTGAAACACTAATACTTCAAGATCTCAGTTTACATTCTAATCTACCAATAGGTGTCCACAAAGGGTACCCCACCTAGTTAGTACTCTAATCTTCTGTTCACGTGTTTTATTTAGTTTGTGTTTTTTTTGTATGTTTCAAGTCTCATATTGTACTCCTGATGATGTCTGAGTGACTGATATGAAATATTAGAATTAAATATTTTTAATCCCTCAGTGCTGTTTCACTCTTTTAAGCCGCTATTAGCCAATATTTTTTCGAAGCAATATTCTCTAGATGAGTATGAGAAAATCAGGAGAACCAATAAAAACTGGGACATTTAATGATATTATAGAATAATTACACAAACACAGTTCTTGGTTTTCTTTGTTTTTAGTATTAAATTTATAACTGGCACGAGGCATTCTTCTTCTTCCTTTCCAGGCTTATAGGCCAAGTGACCTGTTCCGGACTCACTTCCATCTTTCGAAGGATCTTCCTCTGCAATGGGTACCTTTTGGGTGGTAATATAGAATTTGTTCGGGTATTCTGCTTCTATTAATTTTCAGTATGTGCTATTTTCATTTTTCTCTGTAACAAATAACTGTTTCATTTAGGGAGTTCGTAATTTCAAGTTTATTTCTGATTTCGCTGCTTTTCACTTTGTCCATTATTGTGACTCCTTCAATTCTATGCAGAAATTTCATTTCGAATGATTCAACTCTTCTTTCGTCTGTTTTTTTATTATCCATATCTCAATCCATAAAGTAAGATAGAGTTAACTACTGCATTGTAAATTTGTGTGTTTTGTACCCAATTGGGTTTAAAAATTTTATTTATAATGGCTGTTACTTTTTGAAAAGTTTGATAGCTTCGGTTCTATATATCAGCTTCATTTTCATGTGACATTTTGCATCCTAAATATATTTGCATGTATTTACTTGTTCTATTATTTTGTTGTTTATTACTATTTTGCTTCTTATTGGATTAGCCCCATTGAAGGCCATGACTTTTGTTTTGTCTGTTGATATTTCCATTCCAAGTTTTTATCAGATTATCCAGACTGCATAATTTTTTGTAGTTCATCTTCATTGTTTCCAAGGGTTATTTGGTCATCAGCAAAAAAGTAGAGTAGAGTGGCTAATCTGTTGTTACGGTTTATCTTGAATCCTCCTCTATTAGTTATTTTCCATTATTTTATAATTTTATTTACGTATATATTAAATTAAACCGATAAGAGAAGGTAAACCTGACGTACTCCTCTATTTATTAGTTTCCAGCTTGATGTTAATTTATTGCACTTCACAGATATTTTATTATATTGATATATATTAAATAAGTTTCTAAAGAGTTGGTTGGTATTTCATATTCTTCCAGGATTTCCCATAGTTTTTCTCTGATAAATTTATCCAATGCTTTGATGTAATCTATAAAAGCTGTGTATGTTTCTATGTTCATTTCTCTGTGTTTTTCGATTAATAATTTTAAGGTAAATGCAGAGTCTATGCAAGACCTGCATTTTCTGAATCCATTTTGTTCTTCTATTAGTTTTGAGTCTACTGTGCATTTAAGTTTATATGCTAAGATTTTTGCATATACTTTATAACAGGTACTAAGTAAGCTGATGTCACGATAATTGTTACAATCAGATCTGTGTCCTTTTTTTTTTTTTTTTTTGTAGATGGGGGATAACTAGTGCTTTTGTCCAATCCTGTGGGCACGTTCCTTCTTTCCAAATCATATAAAAGTTAAGCAACATCAGAGAGAATTGAAGTTCTGCGTATTTGATAAGTTCCAAGTTTATATTGTCTTCTCATGGAGCCATTACTGTTTTGCTTTGGGTTAATGCTTCTAGAGTAATGTTTCCAAGTTGTCCGAGAAGTTTTCTGTTTTGAATGTTTTCATCATACCACAGATCTTGGTAGTAATTTTGCTATGTTTCTATTTTAATGGTATTAATTCTTCTTTTATTAATATTAATATTAATATTAATATTAATATTAATAAAATTCTTGTATTAATATTATATCTTCTTTTCCTCTAGTTTACTTAGATCTTTAAGGATTTTATGTGTTAGGTCTTTTGAGCATAGTCTTTCTCTAATTCTTTTTTTTTAGGTCTTTTGAGCGTACAGTCCCTCTCTCTCTCTAATTCTTTTTTTTTTTTTTTTTCTAACATGGAATTTAGGCCAGGTGGCCAGTTCCGGTCTTATGTCATCTCTATCTTGGTCTTCCGATTCTTCTTTTCCCACTCATTTCATATCTGTATAATATTTTCGGTAGTCCGCTGTTGTCCATTCGATTTAAATGTTCTATCGATTTTTGTTTATGCTGTCTTAGTAATTAATTGGTTTTATATTCAGGGATTGTAAAATTTCTTCATTTGTTTTATCATCCCACTTGGTATATTCAACTGTTTTCCTGAGACATTTCATTTTTGCTGTTTGAATTCGTTTTTCATCTTTCCTTTTTATGGTCCATGTTTCGCTTCCGTATAATAGAGTTAGTTTTGACAAGACATTATGTAGTCTGATTCTAGTGTGTTTTTGTACTAGAGATGGCTTAAATATATTATTTATTATGCCATTTAATTTGACAAAGTTTGATATTTTAATGTCTATGTTTTTGCTCTAATTTTGTTACAAAATTGTTTCATCTGTTGCTGTTTATTCTCCTGCATGCGCTTTTTTCCCCTGCTGTATTCGATTTTTGATTCTATTGTCTTCATGTTGAGCCAGTTTTTATATGCCATTTTCTTTTCTTCAATAATGCATCTAATTTTGTCATCCCAGTCCCTAAGGCCTCTTTTTCTTTGTTCATAAACTTTCTTTTGCAGCTGATTTTTAGGTCTGACCATTCTTCTTCTATGTTCTGATTTTCTTTTATATATTTATCATCCAGTACTTTATTCTTTTTTTGGTACAGATCTTTAATATTATTGTCATCCAGAAGTCTAATTTTGGAGGATTCAAAATTTCTATTTTCCTTATACTTTTTGGTTATTTTTGGTTTTTTTTTGGTTATCTTGGTTCCTATTTTATTTTTCCAATTAAAAGAGGTAACAATCTGATTATATCTCAGATCCTCTGTATACTCTTGTATCTATTATCATTTGACATTTCGATATTGCTGATTATGTAGTCAATAATGCTTCTTGTCCTTATAGTCCTTATAGTCCTTATAAGGACTGGCTTAAAGGGGAGAAGCAAGAATGCTTTTAATCTTCACCGTTATCTGTAGAGGACAGTGTAGGGATAAGGTTATTGAGTTATTAAAGCTCTGATGATGGCAGCAATAGCCGAGCCTCAGTTAGAACTTCATTGGCTACAGTATTGCCATCCATTACCCACCAAGAGTATTAATCACCGCATCTCATGGTCGATTCAAGTGACCAGTCTCCCAATGTTTCTTGTGTGTCTCTTGCTTCCCTTGTATATCTGTGGATGTCTTTATGTTTGAAGGTCTTTCATTATTTTAAGGTTATTGCTTATAGTAACATCTCTTAAAATCTCTATTTCCATTATTTAAATTAAGGGGTTATTAAATCCCACATTATTTCAAAGCCGAATAACAAACTCAAAGATTGGAATCAAAGAGTTTCAATCCGAATATAGTAAACTATAAAAGTTTCGGCAGATTCTAGCGTAAGCAAAAGCACGAAGTTCAACACTAGAGCAACTCGTAGCAAAGGTGGGTAAAGTTCTGATCACTATTCTTAGTATTTCCCATAATGTAAAACACATCTCCTAGGAAATGTATGATGTTATACATTGCGTGGAAGGTCACTGCCCAGACCGGTTTCGACCTTTATTGAAGTGTTTTTAAGTAAAGACGCATCTAAAAATTAGGCAATCCCCCAGACCACTCCCTACGAGTGACCGTCCAACTCGGCGTTGTTCCACTCAGTGACAAGCTCACCCCGTCACCGAGAAGAAGTTCTCAGCATTGGCTCTACCCAGTGGCAGGCTCACTACCAGACAGAGCCATAGTCTCAGCACTGGTCCCGCTCAGAGACAGGCAAAAACCTACCCCCAAGCAGAGCCTCTCATGCATCCAAGAAAACCACTATTTAAGTAAAGCGTTCTCTAAAAATTAGACGATCCCGAAAGATCGCCAAACTCAGCATTGTTCTACTCAGTGAAAGGTTCACCCGTCATCGAGAAGAACTTCTCAGCGTTGGCTCTACCCAGTGGCAGGCTCACCCCACCATAATCTCAGTGGTGGCCCTACTCAGAGGCAGGCAAAAACCTATCCCAAGCAGAGCCTCTCATATATCCAGGAAAACAAACCCACATCAGAGAGTAAGTATACCTAGATAATACCGAAGCAGAAAGAGCAGAATGTTACTGTCTATAAGGGTGAAGCATAATCCTTTTAATCCCTGCTATCTGATAGGTTACTGTGTAGGGAAAAATTTATGAGCTCCGTGCTCAGCCCGAGTTGGGCAAGTTATAGATCTTGGAAGGAACTAGGATGGCCTTAGGTCATCTATATTTGCATAATTCCGATTCATCATAATTTGCTGCTTGTTGGACTAATTCATTTGGATGTGAGGACGATTTTGAGGACTTTACTGCGAAACATTGCAGGAAAGAGTAGACATAAGGGATCGAGATATTTGTGTCTCGATGAAGTTGGACATTTTTAATGTACCATGGTGCATTTAAGATCATGCATAAGCATTTGTTTTGCAGTTTAAGGATATTTGAGCTTGAAGTATTGCTCCAGGCGGGGGACGCATAAGTGATAATGGGACGAATCATCAACTGGTAGAGGAGCAATTTGATTTTTAATATCTAGTTTGCTGTTCCTATTGATAAGAGGGTAAAGCTGTGCGATGACTTTTGATGCCTTTGCACATAAGGATTTTGTACGCAGGCTGAAGGTAAGTTTTCTATCTAGCAGTACGCCGAGATATTTGGCTTCTGTTTTCCAGGGAATCCTAATGCTAAATAGAAAGTTGACTTCTTTGGGAGATGTTGAATTTTTTGTGAACAGAAGAGCACTGCTTTTTTTGAGGGTTTACTTGCAGTCTCCAAATGGAGAACCAGTATTCCAGTTTCAGCAGGTTATCTTGTAGTTTCTTTGTAACAAGATGCAGTTTAAGAGATCTGGGCAGTATTGCTGTATCGTCGGCATAGAGAGCAATGATAAATGACATCAGATTGTGCGGGATGTCCGCCATGTAAATCGAGAAAACGTATCGGCGCCAGAAAGGATCCTTAAGGCACTCCAGCCAAGATCCGCTGTTGGGTAGATACCATTCCCATTTAGTTTAACTTGCATGCGTCTTCCAGAAAGAAAGGACTTAATGAGATGGATCAAATCCAATGGAATGCTGGCTAAAATCAGCTTGTATAGGAGTCCAAAGTGCCATAATTTGTCGAAGGCCTTTTCTAAGTCAAGAAAGACTGCTCTGGTGTATTGATTTATATTGATACATTATCACCAGTTGAAGCTGGTGATAATGTATTCAACTAGTCTATGGATCTGTTGAGTAGTGCTGTGGAGCTTGCAAAAACCAAACTGCTCTATAGATAGGATATTTAGCTTGTTTATAGAAACTTGAATTTTGGAGAGGATGACTTTTTCAGCAACTTTGCCCAAATTGGAAATCAGACTGATGGGGCAATAACTTTGTGGCAGCTGTGGGTCCTTACCAGATTTATAAATAGGGACCACATATGCCAACTTCCAAGCATAGGGAAAGTATTTAAATCTAAGCATGACATTTATTATTGTTGAAAGATGTACAATGGCCTTTAGGGGGTAGCAGTTTGATAACTTTATTAGGGATGCCGTCAGGTCCAGGAGCTTTTTTATTTTTTAAATTTTGTATGATGTCGTAGATTTCGCCTGGAGAAGTAGGTGTGAGTTGCTGGTACAAGTATCGCACTGTTTTAGTACGTATCTGACGTGGCGGTGGATTTTATAAAATGATTGAAGTTCAGGTTATCATATGAAAGACTGCACTGCTTTTCTAAGTTTTTGACTATAGTTGGTAGTCAAAAACTTAGCTTTTTCAGCATCTGAGTGAACTATGCCTAAATCCGATTTGAGAGGAGGAAGAGTTTTATTTTTGTTTTTGATATTTCTTAACAGTTTCCGAACGGTTTGATCACCGGGTGAAATGGAAGCTAATTTATCTTCCCATAGTTTTGTTTCTGTGGGCCTTCAGTGCATCTCTCACTGCACTATTCATCCGGTTGAGTAACTTTTTATCCTGGGGAGCCCTGATATTAAAGTATCGTTTTCTTGCATTATTTTTTTCCCTGATCAAGCTCATAATATCTTCTGGAAGTCTTTTAGGCTTTGATGTAGGCGTATTTCAGGTAATAGATGATAAGGCTGCATTGATTTGTTGAATAAATGTATTGACTGTAGAATCAATTTCTTCTTTAGAGTTAATATGAGGAACAGGACCAAAATAGTTTGGGAGCACACTGGATAATTTTTTCGAAGGTATGAAGGTGTGAGGCAGGGGGAACTGTCCCTTCTGATTGCCTAATTGGAGCAGATAGGGTTGTGGTCAGAGGTTAATTCCTCAAGTGAATCCAAGTTGTACTGCAATTTGACATTTTGGAGGACAACTATATCTAGGACGTCGGAGGAGCCAATTGGACTGAGATGAGTTGGTATTGAAAGACTAGCCACAGCTATGCAATTGGAACTTGAGTAGTTAAACAGTATGTGGCCATTTTTGTTGGTAGATTTACTGTTCCAGACAGGATGTTTTGCATTGAAATCTCCAGCGATGACGACCGGTCCTTTTACTCCAAGGATGGCATTCAGATCTGAATCCAAGTTGTACTGCAATTTGACATTTTGGAGGACAACTATATCTAGGACGTCGGAGGAGCCAATTGGACTGAGATGAGTTGGTATTGAAAGACTAGCCACAGCTATGCAATTGGAACTTGAGTAGTTAAACAGTATGTGGCCATTTTTGTTGGTAGATTTACTGTTCCAGACAGGATGTTTTGCATTGAAATCTCCAGCGATGACGACCGGTCCTTTTACTCCAAGGATGGCATTCAGATCTGAGGTCAACAATGTTTTTGATGGAGGGTTGTAAGCAGCAAAAATTTTTAGGTTTCCAATTGAGTTTGTGAGGACATTAATGCCTGTGATTTCGAGGTTGGTGGTTGTAGGGTTGGTTATTGAATGATGGTTTATATAAATTTTTGATAAGGGTGGCTGTACCTCCACCACTATACCCAAGTCTGTCGTTTCTGTAAATCTGACTGGCCTCAGGTGAGTTTCATTGATTAGAAATATATCTGGGTTATATCTATTATTGAATTCCTGAATTTCCAACACTTTGTTTTTGATACCGTTGACGTTCAAAGCGATAATCCTAAGCGAATGTGGGGTGAATTTTTTCCTATGCATCAGAGAGTGCAGCAATATGGATTGAGTTTGCTGTAAAAATCTTTTTATAACACTTAGGGTTTGAGTTGCTGAAATCTAGCAGCATATTTGCAAGAGAAGGTGATAATAGCTGATAGATTTGAATGTGGATTAGCCAGGTTCTGGTTTTGTACTATCTGTTTGGAGCAGGCCACATCGGCATATGTTCTCGTTTGATGTTGAAGATTCATTTTCTTAAGGGGTTCAGTTAATGGTGGGCGAGCACCTGTTGTCATGTTCTCACTCTTGGAGGATTGAGAGCTTGAATTTCAGGAACTCTCGCACTAGATAACAAGGTAGGCTGATTATTTGGATCGTTCCATCTGTTTTTGGGGTCATGTATACACCCTCTATACAGTAATTAGCAGGGTGAGGACCACCACAATAAGCAAGTCAGTGACATCTGGATCAGGCACGCTCATATCGATTTAATTGTGTATGAGCACAAATAGAAATCCCGCAGGTCTAGACCTGCAAGCAAAAAATTCTTTAGGGAATCCCACAGTCGTAGAGGACTGCCAGCAATGCCGAGCGTTGGCTACAGCAAGAGTCTACCAGCTAGACAATGTGTAAGCACAAAAATAGGAGAAAACGAAGAAAGCTTACCTCTAAAAATCATTCGGAAATCCCAAAAAATATATTACATTAATCAAAAAGCAACACTAGTCACTTGACTTCCAGGTAAATAATCCAAATCGCTTCTTTTGACGTCATACTTATGTCGGCATAAGTTTGCACAATATACCGAGGGTATAGCAAAAAGAACTTATACATACTTTGCTATACAAAAAGGTGCACCCATAAAATTACTTGAAGAGCCAATAGGCTTCACTTTAGCGATGTAACATTATTTAAATTAAGGGGATATTAAATCCCACATTATTTCAAAGCCGAATAAGAAACTCAAAGATCGGAATCAAAGAGTTTCATGCCAAATATAGTAAACTATAAAAGTTTCGGAGGATTCTAATAATAGTTATCAGACCTCTACCCACCTTTGCTACGAGTTGTCCTAGTGTTGAACTACGTGCTTTAGCTTACGACAGAATCCGCCGAAACTTTTATAGTTTACTATATTCGGCATGAAATTCTTTGATTTCGATCTTTGAGTTTCTTATTCGGCTTTGAAATAATGTGGGATTTAATATCCCCTTAATTTAAATAAAGTTACATCGCCGTAGTGAAGCCTATTGGCTCTTTAAGTAATCTCTATTTCCATTCCTATTACAGTTAAGTTCTTCTAGGTTTGGTTTATTGCCAATTGTTGCGTTCAGATCGCCTATTACTAAGATGTGATCATTAGGACTGGTCTTATTTAAAATGTTCTGCAGCTGTGCATAAATGTTTTGTGAATCCTCTTTTCCTTCTTCAGATGCGTCCAATTACTGTTAAAAAAATCAGCTAATGCCTTTTTTTTTGTTCCCGTATAGGGAGTAGGGGGAGGCCGTTTTTTAACTCTAACATTTTGGAGACTGAGTAGGCAGTTCAATCTCCACTGGTAGCCAATCAGAGATAGCTGGCCCAATGCTATCACTAATTAATCGGCACGCAGTGAAGAGGGCGCTAGTAAGTGTCGCCATCTGGTGGTCCCTAACCCTAACACAATATATTTAATGTCTGAAAATAGTGAGTTCGACAACCGAGTTTCTGGGAGGAAAAACCCACGCCAGAGATCGACTAACTCTGGAACCGTTCGAGAAAAGGCTTAGAAAAAGTTCCTCTAGTCGGCGACTAGATTCGAACCCCTTTCGTCGTGCGGTCAAGCGCTGTAGAGTGCAAACGCCACTTCTACTGATACCACCACAACACCAAGAGTTTGAAAAAGGTAAAGTTAAATTATCCACTGCACTCAAAAAGGCATTCAGATTACCTATACACCCGAAACTAAATACATTTTATTGCAAGTTCACCATGCTTACCTACCCACCAGAATGTGGTGCGCATACAAAGGTATTCCACTTCAAGCCCCAGCCAAATGCTACTTGTCCTGAACCAGAAACACTATATCACATGTTATACTTCCCTCACACCTCTCCAATATGGAACACTGTTCAGAAATTCATAAAAGACAAAGAACCGGTCACAGAACACTCTATTCTGGCTAGGGGACAGAAACATAACAATAACCGAAGCAATTCTACTGAGCTACACAGGCTCTCTTACTATTATATAGCCTGTCTATTTTAATTCTCATTTCTATTATTTTATTGCTCCAAATTTTGTGGATATCGTTTCTAACAGATGTGTGTAAAAAGATCATTACACTAGTATTATTTTTAGCTATTTTGTCTGCTTTTTTCCCAGAAATTATACCTATTACACTAGATTTAGCTGTCTTCTGCTTTTACCCCTGTATTTAGCTATTTTGTCTTTTTCCCAGAAATAGCACCTATTATACTAAATTTAGCTCTTCTGCTTTTACCCCACTATGTAATTTTCAGTTTCATCTGTTCTTTGCTTTTTTTTAGATTCTGTAATTACTGCTATTTTTACATTTCCTTCTAATGCTTGGTGCAGTTCAATGATTTTGTAGTGGATGCTTCTCACATTCCAGGTAGCTATATTCCAATAGGTGTTTCTGCCTCTTTTTTTTTTTGATTTTTCTTCTCGCATTCTCATTCAAAGCAGGTTCATTACCAAACAAGTCTCTCTGTTTACTATTTTCATGAGTCTTTTTAGTGAGCTAAAATTTCGACTTGGGTTACTGGTCATCTGCAGTCTAGCTTGGTGATGGGTTACCAACGTGAAGCCTTTCTTCCTTGCCTTAAAGTGGTAGGAGGAAATTTTAAAGAGAAGACAGATATAAATAAAATGACCCATAGCCATCAATTGCTCTAACAGCAATGCGAGTTACTTTGGCCGAGGAATGCCATATAGGAAAGGTTCAAGATAAAGGCCTACCTCAAAGAAGAGGGAAGAGAGAATAGACCAACCAGACCATGGGAAAGCCACTTTCCTTGCTATCAAGATGATAGCCCTGCAGCTCTGTTGGTCCACGAGTCCTTATTTAACATATTCGGATCACCCAACCATATCTGGTCTGGTGGGCTCCCCTACCTGCCACCCAGGGTACATGCTCTCTAGAGGTTACAGGGTCCTCCGAGAAAGCTTATTGAACTTATTCTTCTCTGCAAATAACTCATTATGTGCACACTTCAAAATCGGAAGAATGCAAATGCAGGGAAGCGATTTTTAATAATATAAGAATGACAGAGATGCATGCCTGTGCTCTGTGAAAATGGCATTTGCTTCCATAGCAGCCATCATAAGTTCAATTCTAGTCACTGGCTAAGGCAGCTTTTCCTAGGCCCTTTTTCAGCTAGTTCCTGAGTTATGGGCTACTCCATGGTGTCCTTGGGTTCATCAAGGAGAATTGGCACAAGCAAGTGGAATTTCTCTTGGAAACTGCTTTTTAACCTTTCAATTCAAGAAAAATCAACAGAGAACTATGCTATTTCAAACAATATTAGGGATGATACAATAGTGACATTTGTCTATAGATAGCCTAGGCCCTTTGGTGAATAAAAGGTGTCAGAGGATTTTTTTATTTTTTAAGAATGATAAAACACTGAATCTGAGTACTGGATTTGAATGTAAAAAAAAAAGTATTTCTGTGATCATAAATACATTTTCACACAAAAAAAGGTGTTTTTATGCATATTTCTGAAATATTTCAGGTGGACACCGTTACCAATTTGAAACCAACTTGGAGAGTGATAAGTAACTCAGAATGATGGACAGTGGAAATCATTATCTCAGTGAACGAGTCAAGAGGCATGATATTTATTGCACGAATAAATAAAAATGTGACCCTACTATCAGTATCAGGACTCCGTGAAAATGCCAGGATAATAGCACTAGTCACAATAACATACACACATCCCCCATATTATAATATGAAATACTCAAGACAGCAGTAGTAATAAGTGATCTTTCTAGAGAAATGAACAATTCTTATCCTCTTTAAAAAGGAATGCTTATTCAGAAATTCAATAAACAAACCAAAACTTTTACCCATATATCTTTTATTGGATGCAGGAGTTTCTTGTTGAACATAAAACTGCAACAATTTCTAAATTAGAATACATATAACTTGTTACAAATTGAGGTACAGACAGGAAAGCACAACAATATATTGTTAGTGTGTGTAACCCACAAATCTAAAATCTGATACAATAAACAAAGTATTCAATTAATAATGGCAGAATTTTATAGTGTAAGAAACAACTATTATAATAAGTAATAAGAATATTACTGATTAATGAAATTTTAAAAATATGATTCATTTACAGTGCATCACTTTTTTTTTGTTCATTCTGGAATATACATAAAAGGCAATTCCATAAACAAAATTCTGAATTTCTTTTATATGCAAAAAATTCATCAGCATTATGTCATGTGTTGATTTTGAAATATATATATACTGACACTCACACTTAAAATACAAATATGTAGAAAGTTGTGCATTTTTAACTTCAAAAATAAATTCTTTCATATATTCTGCCATGTCTATTATGGATTATTATCATATGTAAAAATATAATATCTTGCACAGCTCTTGATGGTATCTATCAGGAATATAATAATCTGTGACAGACATGGAAAAATATATTAAGAGAGCATGTTTCCAATTATTTTTTTAAATTAAAAATGAACAACTTTCTACAGAATATCAACATATTTATTTCAAAACATAAATGCATTATGTTATATGTTATGGAATTTTTTACACATTTAAATTAAAGATACCAAGAAATTATATACTTGGTTTAATCCTTTATTGAAGTGTAAGCAAACGGTTTGCACCTGTATTTTCAGGAACTGGGGCAACTCATATGTGTGTGTGTATATATATATATGATAAAGATACCAAGCTTTTTTTAAACCTGGTTTTACTCCATTTTCCAAGCAAGCAAACAGACAAGTCAGTCAAGTTTGCACCTGCAAGTATTGCAAGTCTAGGTGACCCCACACGTAGTGCAAGTCTAGGCAACTCGTGGTAAAGGTGGCTAAGCTCTGATCACTATTCTTAATATTTACCCTTAATGCAAAGCACATCTCCTGGAGGACATGTATGATGCTATGTATTAAAGGCAAGGAGCCACTACCCAGACCGGTTTCGACCTTTATTGAGGTCTCATCAGTGGGAGCCAGGCTAGAAATACCAAGATTTTAGTAATACAGAGCTTTCAAGTATTTTACCAGAACAAGTTACCATAAGGTGTTTTAACCTTATTAAATAAAAATCTCAAGATGAGAGATAGATGTAGAAAGTATTTTACCTTGGGTATAATAAATGATAAAGATACCAAGCTTTTTAAAACCTGGTTTTACTCCATTTCCCAAGTAAGCAAACAGACAAGTCAGTGAAGTTTGCTCTCACTGATGAGACCTCAATAAAGGTCGAAACCGGTCTGGGTAGTGGCCCCTTGCCTTTAATACATAGCATCATACATCTCCTCCAGTAGATGTGCTTTGCATAAAGGGTAAATATTAAGAATAGTGATCAGAGCTTAGCCACCTTTACGAGTTGCCTTGACTTGCACTACGTGTGGGGGTCACTTAAACTTGCAAGCGCAAACTTGACTTGTCTGTTTGCTTACTTGGGAAATGGAGTAAAACCAGATTTAAAAAAGCTTGGTATCTTTATCATTTATTATACCCAAGGTAAAATACTTTCTACATTATATATATATATATAGAAGCTAATGACTTCTCATCACTCGCCTTAATATCCCACAATGCAAAGCACATATCCTTATTGACATAATGCTATGCATTATGGGAAGGGTCATCACTGGTTTCAACCTTTATTGAGATGAAAAAGTAAGGGTTGCTCACCATAGGCATAGAGTGGGTAGTTATAGGTGTGCAAGAGAGCCTGTTAGTGTTAGGAGAAAGAAAAGACAGATAGATAGCATGAGAGATAGAGAAAAGGCCTCAGCTCTTTTATCTCACCATATAGCCAAAGGCTATCAGTTTTCCTTTTTCACCAATCTCGTATAGATGAACAACCAAAAGACTAATTGAAATATAAAAGCACAAGGATGACTGATACCCAGGTAGTTTTAGCCCTATCTGATTTAACTGCTTTGAATTGGCCTTCTCTGTCTGGAATTTCTCTCTAGTCATCCCTGCAATTGACTATAAGACCACATTGAATAAAGAAGATGGAACTATTTAAAAAAAGCTCTCATAGTAAGAACAGACAGAATTTTATCCCACCCCCCATCGCTTTGAATATTACATAATGTGGGTGGTCTACACCAGTGCTTCCCAAATTGAGGGCCACGGCCTCTTTGGGGGCCGTGAAATAAAGAAAAATTTTAAATGTTTTAAGACTAAGTCGTTCATTTTTTTTATCTTAAAAGAAATGCATTTAATTTTTATCATTTATTTCTTTTTTATTTTTTATATTTTAATGGAAAAAAAATTACACATCGGTGTTGGTTCACAAATTTTGCTTCCTGCATGTTTCAACTTAATGAATATTAGTAAATATATGCTTATTCATATAAGTTTCATTTCAAAGCAGAAATCTAATTAGTTTCAAATATTCCATCTGATATTGGTGTAGCAGTATTGAAACACATCCATCACATTAAATTGCTATTAAACTTTTTATGTTTTAAATTCTTTCTTTATTACTAATCATTTTACGTTTCATGTGCTTGTACTGCAAATGTACAATAACAATATATCTATCTATATAAAAATATGAGATAATGTACCATGTCAAACGTGTATGTAAGATGCTAAAAATGTAATATTTGCATTTGATTTTTGCAATATTCGTTGTGTATGTTTTGTATTGAATATAAATACAATAAATATTATAATAATTTGTCTACATTACTGTTTTTTTTCGAGGGGGCCCATGAAATATTTAAATTTTTCCAAAAGGGCTCCGATATCCAGAAGTTTGGGAAGGCACTGGTCTACACCATCTAGTCATAAATTTGATATCTCCTAGAATGCTTCTTTCTAAATACAAAAATCATCTGAGTGAACAATAAAATTTCCACAATACAATATTACGAAGCATTTGAATGTCATATTGCTGGTTTTCAAATCCATGTTTCTTTCTAACCTTCCATAAATGATATTTTAATTCATTAATTATAAAAATCAAAATTCTCTTCCCATTGCTTACAGGTTGTGGACATTGCAAAAAAATAACCTGTTATGTTGTAAGTAATGGAATGTCCAATACATTACATAATCTGTTCCAAGGTCACATTAGCGGCAGCCAGACCAAGAGTTGATACTAACATTGAAGTAATCATATTTTCATATAGTGGCCAAGGTGTCACCCCTTATTATTAAAATACTCTGGATTAGAGACAGTTGTTGAAAGTTTTTCCCACTTGGTTATACTATAAATTAAACATACCAACTATATACTTGGTTTAATCCTTTATCCAAGTGTAAGCAAACACAGTTTGCACTGAAAATACTTCAGGTGCAAACTGGGTAGTGACCCTTCCCATAATGCATAGCATTATACATGCCCATAAGGATTTGTGCTTTGCATTATTGAATATTAAGGCAAGTGATGTGAAGTCATCTGCTTCTATATACAAGTTGCCCCAGTCCAGAAAATACTTCAGGTGCAAACTGTGTTTGCTAACACTTGGATAAAGGATTAAACCAAGTATATCATTTCTTGGTATTTTTAATTTATAGTATAACCAAATGGAAAAACTTCCAACAACTATTTTTACACATTTGCAAAAATCTCATACAGTGATGATATAAATGAGATAAAATTTTGATGCTGTAGAAAAACATGCAGCTAAAGCTCATTCAGTTTCCAATATTTTAGATATAACAATCATTGCATCTCCTTCCCAATTAGTTAATAAAATTATGAACCAACACAATTCCTTAACAATCTTAAACTAACCACACAAAACAAAATATCTAATCTTTAACTACCAGCTAACTTCTGTTTACAAAAGTAAGAGAGAAATCTTGCTATACATTTTTACAATAGCATGAACGTTCTACTGAATTAATATACAATAAATAGCCCCTCACCCCACCCCCATTTTCCCCAGAAGAAAAGATACTACCTGGAACAAACAAACAAAAGCTAAGGCTATCCCTCAAAAAAAAAAACTTTTAAATCACAGGTAAATAAACAGTAAATAATTTATAGAATTTCATATATTCAAGCCTTCCAGTATTAAAAAAATTCCATACATTGTTTTGATCAGTCAATGGTAATTTATAATCAACTGGAATCATTAATATGTAAAACATGAATATGAAGAAAGGATCATGTTTTTACATTACAAATAAAACTGAACCATAAGAATCTTTACTAAAATGAAGCTATATTATCATGATATGACATGTTTGTGCCTGTGTATAAGCAAGAGAAAGATTTTAGAAATTAAAAAAAAAATGACATACATTTTACATATTTGATTGAAAATTATTTACTACAATAATACAAATAAATGCATAGTGAACATAAAAGTAGTGCAATCAAAATTCACTTCTATAGGAAAGAATCAAACAATTTTCACCATATCAAAGACAGCATTTTAAATGTAAAAATCAATTAGCAAAACCAAACTGTTAAACAGTTATAAATGATAATGACAAAAGTAAGGTTTGCTTGTAAGAAATGTACATTACAACATCACAATTAGAAGACAGTATTAGCATTCAAAACCAGTTAAAAATACTGATATCTTTTAATAGCATAAATTAAAGCTGAAATAAAAATATTCATCCGAATATGAAAATACAAATTTTTCTTTATCAAGCAAATGAAGTTAACTTTACAAAATCAAATCTTCAGAATTGATATCTCTTAAAAAAATTACATAATTTACATATTTAACTTATATATAATCATCTGATAAACTGATATACAACAAAGCATATCCAAAGTAGTAGTTTCTCATGCAATGCAAACTGTTCACTAATGTACAAAAATTCATATGTTAGATGGTTTTCAATGAACACTGTGATATCACCACCATCACCTTGCTTGATGACATCCTAAGTGTCATAATAAAGCATACTTGGCTCCAGTACAGGGATATAATGTTTTTATCTCTTGTTCAACCAAAGGTACTATTGTGCTATAGGTCTCCAACCTTTCATGAGTCTGGATTGAATTCCATTAAAAAAACACAAACATAATGTAATAATAATAAAATAATTTAGCAGTATATCTACAGATTTCTGACACACACAGACAGACAGACAGAGAGAGAGAGTGTGTTAATCGTACATTGTTTAAAATAAAACTGACAGAAGAAGCAAAAAATATTAATATAAGCCAAATTCAAAACATTCATCACAACTAATAAAATGCAAAATAGTGAAGATAATGAGCAAAAAAAAAAAAAACTAATGTAATAGCACATATGCATTATGTTAAATGGAAGGGGAAAATATCTATTTACAAAAATAGTTTCATTAATTTTGATTTATGTACACATTTTAAGTAGCATAGCTACCATTTGTCTCTTACTCTTAACCACAAAATGCATGGTTTTGTAATTATGAACATTTTAATAAATTTTCTGCTGTAATGAATGTATTTAATTTATAAAATCCCAAATAAACAAATTTTCTGAAATCATAAAAAAATTTATCAGTTTTCTTAAAGAATTTTTTTTCTTTATTTTTACATGGAAGAAGAAACCTTTCTCTACATAAAATTGTTTATTTTATTAAAGAAATTTCTATTTATTTACTAATAACTTAATTGGAGAAATTCTAAAAATAACAAAATAATCAAGGGTAAGAAAATCTCAACACAAATAAGTTTAATAAAAGTTTAATAAGAAATTAGAGTTGCATTACATAGATTAAATTCATAGGATGAGATTTATACATTTAGTTATAATATTCAGAAACAAAATAACTGAACAAATAATAACAATAGTGAAAAACAAGTTAAGCTACCTCATACCAGATATTCTTGTAACATATAACTGTATGCACATCATACATAGCTAGGGTTTACTACCTTTTCTAGTGAATTCTTAGTGTGTATGTTAAAATTTTAATCCACATTCAAGGCCCATGTCAATTACTTGATTTAACAAGTAAGATTGGGGACGGATAGTTAACCATTATTTCTTTATTTTGTCACTATGCATTTTAACAAGTGTTAAGACCAACAGCTTATAGAGAATGGATACAGAATATCCTCTTATCTAAAAGATAATATAGATGAATATGCTCAGCAGCAGTTATCACATTAAAAAAAAAAAAAAGCACAACTTCATTTATTCACCTCTGTGAATAAACTATCTTCACATTTAATTTTATTTAAATTTGAAAAACAAATTATTAGCAAAAAAAAAACTTTACACTGTTATACTGGTAAGCCCAAACCCTTTTAATTCTTTAGTATTTACGCAGTAATATGACTGTTGCCAGATATCTACTTTAAAGTAAAATATACAAATGTGAAATATACAAATATAAAAAAGGACAACTCAATTTTTACAATTACTACAAACAAAGAACTAAGCCAAATGAAAAGTAATATTTACCTTAAATTCCAAAATTTACAAATTTCATCCAAATATAGAGGAATAATGTACAAATATATTAAGCATAATAAAAATATAAATGTAAGTTATGGCAGCAAAGACAGCTGTATTCCATATTTTACTTTGTACTTTTACATGTGTTTATATGTTATATGTGTTTATATATTTATATATTAAAAACGTATAAATTCTGTAATACTGGTAATTTTTTTTCACAATCCTTTTAACTTTTTATTTAAAAAAATGTGATGCTAAGTACTATACTGATAATGTTAAATACTGTCCTGGATGAATAGAGATAATAAAAAAAAAAAAACAGTTCAAATTCTGTATGACACATTTTAAAATTCATGTTTTCACTCTAAACAGACATTCTGGCTGTTACACCAATCAAACTTAAGTCACTTTAGAGATTTGTATTTCTTTCTTTTCTTGTGTGTGTGTGTGTGTAGGTTGGAAAGGGGGGGGGGGGAAGACTAAGTTTATTCAATATAATTTTTAACTTTGAACTTTAAAAATTTATTTAAAGATTCTTTATATCATCCAGTTTTACATGTTCCTAAATTAAAATTTATTACTAACCTTTAATCATATTTTCTGCAAAAAAAAAAAGGGGGGGGAGGAATAGGAAACTTCAGTCATACACAAGCTTGCTTTTTCACATAATCAGTTCATGAAATTAACAAATCAGTTAATATGGTTAAAGAAGTTGCAGAGGTATCTGAGAAGTGAAATATTTTGTGAGGAAAAAAAAAAGGAAGGGACAAATAACAGTATATACATAAATACAGAAGCATAGCTTTCCCTTTTCATCATGGATTCAAAAAACAGCTTTAAAACAAACTCATACTTCATGCTGCATTTTTAAGTAAAAGAAAGATTATGACAGTACACACACACAGATCCTATTAAAAATAGCACTTTCAAATTTTATTTGCAACTGCAATTTCAATATTAAATCCCTTTTATCAACGAAAAAGGGACCAACCTTTGTTAGCACCAATGGTTGATATTTCTATATATATATATATATATATTTTTTTTTTTTTTTTAATAATCCCAAGAAACCAATCACTACAATAATACATATGGATTTTGTTTATAGGTGAAAGAAATATAAATGCCATGAATTTTGAACTAACACAGCCCATGATTAAGGTAACCAATACTATATATATATTAGTCTAGTCACACTGCATATGAATCTTAACATACACTAAAAGAATTGAAATATCTATTGGTATACACACAAAACAATTATACTTAAATGTGATAACATAATATAATTTTTGATTAATGAATATCAGCAAAGTAATGGTGGATGTAATACTGTCACCATTTAGGCACTTGATAATCTGTATAGGCATTAATGACTATTATATATATATATATATATATATATATATATATATATAAAGAAAGAAAGAAATTTTATAATACCAATGTTTAAACATTTCTAGTATAAAATCTTCTAATTATGATGGAAATGATTTTTTATTATAACTGTCAATTCAAAACATAAAACAAGCAAAGTTACTAATTAAAACTTTTTTCTTCCCCCTCCCACCCACAAAAATATATTTCTTGTAGGAATAAGATGCAGAAATATAAACAAACAAACAAAAAAAAAAAAACTTAAAACTAGGTAAAATGTATTTTCTCCTTCATCCAAGATTCTTCTTGGTACAAAAAATAATTATAATTTGATTCTCATGACCTTTCCAATGGTGAAGAATGAAAAGGTGTAGAGAGAGAGAGTCTCATATTATTGGATGGCTTTAGGGCAGTGGTACAATAGCGTGAGTCAGGAAACCTTTCGTGGTAGCGCTCAGATCGAAGGAACTTGACAGTTACCAATTTGCCTGAAAGAGTAAAAGTCGTTAACACTCCTCAAAAAGATAAAATATATCTTCAGGGATGAATTTCCACTTAATGAACTAAACAAATTGGTGATTAAAACTTTAAGTAAGAGATAAGAAGAAAACAACTAATTGAATAACTTAATCTATAAAGCTTTCAAATGCTTTTCTTTTCTTTTTTTTTTTTTTAAATCTTTTCAAGGTCATAGACCTTGAAAAGATTCAATGGACATTAATTTTGATCTGAGAAAAAGTTAATCAGTTTTTCACTTGATGAAAAAGTCAGTAATTTCTAATATAATTCTTATCCAACCTGCCTTCTATCTTTGTCATAATCACCAACTATATGTGTAACTACTCTACAGACAAATCAGCCCTTCAGAACACATGCAGTTTACAGACAAAAAAAAATACTAGCTGTGGTGGTGAGCAGTAGATGACACTGATGTTGTTGATTGGTGGTAGAGGTTCGGTGTTAGTGGTGGGAAAGTTGTACAATAGGTGTCCTCCTGCGATGAGTCTTCAGACTCCTTAGAGGTGTCACGAATAATAATAATTATACCCCTTCTTAACTGAGAATTCTTCGTGTGTTTAGCAACTTCACAGGACAATAAATCATGGTAACTATCCTTGATCAGCAGCAGAGTGACTATGTTGGTTCTAGATACATCTTCTGATGCTAGTACCATATCTAGCACTCTCAAACCCTGGGTCACCTCCAACACATACTGTTTCAGGTAATTATCTCTTAATAACTGCATAAATTCCATTTTCTTCCAGCTTGCATTCACCCTTTCCTCTCTTCAATTTATTCTTTGTGATTGAAGTGCTCCATAATAATCGCTCAGCCTACACTAATAATTTGATGCACAGCATCCAAATCTTTCCCCTGCATGTATATAGTGACCACCAACAATTTATCTCATACCAGATAGACTCAAATTAACCATCATATTTAGGATTATATGCTAGTAAACTCACATGGAGGTTAATAGTTCCAATATTTTGTCTGTCACAGAGACATCTGGGTACACTATGATGACTGCAATAACACACAAACAATACAAAAAAATAAGTGGAAAATATTAGCCTATAGGTCTAAAGCAAACTGTTGCTCACAGATTGCACTATACAAAACCTTATGTTATGGTTCTGTGAAACTTTTTTGGGCGGTTTCAGAACCATAACAGTAATTCTTATGCTTCTCACCTAACAGCCAAGGCTGTCCACCAGCACCCACAGAGGTTACCCCACTTAATTTTTGTGCTGTGTGTGTGTGCGCGTGCACGTTATTACAATTCTCATATTGTATCTCAGATGATGTCTGCGACCTGTACAAAATACTAAAACCATTAACCCTCTAATAATTTAACCCCTTACATTGCTTCAATGATGCTGACAATCTTTTTGGCCAAGTCGAGATGACCAAAGCTAAAATCTCCTCTCCTTTATTTCTGATACATCTGGCATTTGTCCACATGCATTTCAACATCCCTTTGATTTCAATTGCCTATGGTTAATTGTTATTCATCCTCCAGACAAAAAAACTGGTTTTGTAATCTAGATTAAAACCAGCTTAGAGTTTATAAGTACAATAGGTGACTGGAATGCATGAGAATGGCTAGGTGAATCAACAGGATTAAGCACCTAGATCTTCATGGGTTGCCTGGGTAAAACCTAAATTACGTCTATACTTGAAAAAATAAAAAATTAATTAATTATATAATTAAAAGATCCATGTTCTCAATTTTTCTCCTTCTCCTCCAGGGAAAAAGAAATTGGTAACCTGGACTTTTTTTTTTAAATACCACCCTCATCCATGAAATGTTGTAAACTTACTGGACATTAATACCATGGGTATGTTAAGGCTTATATAATCCAGAAACCATGCTCAGGAGATCAAATACAAAACAACACTTCAGACCTTTAACCTCTCTGCTGGTCATAGTGATACCAAATTGCACTTCTTATCCATGTTAATCAAGGGTTGGTGGTGGAATAATGATGTACAAGTGGCAGTGACAGCTAAGAGGAAGTCAAAGCAGAAGTGGGATGAGTCAAGAGTGGAAGAGGACAGAGAGGTGTACAAACAGAGAAAGCAAGAAACCAAGAGAGTTGTGGCACAGGCGAAGGCCATGGCATATCAAGATCTGTATGATCAATTAGAAACAAAAGAAGGACAGAGAAAAATTTACCAACTAGCGAAATGTAGAAATAGAGCAGCAAAGGACATCTTACAAGTAAGGCAGATCAAAGATGCTGAAGGAAGAGTATTATGGAGGGATGTGGACATAAGAAACAGATGGAAAATATACTTTGAGGGACTTTTGAATGAGGAAAATGCAAGGACTCACAGAGGAGATGGGCAGCCTTCTGAGGGGATGGTGCAGAACATCAGTAGAATGGAAGTGACGGAGGCCATGAAGAGGATGAGGAATGGAAAATTGGTGGGCCCCGACAGAATTCCAGTGGAGGCATGGAAGGCACTGGGGGAAGAGGGAATTGACCTGCTGTGGGACCTGTTCATGAAAGTTTGCCAACAGGAAAATATACCCGAGGAATGGAGGGAGAGTACTCTTGTTCCCATCTACAAGGGTAAAGGGGATGCACAAGACTGTAAAAATTACAGAGGAATAAAGCTGATGTCCCACACAATGAAGATCCTAGAAAGGGTTCCTGATGGTAGATAGAGGAAGGAGGTGGAGATTGCAAAGGAACAATTTGGCTTCATGCCTGGTAGATCAACAACAGATGCTATCTTTGGGTTATGACAGATGATGGAAAAATATCGAGAGAAACAAAGGGAGCTACATCTGGTATTTATTGATCTGGAGAAAGCATACGATAGAGTGCCAAGGCAAGAAGTCTGGAGGTGTCTGAGGGAGAAGAAGGTGCCAGAGAAACATGTCAGGTTGGTGCGGGAAATGTACAGAAATGTGAAGACAAGCGTTCATACCTGTTTGGGACAGACAGAAAGTTTTCAAGTAATAGTTGGCTTGCATCAAGGGTCAGCATTAAGTCCATTTCTGTTTAATATTGTGATGGAGGTGGTAACAGAGGAGGTGAGAGAAGCGCCTTGGACAATGTTGTATGCAGATGACATCTTGCCGTGTGTAGATTCAAGAGAAGAAGCGGGAACTAAACTGGAAAGATGGAGAAAAGTATTGGAAGAGAGAGGTATGCGACTGAGCAGAAGTAAGACAGAGTATATGTGTTGCGCAGTGGGCGGCGGCAGCCAGGAGACAGATCTGGAGCTGGAAGGAAATGTCATCAGGAAGATGAGAGACTTTAGATACTTAGGTTCAACAATGGAAGAAGATGGAGGAGCTGAGAAGGAAGTGGGATGCAGGATACAAGCGGGTTGGAGGAACCAGAGGGAGATGGCTGGAGTATTATGTGATAAGAGGGTGCCGATCAATCTGAAAGGCAAAATTTATGGAAAGTAGTGAGGCCAGCTATGACATATGCTATAGAAACTGTGGCCCTGAGGAAAAATAACATCAGCAGGATGGAAGTAGCAGAGATGAGAATGCTTAGGTGGATGTGCGGTGTGACCAGAAAGGATCGTCTGAGAAATGACTATGTCAGGGGAACAGTGAAAGTTACGAACTTAGGAGCGAAAATACAGGAGGCAAGGTTGAGATGGTTTGGTCATGTGATGAGGAAGGAGGACGAATATGTGGGAAGAAGGGTCATGCAGATGGATGTGCATGACCCTTATACACCTATACATTAAAAAAGTGATTTGGAGATGGAGGGAGCTGGTAGAAGAGGACTTGAAGATGAAGAACTTGGATGTGGTGACAGCCCAAGACAGGAAGGTGCGGAGGAAACTCATTACAAACAGTGACCCCACTTAAGTGGGAGAAGCTGCAGAAGAAGAAGATCCATGTTAATCAATAGGTGTTACAGATTTGTATCCAGATTTTGCTGAATATCTATAGGCATCACGGCCAGTTGGGGTGTTAATAAGCAGGGTGATCTTACAGTAGGCAGTGAAATTCATCTATCATCTAAAGAGATTCAAGAACATCCATACTTGTAGTGGAATTTAAATCCCACTAATTTGGAGAGCAAAAGTGCTATTCCAGTTAGACAACCAGGTCAGTAACAGGGACTGTAAATGGAATTCTAAAAAAGGAAAATGTCAAAGTGATCAAGAGAAAACATGAGGCCTACTTTAGGACCAGGCTCTACCCCTTATATGATAACCAACCAACTAATAATAATAAAAAAAAAAAACTTTGGTCTCAATAGCTATAATACTCCTACAATATATATTAATTTCAGTTTTAGGCATGCTATACATTTTGACATTCTGCTCATCTTTCATTTTCCATCAAGTGACTATACCACCATAGATTAATAATGTTTACATATTTGTGAATATCAATAATGTAAAGTTCTTTAATGATAGCCTCATTTTTAATATTGTCCTACCATGATGCCATCTGTTAACTCTTGCAATTATGCTCAGAACTATCATATCTGATGTTGTTAATCTCTAATTCAACTACACCTATACATTAAAAGTGGTTTGAAGATTGTCTTATATACACTGCTAACTCAGCTTGGCTTTCTCCCTTGTTCCATATAAATTTATTTGACTGGCTTCCCACCATACCTAATCTTAGTTATCTATTATCTATTTAACTATTTAATTTGCAATCGCCAATAAAAATTGTATGATTGACCATAGAGAAAGCAGCTGTTTTCCTGCCGATTTTCAGTTTTATTTATTTTTTTAATATGGATTTGCTGACTAAATTTGCAAAGGAAATTACTTAATTTGACTGAAAAACCTTTACACAGTTGTAGAAGAGGATATCATCTGCAAGAATAATGAATAAAGCTTAATATTGCCAATTTGAATTATGTTATATTAATCATCATCCTTTCAGGGATTTAGGCCCTGTTATGTCTCATTCCATCTATTCCTTGGTCATCCTAACTTCTGCATCCTCCAACTAGGTGGTATCAGAGTATTTTTTGGGGTAATCTTGAACTGTCCATTCTTGTAATAAGTTCAATGCACTTCTTTCGGTATTCATATACTTTGTCCAATACTGAGTCTATATTTAGTCCTTTATGTATTTCTGTGATTCTACTTTTGTCCCAGAGAGTATAGCCTGCTGTCCTTCATAGAAATTTCATTTCTTCACTTCAGTTTCTATTCTTTTTCTTCTATAGTTTTTATAGTCTGTATAGTAGAGAAGGTTTTGCCAAAACTAAACTCTTATCTTGTATGCTTTTGAACATGGTTAAGTTTGAAAATATTATTGATCATTCCTGTTATTTTTAGAAAATTTGAAATTTTGATGTCAATGTCAGCATCTTTTGTACATGATACAGCACATCCAAGGTATTTGAAGCAATTTGTTCTAAACTTTTATTTTCAATCATGATTTTACTTCTGACTGAAAATGGTCCTTTAAAAGCCATAATTTTTGTTTTGTCTGTAGATTTTTGATTTCCAAATTTTTCTGCACTTATAAACATAAGTGTATGTAAGGTGTATAATGATTTTTGGAGTTCTTGCTATGATTATTTGATCATCTGCAAATAAAAGACTATTAAGTATAGTTCCACAATCCAGTTTAAATGCCAGTTTTATATTTTCTTTCCATTTCTTTACTAATTCATCTATATAGATATTAAATAACAGTGGTGACATTGGGCATCCTTGATGGACCCCCATCTGTTTATTGATTTCCACTGTGTAACTTTTTCATTGATTCTTACAGCTATTTGGTTGTTCTGAAACATGTCAGTTATTGCAGCAAGCAGCTGATTTGGAATATTTAGATTCTTGAATATGGTCCACAGTTTGTTCCTCAAGTCTCTATCAAAGGCTTTCTTTGATACAGACTTAAGGTTCTTCGCAAAGTTTATCTCTACATATGATTTAAGTTTTGAAGTTAATATCTGGTAATCTACAAATGCTATCTGCATTTCTAAGTTGTATTCGTAATATTTTTCCATTAAGATTTTTAATGTGAAAGCTGGGTGAATGCACAATTGTCCTTTTCGAAAGTCATTTTGTTCTTCGCAAAGTTTATCTTCTACGTATGATTTAAGTTTTGAAGTTAATATTTGTGCATATAACTTATTACCAGTATTTAGAAGACTTATTCCTCTGTAGTTTTCACAGTTGCACTTATTGCCTTTTTTATATATTGGGATGATAACTGTCTTATTCCAACTTTCTGGAATTTTTCCTTGCTGCCAAATATTGTTAAATAATTTTAAGAGTTGTTTGATGAATAGAATTCCAGCATGTTTTATAAGTTCTATATTTATTCCATCTTCTCCAGGAGATTTTCCTGACTTGCTTTGCTCTATTGCTTTTTGGAACTGTTTCTTGTAATGTTATTTCTTCCATTGTATAGTTAGTTGTATACAGTGGAAGAAATAACATTTTTTATATTTATTATTTTTATAAAATATAATGTTTTATTATTTTAAAGAACAAATTAATTATTTTGAAATAATTAATTTGTTTCAAAGAACAATGGCAGAAAACATAAAGAAGAAATGCAACAACGTATACATTTTTGATGGAGAATGAAAAAGCTACCAGAAATCCTCAAATATGGAGTTATAAAAATTTTATAAAGGTTATATTGCATACAATGCATAATTCAGAAGGCTTAGTTGGATGGCTAATTCAATTTTCCTAATGAATATTCCAAAAAAGATTTACAAATATATCTGAGAGGAGAATAACTATTGCCAAAGATAGACTTGAAGTCAATGCTGATAATGCTTATAAGCCCTATTCACCAACACAAGATTTTTATTTTAAGGCAAATAAACAATTAAGAAATCATGGAATAAAGGACTATAACAGGAATAAAGAAATTAAAGCTTTTCCAAATGCAACAATTACATAGAGAAAATGGAACATTTATAAAGAGCAATATATAGCCTATATTTAAGTTATAAGTTAGCTGTCAGAACTGGAAAACCTACAGGGAGACAGTTTGATGTAACATCAGGTGTGTGTAAACTATTTCCACTGGTATTACAGCTAAATTTACCTATGAAGGAAAAGTGACATTATATCTGAGATTAATCTAAGAGATATTAAATTCAGTTCTTTATTTTATGCAGATGATCTTAGACACCTAAATGAATCCACTACACGTTCTTAGCAAGTTGAATAAAATGCTCTTACAAATTTTGGATGAAAGTAGAAAAAGCTATTTTTGCTCATTATGAAATAAGTAAAAACATGGAATGCAGGTTATGCTAACTGATATCTTTTATTTCATTGATAGGTTTGCCCTTAAAGAATTTTCACGATTGAAACATGATTTGAGAAGATAAAATAAATATTTTAAAACACATACCTGGTACGATTTTTTCATATTCCATAGAAATTTGCTCAACCAGCTGAATAAATTTTTATGGAATATGAGATAGAAATTACTCAAAACACTAAACTAGCAGTTTCTGAGACAATTTTTAAGCTAATTAACTTATGGATTTAAGAGTTAGGATAGAGATAAAACAAGTGATTAACCACATTGATGCCAATATGGATAAAATACATCACTCCTCATACACTTCATATCCATAACATATTTCAATGTAATATCAGTGGTATTACAATTTGAATATGCACTTTGTATCCATGGTAATTTTGATATGTATACACGGCATGGCCGGTTGGGTGGTTAAAACTAGAAACAGTTGTTATCACCATCTCTGAAAATGCTACTAGTAAAGAATTTGAAAAAAAAAAAAAAAAAGTTAAAAATCACCATCTGAAAATATTTGCAGCTATTCAACAGTGAAGCCATTCCTGACCAGAACTAGAACAAAAACACAGTGGTGAATCTATAGTTGCAGACACTCTCAGAACACTTAGTCATTGACATAATTTCGCCATTGTGCCCAAAAAAAGTACCAATTTTGGAAATTATAACTAGTGTAGAGCAGCATGGTATCTATGATTTTACACCCACAGTGGCTAATAACATTTGTTTGGATAGTCTAGTATTCTAACAAAACTAAAATCTCCCAAGAATAACATTCCACCTAAAAATAAGAAATATCAGCACTTAAAAAGTCATATAGGAACAAACAAATTATTGTCTAAAGCTGATAAGGAAAATAGTACTGTTATTATGAACCAAACAGATTACAAGAATAAAATGAATTATCTTGTTAAAGATCCTCTACTTATCAGACCACAGATTTAGACCCTACAAACCAAAAGAAAAAAGTGTATAAATTATTTTAAAAAGTTACATCTTGATCCCAAAAATCTCAAACCCACCTGGATACGGGGTCCCTAAAATTCACAAATCTAGTGCCTCCCTTTGTCCTATAGCAGACAGCATAGACAAATCCACCTATAAACTAGCCAAAAATTTATCCAAATCACTTTCCTCCCTTATAGGCAACTCTCCCTCATCTATTAGAAACTCTCTCCACTTGAAAACATTAATAGAAAATCTAACTTGGACAGATTCTGACATTATAGTCAGTTTCAATATTACTTCACTCTTCACTAATGAACCTTTGACCTTAACCACATTAAGCCACATTTCCCTCCTGACATAATTGAATTATTCAGATTCACCATATATGCAAGTTATTTCCTATGAAAAGGAAAAATATACAAACAGCTAGATAGGACTGCTATGGCTACCCTACCAGTTAATTTCTATATGGAATATTCTGAAAACCAAGCACTTTGGCCACATTATATTGATGATGTGTTTCCTGTTTGGCCCCATGGCCCAGATATATCGATACATTTTTTGGTGCATCTTAACTAACCAACACCCTAAAATAAACTTCACCATAGAAAAAGAAAGCAACAATTGTCTTCCCTTTTTTAGATACACTAGTGACATGACTTCATAATGGCTCATTATCCTTCTGCATTTACAGAAAATCCGCTCATACAGAAGGTATTTATGTAAAGAATCACCACCAACAGTATGGCATCCTCAAAACACTCATGCACCAAGCCAATGCTATTGTTGTTCGAATGAAATGACAGCCCTTAAAACAGAGCTCAGGGACCTTCACAACACTTTTTTAGCCAATGGCTATAGTCCATATAAAATAGATAAAATACTGCATGCCTGCCCTATCCTTCCAACACATAGGATCACAGCAAAACAATTCCCATCCCATATGTCAAGGGTACATCAGAAAAAATAGGCAAAGTTCTCTGCAAAATATGATCTCCATGCCACTTTCAAACCTTTCATTCAGCTACCTTCATACATTCTCCTAAAGATCAACTGCATTCTCTCAAACATCCTGGAGTGTATAAAATCCTTTGTGGCTGCAGTTTGGCCTACTTTGGATAGACTGGTATATCAATTAAGATCCACCTTGAAGAACTCAAAAATAACATCCCTGATCATCTGTATGGCAAATTGGGATTGGCAGACAATGCTCTGGATACTCCTTCATGTAGGATCAGATGGAAGAAAACATACTGATTACAAAGAAGTCATTATACGTCTGAGAGACTATTTTTAAAATCACCATCAGCTATGAAGCATACTCCTAACCTCAACAAGTATGGCTGCATTAATTTACCATAGATCTGGAAGATTGTTATTTTAAGACCTGATTGCCTTCTTCTCTAAATTAACTTTGTGATTATTTGACCCATAGAGAGTGCCATGTAAGGACATTAGTTATGTTGTCAGTTAAAATTTAAACTGCTTTCCTCAATTATGTAGTTTAGTGTTGTGTGCCTATCACATTTATAATTATGCTCTGATGATGCTTGTTAGAAAATCAGAAAAATATTAGTGAGTTTAATATATATATATATATATATATTTTTCCCTCTGTTGGTGTTGTATATACCATAAAACATTATTATGCATGTTATAAGAGAGTAATTACTCAGAACACTAAACTAGCTGCATACAAGACAGTTTCAAACCTTCTTTTAATTTATAAATGAGAGCTGGGTTAGAAATAAAATACTTTTCAAAGACTGGAAACCACATATATTAGAGTTCTAAGATTAAGGGCATGAACAGATGGCCTCAGAGGCAGAATGATATCTTCTTCTTCTCCCTACTGGCCTGTTATAGAGCTATTTTAAGCTCTTCTAAGTTGTACCATCCTAAGAATAAGGTGACTAGCCCTATGCCTCCTGGTATATTCTATGGCTGTAGCTCTGTGTGTGTGTTCATGGGGATGGACTGCCTGCTTGCGGGAGTAAACACCTCAGATAAACTGGGTAGAAAAACCCTGCTGTCCGCACCCAAGACCGGAAAACTTGGCTATGTCTGAGAAAGATCCTTAAGCTCCTCACATTGGAGATGGGATCGGACCCAGGACAATCCTTTCCCAGGCATATGGTTGCAAAGTCACTAGACTAAGCGCACAGACAACAGAATGATATTAAAAATGAAATTAATTAACAAAGGAACTCGATATTGTTCACATTTAAGAATGTGTGAGGAAAGCTTATCTAAACAGAACGAAACAGGAATGATTAACAAGGTTGATGTCAACCAAGATAGCAGGAGTAACATCCAAAGAAAGACCAAGATTCAGGTAGATTGACACAATAAGAAGAGCCTTAGAAGACAAACATAAGATCATAATATCAGAGTCCTGAGGAAGATAACAGATTAATTTGGAGGGAAAATTGTCAATAGAAAGTTGGCAATGATATAACCTTTTAATGTAGTACTATCATAACCTTTAGGATACTCATCAGGAATTTGATAATAATGATAAATTTGGTTAGAATTAAAAAGACAAGAACTATGAAAATCGGTAGGAACATTAAAAATATGAACATCTTGAATGGAGAAACTACAAGTAAAACATTTCAGTTATTTTGGTAAAATTTTTACTGAAGATGACAAATTAAATATGGAAATATTTAATTTATGAATGCAAGAAGCGCAAAGAGAGTAAGAAGATAATGATGAACGAAAAGATGAAATGTGATTGATGAGTTTGATGTTGCAAGCCATACTAGTGACTGAAAGAATGAAATGGTGGAAAATGAAGAGAATGAGCCAATAATAATGAAAAAGATAGAAATCAGGAGGAGTTCTCCACAGAACAAAACGTGAGATTGAGTGGTTGAAGAAATGCCTGGCAGATGGTATAACACAGAAACAAAAGAAGGGTGAGAGAAAGCAGAGAATTAAAGAGGGAAAGTATGAGATTCAGGATACTAGATTTTGTATAGTGATTCACTGATAAGAGTGCTTGAGGAGAGTGAGACTAAATCATTTACTTCAGACAAATTATGGAGACTACAACTTTGTCAGAAATAATTATTTTAATTTCCCGACGTTTCAACCTTCATATTAAGGTCATCATCTGGAGTACACACATATATACAGAGACAATGATTTGATCGACGGTTATTCAACTGGCCTGACCTCTAGTGAAAAATAAATAAAAAATTAAAATTAAAATAAATAAATGAAATAAAATAAAATAACTACATGAAAGCTATATTCTATTTATGACATCAGAGAAAATTTTTTTCACACAGTTTTATTACAGCAAAAGCGATGTCCTAATTTAACATAAGAATAGTTATATTAGATTTAAGATCCTAGATTACCTATAGTATTATTTATAATAACTCTTAGGGACAAAGGGTATTGTTGGATTCTGATTAAGGAGAAATTTAAATTATTAATATTCCTTACAGAATCCAACTTAATCCACCCTATCAAAGGCTATACTTGTAAAAATTATTTGATATTAATCCCATGATTGTAAATTATTATTCATGTAATTGCCTTGAGTTTATTTATTAAATTTTATTAATTAATCTAAAATATGTGTTAGCAATGATAGAACTTTGTATTGAAATATTATTCTGTTTATTTTGATTATTCCTAATTTAATATTTTGATTTTTTATTTATCACTACCAGTATGTAAAGGTATAATGTTATGCAATATTTCTGTTTTTATTTTATTTTGTTTGTTACTATGGCGACGGGCTAGAAATAGCTAGCGCGTGCATGGATCGCGAGATATGGTTTCAAATGCAGAGAAAGAACTGACATAAGAGAGCGTGAGAAACAATTTTGGGCGGGAAAAAGAAGGGAAGTATATTAGCTGAGAGTGGAGAAAACTGGGGCTCTTCTCTTTTTCAGGATGAACCATTCTGGGACATGAGAGCATTGAGGATAGCACAGACAGAAGAGAAGAATAAGGTGAGGCAGCAAAGTGAATGCAAAGGATTGCTGTGTCTAGAACTTTAGTGCTGTAATTGGACTATTTAAGGACCGGGAAAATAATAGGCAACTGAGAATATTTCTAGACGTTAAAGAATTATTATGTGTTCCATTAGTTTCATGGAACTTTAACAGAGAGCTGAATCGGTCGAATAGTGTTAAAGAAGGAATGAGCATTTTCCTTTATCCAAGTACGTCTATACAAGTGAAATGTGACCATTAATAGTTCAGTTATCATTGAGAAGAATTATCCTAAATAGTGCTGCCATAGTGTGCTAAGTAAATATAGTTATAAAGTGTGCCCATAGTGAAATTGATGAGCAAAGGATTTATCCAGTAAGAACTGTCCAATTTTATGTTACTTCAGTGCAGAGATATATGTGTAATTCCTCCTCTTATTCCCCACATTAACTGTAACGTTTCTTGCTGAAATCAGCCAGAGTATGAAATATGAAAGTGTATACTCATGAAGCAGTTGCTGCCACCATTAATGTATTGAGACTTTACTGACTGTGTGATAATAGTAAAATTTGTTACTAAGAGATTTTGTGATATTGAACTCTATTAAAAGTTATTTTAATATTGTGAAAGCTATAAGTCTGATAGCAGAATGCCCATAGATTGAATCTGTAAGATGTTGTGATTATCTTGTTCTCAGAATTGAGTTTATATGTATAATATATAATCCAGAATTAAATGTTTTGTTTTGATGATTTTAAAATTGTGTTTGCCTGAATCTCTGCACCGTTCATGAAATTATCGGACCTAGTGGGAGCTTCAAACATAAGAGATAAACTCAGTCTACGTAAGAAATAATATTGATATAAAATTAGTTGATGCTTGGTTTCACTACATTTCATTAGACTCATCTAGATATAGAGTGGCACAGTCTAAAAATATGAATTTCTCTATATTTAAATTAGTAATCAACCAGCAACTTATTACTTGTTTAAGAACAGAGTTAAAACGAGATGGCAGATCAAAAACAAGGAAGTATGATCCAACAGTATGCAGGTAGAATATGTGCCTTCCATATTCTTGGTATTTTTAGGCCATCATTATTATTAAAATTAGGGTGGTCAATACGAATTTCACCTCCTTAAATTTATGTCATATCACGTTTTGGTGTGATGTAAACAACAGATGCTTTTCCAGTCAATTCTCAGTATTCAGGGCATGATCAGAAAAATCCAGCCTTACCATAGTTATTAAATTTAATGTGCCATTTATGTTCCTTTTTTCTGATGGGAATTGTGTGTCCAGTTTCCCCTATACAGGGCAAATTACAGGTGCAATGAATACGGTATACTCCATGGTGGGCCAGCAAAGGAAGTGGATCCTTGGATGAGTTCAGTAAGTTCTTTAATTTTGCAGGAGGTTTAAGGGTGGCTTTAAGGTTGCATTTCTGTAATTTTCTGTTTATTTTATCTGACATCTCTTTAATGTATGGAATGGCTAGAGTTTTATTGTAGTCTAGTTTATTTTTGTTTTTAAGTGAGGGCTTGGGAAGAATTTTGTTGATAATATTTTGGCTGTAGCCATTTTTTTAGGAAAGCAGTCTCCATAGTTTGTCTGAAATGAATGCTGATCACCGTGTAATACTAAACGGAAAGGAGACTAAATCATGTTTTTCTAGTGCTAAGATTAGGGATGTTAACAAGGTTGTGAGGATGCAGAGGGAGAAGGTGAAAGAGATGTTTACAAATGATTTAGCACGTGACAAATGTGGTATGTGAGAAGATGCGAAAGAGTTGCTGGGGCATGCAAAAAAGAAGAGTGAGAAAGTAAAAGTTCTGAGCCAGTTGTCATGGTACGATAGAGATGAGCTGAGATTGAGACTATGATCATGAATGAGTCAGCGTGCAGAAGGAATGGTGTGGAATTCGTGGATGTCTGGATGGCACCTGCAATTCAATGGAAGGAAGAATTATATAAGTGGGATTGCACTTGAATGGATTTAGGATCAGAAAGTGTTGTTCAGTGAGAATTCGGAAGTGCAGAGTCAGGGAAACTAGGTGCAACTGAGAGAAGATTCAGCCAATCTAGAGGTTAATAAGTGGTCAGAGTGATCACATGATGCTAAATGTAGCACCCAGGTACTTAATATCAGTGAGCTAAACAACACAAGGTGTAAGGGATGTCGTGGGATGAAAGGGATATTGCAGTATACTAATGCCAGAAGTATTTGAAATAAGAGTGAAGTTTTTGGCATTGGTTAGCTCAACTTGGTCAAAAGTTATAGGCATTAGTGAGACTTGATTGACTGATGATATAATCACAGGAATAGAATGCAAGGGATATGGTGTCTTCAGAGAGAGGACAGAAGGAATAGGATGGGAGAAGAGATTTTTGCTAATGATAGTAGAGAATTGAAGCAGAGGAGAAGTACATCAGGAGAAGAGGGAAATTCATTTGAAACTATCTAGTGCGGGAACAGAGTCCAACAGGATGAAATCTATAATTAGTTGCTGCTATAATCTTGGGGTATAAAGGAGAATGTAGATGACATGCATTGGCAAATTAGCATGATGAGTGCAAGTCGAGTTCTTATTATGGGGGGATTTCAACTATGGGGACATAAATTGGGAGGAGGAATGGTCATAGGCAGGGAAGGAAATGGAATTTATACAGCTACTGAGAAAGAGAATTATCTGAGGCAGTATGTAATGGAGGGAACAAGAGTTTGGAGAGTGCTGATCCGATTATAGTATCAGAGAACTTAACAGTAATCAGCTGAGCTACACTGCCTCTGCTTGTGGAAAGTGATCATGTAGCCTTGAACATGTGAGATTGCTAGATATGTGGAATTTTCTGAATTAAAAAGAGATAAATTTGAAATTACAGGGAGGTGATAATGACAAGATGAGGAGTCAACTTTCAGCAGCAGTATCAGACTGTATATAGAGTCAGAAAGATAAATCAGGTAGGAGTTGATGGATGAATAGCATCATTAAACAGGAGATGAGCAATACATGATACAGGTTAGAAGGGTGACTCGTATGGTAAGGAAGGCTAAAGGTAATTATGAGAGAAAACTAGCTGACGAGGTCAAAAGAAATTCTAAAGTTTCACTATGTGGCAAGTAAAAGAGGTAATAAACTATGGAAGGATGACTTTAAAAAGTGCCAATGGTGTGGAGGTAGCAGAAGCAAACTAAATAGTTCAATTACTGAGTGAGCATTTTGCAAGATATTGCAATGTTGAATGACGCAGAGTTTCACATGGTCTTTCTTTCTTAATCCTCCTCTTCAACCTTTTTATGGTGTTGGGTTTTTTTTTAATTTATTTTTACAACTGTAACCGTCTCGAGGATAAGGTGGTTGGCCCTATGCCTCCTGGTGTGTCCTATGTCTGTAGCGTGTTCAGAGGGCCAGTTTGCCTGTTCTGGGGGATGCAAAACCCAAGTTTGCAGGTGGACCCCCGTTATATTTGCTGTGATGGAGTAGACTGATTTTCTTCCAGCATATTCTAAGGTGGGTGTCCAAAGCATGGTCGTCAACAAGTCCTGAATGGCTGCAGTGATGGAAACCAATTTAGCCCACTAAGGGGCACTATTTAGAACTGTAGGCTTACTCTCAGCTGACATACTTCATCTTCATTACTTAGTATAGTGCCTGCATGCATAGATCTCATTATATTTTGTTTCCTGATGATAGCACTTTGAATTTTCCAAAATACTGGACGTATTAATAAAATTTATATTAGTTAATAGTCTATATTTTAATTTCCTTAAAAAATAGTCATGAATAACACAGCATATAATACACACAATGGAAAAAACATTAGAGATGAGGAAATGGGAAGTTGACATTGCAGTTGTCTGCCTATTTACCTACAAGCAGGAGGGTAAATAGGCAGACATCAGGCTTCCCAACAGTGTATCACAATCGATGAACATGGGTAAATGCAGCGATCTTAGCGACTGATTGTGGACATATTATAAAAGAAAATGATTATGATTACTGCCAAATTTTCAATGTAGATGAAACTGGCCTCTATTGGAAAAAAATGCCATCTAGAACTTTTATATCACAAAAAAGAAGCAGCGCAGCCTGGCTATAAAGTATCAAAAGATCGCTAAACTGTTATGCTTGAAGGGAATGCTAATTGAGATTTTAAATTGAAGCCGCTGCTTGTCTATCGAGCTCAGAACCCAAGCACTTTAAAAGGATGTAACAAGAACTCTTTACCTGTAATTCGGCAGGCAAATCAGAAGGCTTGGTTTACCCAAAGTCTATTTGAAGATTGGTTTAAATCTTATTTTTGCCCAGCAGTTGAAGCTTATTGCAAGAGAAATAACTTAGCTTTCAAAGCTCTTTTGCTTTTAGATAATGAACCTGGTCACCCAAATTCTCTTAATGATCTGTGTGAGAATGTGAAAGTTTTATTTTTTCCACTAAATACAACATCGTTGCTACAACCTATGGACATGGGCGTCATTGGAACTTTCAAAGCCTATTTTCTTAAAAAGACATTCTCAGGCAGTAGAAACAACAACGGGAGAAAATGCGATTAGGCTCCAAGAATTTTGGAAAAAATGTAACATTAAACACACGATTGAAAACATTCATGACTCGTGGGAGCAAGTGTCTTTTAGCTGCATGAAAGCTGTTTGAAAAATACTTTTGCCAGAATGCACTAATGACTTAGTGTTGATGCAGAAGATGTTAAAGAATTATTGGATTCAAATTCAAAAGATTTCAGTGACAATGAACAAATGGAACGTGAAGATGAGGTTCCAAAGGAGATAACAGTCAAAGAACTGGATGGAATATTTCGCAGTTTAGAATTGCTTAAGCAGCAAGTAATGGATATGGATCCAGATGTTAATCGAAGAATGCTTGTTTGCCGAGGTCTGGAGAGTCATTTTGCTTGTTATCGTAGAATTTATGGCGATAAGAAAAAAACTAAAACTGTTCAAATGACTCTTGATAACTTTTTTTGATAAAAAAAAAATTGCAGTAACTAATGTAGGTATAAGTATTTATTAAACATTTACTTTGCATTCATTTTTTATCTTTCCTAAAAGAGTACCATATAAAACGAACTATAGTACAGTAATCGATCATGGACAAATTGTACTTTTTACCATTGATTATTATATTTGATTAACATTATTTTGATATACGCGGTAACATCGAGGGATTAATTAACCACATTACTCGAGGGATACCTGTATAATTATCGTCAATTTTCATGTCATCTTTATCATCTCTCATTCTTTTTAAAGTGCTTTTCCTCTATTTCTAAGCTTTTTCAATAGCCTCCAGAATATTTTGCCACTTTCTTGATATTTTTTTTCTATGTTCTTATCAAAGTCTTCCCATGCTTTTGTTTAGCTAGTTTTACACCAGACATGGGCAACCTTTCCTAGTTCGGGGCCAAATTATCATTCTGTCTATAAGTCAAGGGCCGGACCAAATTATTAAATAAAATAAATTAATATTAAATGAATTACAACAAGTTGCTACTTCATATTTCATTTATTTATAATATAATGCTTTGGAATAAAGTTCTACATAAATTTTATAATACAATGAATGACATAACAATTTAATGTGAAGATTGGCCTTGTACTTCAACTACGAGACTATCAATATTGACGTTAATATTACTTAAAGATAATCACATAGAATTTTCAAGGTTTTCGTCTGTTATTCTTGTCCGAATTTTGATTTAACGTATTTCATCCTCAAAAAAATCTTCGGAATCTTAATGCAACCATACTTATTAAGATTTGGTTGGTTTCTGAGAGCTGCTGCTTCTAAGAAAAGTCTTTCTTTCTTGAAATTGCTGTGGTGGAGCATGGTAGTTTTATTCCATGATACCCTGTGGGTGGTGTCCAAAGCATGGTCAGCCAAGCCTGAATGACCACAGTTGTGTTTATAGATGTAAGACTTGTGTTCCTCCAGGCGGATGGATGCTGATCTGCCTGTCTGTCCAAAGTACGCCAGCTTACAGGAACAGGGTACTTTGTAAACTCCAGGCAGAGAGAGAGAGAGAGAGAGGAGGGAGCCGATCTTTCTTAGAACGGATAAGGGTAGCAAGTTTGCGGTGGGGCTTATATGCTGTGTGCAGGTTGTACTTTTTTAGAATCTTAGTTATTTTTTCGGATATGCCACAGATGTAGGGTATGGTGATGGCATTTTTAAATTCTTGTTGACGAGAAGGATGGGGAGTGGGGGAGGAACTGATTATTTTTTTGATACTGTGATCGCTGTAGCCATTGGAGAGGAAAGTGCTGTGTGTGTGGTTAAGCTCAGTAGTGAGGGCGGTTCCACTGGAACAAAGATTGTGGGCTCTCTTCCGAAGATTTGGGGAACACTCATCACCAGAGGTCCCACCTTACATTCCAGGCCACCTACTACAGCCCTTAGAGGGCGCTCCACCTAGATAGGACTTTAGTGTCACCCACGTGGTTGGGCTTAGTATTGCATGATATTTGTGTGCATGTTACATTAGTTGTTTTTGTAATCCCTGTATATGTCCTAGTGACTAGGACAAAATATAGGAAGTATTAAATTCTATTTTAATCCTTTTTGAGTGTTGTAAAAAATCCATTAAGCCTCCAACATGATGTCCTCACAGCACTTAAGCCTCTACACACGAATTCTAATCATTCATGGAGAAGATTTAGCATGCAAATCCAAGCAATACGGTAAGCAAAAACTACGACTATCTAGGCAACTAAATAGGCTGGCCTTTTTAAAAAGATGTTGGGATACAAGAGTGATACCGAACTGCGTTAAACTGAAGATCAATTTCCATTCTAAAAAAAAGCACTCCGTATATATAACCGTGCCAGCCTGGCATTACGTGAGCAAATCGCCTCTACTCGTGCCACCCTCTCAGTGACAAACGCCGCCATTAGCTCCTTACATTCAGAGCTCTCCATCGTTCTTAACCCTGAACTTTGGTCAATTCTCTCTGGCATTTCGGAAACTTCCGCACAGAGAGAATTTCAAAAAATAAAAAAGAAACGTCAAGAAATATAACAACCTGGTTAAAGACAAACCACAACCACAAATTCAACCGCTCCAAACAGTAGTAAACCTCTCTTCCAAAAGGCTCAACGACGATGCCGTTAGCGCCCTTTGCCTCGGCTGTAATTTTGCTGTCGCTCCGAAGGAAGTGCCGGTGCTTGATGTAATGGTTAACATCGGGAGATCGGTCGCTTACCATCGGAGATAGCCAACAACATCATACTTGACGTAGTCAACATCCTTGCTCATTCTTCACCTCGAAAAAGTAATTTATCGTATTGCACGGCTCTCCTGAAACTACGGAAAGAAAAAAGTATCGTCATCACCAGAGCGGATAAGGGTAATGCCACAGTCGTTCTTAATACCAGTGAATACAATCGTAAAATGAATATTATCCTCCACGATCGCGCTACCTACATCCTGCTAGAACACGACCCCACAAAAACACAAGTTAAGAAATTAAAAATCTTACTTAAAAAAGTATCTTCCTGGCATCACGAAAAAACTTAAACCTTTCAGCCCCCCCCCCCCCCCCCCCCCAAATATACGGTTTACCAAAAATCCACAAACCCAATTCCCCACTAAGGCCTATAGTAGATGCCACCAATGCACCTTGCTACAGACCGTCTAAACAGCTGGACTCTCTCTGACCCCCCCCCTCAACCGGACGGTCCACTTCCTATATAAAAAACTTGACCCACTTTAAAGCCCTCACAGAAAATTTAACCTTGAATAATGCAGAAATATTGGTAAGCTTTGATATCTCCTCTTTGTTTACCAATATTCCGTTAACTGACACTATATCTCTCTTAGAAAACATTTTTCCTTCTGACATCTTAGATCTCTTTTCATTTGCCATTAACTATGGGTATTTCTCTTGGAAGAACAAAATCTACAAGCAGATAGAGGGAACCACCATGGGTTCCCTCTGCCTCTCACCCCCCTTGCCGATTTCTATATGGAAGATTTTGAAAAACGAGCCATAGACTCAGCCCCACTGAAACCTTCAATCTGGCTAAGATATGTAGATGATGTGTTCTCTATTTGGCCTCATGGCCCAGACACGTTAGACTCCTTCCTCGGTCATCTCAATAGCCTACATCCAAGAATCCAGTTTACTATAGAAAAGGAAAAGAACAATTGTTTACCCTTCCTAGACACCTTAGTCACATGCCTGCCTAATGATACACTTGCCTTCACTGTATACAGAAAACCCACACACAGGCAGATACATTCACAAACTCTCTCACCACCACCCCTCTCAACAATATGGCATTATTAAAACTCTTACCAAGACTGCCCACAATCTTTGTCAGTGGAACCACCCTCACTACTGAGCTTAACCACATACACAGCATTTTCCTCTCCAATGGCTACAGCGATCACAGTATCAAAAAAATAATCAGTTCCTCCCCCATTCCCCGTCCTTCTCGTCAACAAGAATTTAAAAATGCCATCACCATACCCTACATCCATGGCACATCCGAAAAAATAGCCAAGATTCTAAAAAAGTACAACCTACACACAGCATATAAGCCCCACCTCAAACTTGCTATCCTTATCCTTTCTAAGAAAGATCAGCTCCCTCCTCTCTCTCTGCCTGGAGTTTACAAAGTACCCTGTTCCTGTAAGTTGGCGTACTTTGGACAGACAGGCAGATCAGCATCCATCCGCATGGAGGAACATGTCTTACATCTGTAAACACAACTATGGTCATTCAGGCTTGGCTGACCATGCTTTGGACATCACCCACAGGGTATCATGGAAGAAAACCAACATGCTCCACCACAGCAAATTCAAGAAAGAGAGACATTTCTTAGAAGCAGCAGCAGCTCTTAGAAACCAACCAAATCTTAATAAATACGGTTGCATAAAGCTTCCAAAGATTTGGGAAACACTCATCACCAGAGGTCCCAACTTACATTCCAGGCCACCTACTACCGCCCTTAGAGGGCGCTCCACCTAGATAGGACTTTAGTGTTCATGTGGTTGGGCTTAGTATTGTATGATATTTGTGTGCATGTTACATTAGTTGTTTTTGTAATCCCCATAGATGTCCTAGTGACTAAGACAAAACATAGGAAGTATTAAATTCTATTTTAATCCTTTTTGAGTGTTGTAAACAATCCATTAAGCCTCCAACATGATTCAGATATTAGGTTTAGTGTCACTTTCTTTCAAAATGTTATCATACAGATGATGAATAAGAGTGAAGACTGGAGTCATCCATGTCTTATACTTTATTTTGCATTAAGTCTTTTACATAACTTAAATACAGGACCTCGTTATAGTCCCACAATTTCTCAACTATTTGTCGTAAAGCAAAGTTTTGCTTATTCTGTTGTCTATTTCCATATTTAATTTGCCATCATTATTCTAAACTTTGCTTTAATAGCAAAAATATTTTACTTGAACTATATTCTTGACTGATAATGCAGTGATAATTTCTATGTTCAGCCTATTTTCACAATTCTGATCTTTTTATTGCTGATTTTCATGCTAAATTTGTTACAACTGTCATTCAGTTTAGTGAAACAATAATGGAGACTTGCATTAGATTTGCTTAGGAGTACAATATCATCATCTACAAAAAGCAAAGAGCTAAGCTTCTTTATAAGGCCTTGATAAAACCACACCTGCAGATTTGGTCTTCTGGGTTCCAAGGGGATAAAGAAGCTGTGGAAAGGGTACAAAGAAGAGTTACAAAGATTATAACTGAATTATGGAATTTAGATTATGAGAACGATGATCATCATCATCATCATCATACGTATCAAGGATTTAGGCCTAGTATGGCCTGTTCCTTAGAAGTCATCGTTGAATCGTTTAAGAGGACATCCTGGTTTTCTTTTTCCTAATGGCTTGTACTTTAAGGCTTGTTTTGGTAATCTTTCTGTTTTCATTCTTTGAACGTGTTCCATCCATCTATGTTTATATTTTTTAATTTTTTCAATTACTGGTTCTTGGTTTAATTCTTTCATAATATCTTGTTTCTTTTGTGATCAAATAGGGTATACTTTGTAGTTTTTCTCATAAACTTCATTTCTGCTGTTGTTAATCTTTGTTTGTCTTTTTGTTTTATTGTCCAGATTTCGCTTCCATACATTAAGACCGGTAGGGCTAATGTATTGTATACTTTTAGCCTGGTTTATTTTTGAACTAGGTTTGGTTTAAATATAGAGTTAATTACTCCTGTTATTTTTAAATATTTTGCAATTTTTATGTTTATATCTTTTTCATTTTCATAAGTGATCATACATCCTAGGTAGTTAAATGAATTCACCTGTTCTAAGATCTTGTTATTTAATACTATTTTAGTTCTTGCTGGATCTTGTCCTTTAAAGGCCATAGTTTTTGATTTTTCCGTTGATATTATCATACCATAATCTTTGGATATCTCATTTAGATTTAAAATAGCTTTCTGTAAGTTATCTTCAGAATTTGTAATTATTATTTGGTCGTCTGCAAAGAGGAGAGTGTTTAATTTAACTGTAGGTGAAAGTTTAATTCCTTGATGTAAATTTTTACTCATTTTATTATTATTTCATTTAAGTAGATATTAAAAAGAGTTGCTGAGAGGGGACATCCCTGCCGGACCCCTTGGTTTATCTCTCTTGTATATGATAGCTCATGATTTAATCTTATTTGTATTTGATTATTTTCATATATACTTGTGACAGCTTTTAGGATATTATTTGGTATTTGTCTTTCTTTTAATATGTTAAATAATGTTTCTTTTAACTTTGTCAAATGCTTTTTCAAAGTCAATAAATGCAATATGTGTTTCTAAATTATATTGTCTTCTTTTCTCTATTATTAATTTTAGGCAGAAGGCTGGGTCTATACATGATCGTCCTTTTCTAAATCCATTTTGTACCTCTAGAATAAAGTTTTCGGAATATTTCATTAGTTTGTTATTTAAGATTCTGCTGTATATTTTGTAACATGAATTTAGTATACTGATACCTCTATAGTTTTTAGGGTCATCTCTATTACTTTCTTAAAGATAAGAATCACAATTGCTTTTTTCCATTCTATTGGGGGGGATACCAGTTGAATAAACTTTATTTAAAAATAATAAGAGTCTTCCTTTGAATCTTGTTCCTGCGTATTTATATAGTTCTGAACTTAGCTTATCTTCTCCAGGTGATTTTCCGTTTCTTGTTTCTTTCAGGCTGATTTCTAATTCTTCTTCAGTTATTTCCTTTTCATTTTCGTTAACTGTTTGCCAGTTGTCTTTTTTAAAATATTTGTCTGTCCACAGTTCTGTGTAATAATTTAGAAATTCTTCTAATTTCAATTCAGTGTTTAATTTTATGTTTCCTTTGGTATCTGCATTTAGGTGTGTCAAAATCTTATATACATTGGGTCTTATTTTATATAAATCATGTTCTAAGTTAGAAACAAATTTATTCCATGATTCTCTATGTCTTTTTCTGACTTCTCTTTTAGCTATGGCTCTTATTCTTTTATATTCTATTTCATCTTCTAATCTTTTACTGCTTAACCATTTGTGATAGGCTTCTTTTTTCTTTTTGATTATTTCTTTGATTGTATCATTCCAAGTTTTTTTCTTTTATTGAATTTTTTGGTCTTTCCTAAGCTTTCATTTGCTGCTGCATTTAGTATCGTTTTTATATTAAGCCATTCTATTTCTATTTCTTCATTTTGTTTTATTTTATCTAGATACTGGTTAATTCTTTGTTCATATAGCCATTGTACATTTGTGTCATTCAATAGTCTAGTTTTATAAACAAATGTTTCAATTTTTCTTTGTGTTCTTGTTACTTGTAGCCATTTAGGTTGTAATCTTGATTTTATTTTAACATGGAAGTGGTCACTGCTTATTTCATATCCTCTGTGAACTCTAACATCTAGTGAAAATTTTGATGTCTTTTCATTTAATATGAAGGAATCTAATATTGATTTCCATTCTCTTGCTGCCCAAGTATATTTATGTATGTCTTTATGTTTATAGAAGGAATTCATTATTTTTAGGTTATTATAAACTACAAAGTCAATCAATTTTTTACCATTTCTGTTTAGAGTGTGTTCTCCATGTATTCCTATATTATTATTAATTTTCATGTTTCCAATTCTTGCATTTAAGTCTCCTGCTAAAATTATGTAATCATTTTTATTTATTTTATTATATATGTTTTGTAGCTGATTATAGGGGTGCTTAAGGGTCAAAGCTGTATAACTGAGAAGAGACCTCCACATAGCCTTTAAAGGAATGCGGAGAACCGACCAGGGCTTCTGACCTAATGTCCAATCCTCACCTTCTCATGGTGCACCCTGTTGGGTATCTACTTTGATACTGAACGAACGAGTATGGGCTGGCAATTTGGGATTTAGCCGACCAAATTGTATTCTTATTGGTTAAACCAAAATAAAAAATGATGGTACAACATGACAAAATTTCATGCCGGCTGGGGCGTCGCCAGGTTAAACAAGGCCCCCGTTGTTTTTGCCAGGGAACCAGGGTGAACAGCGAAAAGTCAGCTACTGGAACAAATCTGAAAACAAACCCCAACTCAACATCACCAGAGTTAAAGATCGGTACTATCAACGTAAGAAGCCTGAATGGCAAAGAAATGGAGCTAGCTGAGGAATTAGATAAGTACCAGATCAACATAATAGGGGTGACTGAAACAAAAAAGACCATAACTGGTGAGATCTTTCTGAGCAATAAATACAAAATGTTATATTCAGGCAATGACAATCAAGGAAAAGAAGGAGTAGCCATAGTATTCAACACAAAATACGAGGCTAATCTTCTTGAATGGCAGTACAGTCTCAAGTAGAGTAATGTGGGCAAATATGAGAATGGGGAACTGGACAATGAGACTTATTTGTGCCTATGGTCCCACAGAAGGTTCTACTAAGGTAGAAGTGGAGGAATTTTTTGATGCTTTAGAAAAAGCAACTGACATAATGAAAAAGGAAAAGTTGGTCCTTGTTGGAGATCTAAATAGCAGAGCAGGAAATGATTGTGAGACATACAAAAATATTTTGGGAAAATTTGGAGAAAAGAGCAAAGCTAATAATAATGGCAAATATCTGTTGGATTTCTGCTCAGGACATGGATTACTAACACCATGTTCCAACATAAAAATGTGCACAAATTCACATGGAGAGAAGAGGCTAGGAATAAGAAAACTCTCATTGACTATGTTATTGTTGATAGTGATGTTTTCTCCCTGGTGCAGGACACCAGAGTGTACAGAGGATTTGAAATTGGAAGTGATCACTATTTAGTCTTGAGCAGGATAAAACTGAATATCATATTGAAAAGAATAACATGTAAGAAAGTTTTAAAGCGAATAAAAGTTGAGCAGCTCTCAGATGTGAACTGTAGACTAAAATACAGAAAGATTATTGAAAAGAAAATGAAAGAGTTTGAGAACAGGAATCAAACCTTGGAGATTCAGTGGCAAACTCTGAAGAAAACATTGATTGATTCTACCAGAGAGGCATGTGGTGAGGTTGTCTGCAAGGATAAAAAAATCAGAACTCCCTGGTGGACACAGGAAGTTAAAGAGGCAGTGAAGGAAAAGAAGAAAGCATATCAAAAGTTCCTGGCAAATAAGTCAGCTTTTACTCTTACAGAATACAGAGACAAATGTAAGAAAGCTAAACAGTGTGTAAAACTAGCTAAACAAAAGTCATGGGAGGACTTTGGCAAGAATACAGAAAATAAATATCAAAAAGGTGCAAAATATTCTGGAGGTTGTTGAAGAAGCTTAGGAATGGAGGAAATAGTGCTGTAAAAGGAGTTAGAGATGATAAAGGTGATATGAAAACAGGAGAAAAAGATATCCTTGAAGTATGGAGTAATTACTTTGAAAAACTGCTAAATGAAACAAGCAGTGATGACAGCACAGTGATAAAAAACACTGACCAGGCATGCAGTCAGGAATACATATCCATACTTGAAGTAGAAAAAGCCATCAAAGGCTTGAAATGTGGAAAGGCAGCAGGAGTAGATGATATTTGACCAGAAATGCTGAAGTATGGTGGTATAAAAGTCTTACAGTGGCTGCACTGCATAGTTCAGAAAGCCTGAACAGAGGTACGAATTCCCGATGATTGGAGTAGAGCTCTCATAGTACCCATATATAAAAAGGGAAATAAAACTGAATGTGAGAATTACAGAGGTATTTCCCTACTGAGTGTTCCTGGCAAGATCTATGCAAGTATACTTGAGAAACAGTTGAGAAGAATTGTGGAAGAAAAGCTTGGTGAAGAAAAAGCTGGATTCAGGCCAAATAGAGGCTGTCAGGATCAGATCTTCACTTTACGACAAATAGTCGAGAAAGCATGGGAATATAACAAAGATCTGTATTTAAGTTTTGTCGGTTTGGAAAAGGCATATGACAAGGTGCCAAGAGAGAAGCTATTCAATACGCTGCAGTTATATGGTGTGAATGGGGCATTATATCAAGCAATACTTAGTCTTTATTTGAGTTGTAAGTCAGCAGTTAGAATTGAAGGAAGTACAGGAAGATGGTTTAATGTTAAATCCGGTGTGAGACAAGGATGTACATTATCCCCTCTGTTATTCATTATCTATATGGATCACATTATGAAGGAAAGTGGTATTAAACCTGATATCAAAATTGGAGATGTTAATGTCAGCTCTTCGCTTTATGCAGATGATGTTATACTTCTAAATAAATCCACTACAAGTCTGCAAGATTCTCTGACTAAATTGAATAGCTGTTGTAATAGATATGGTATGAAGGTCAGCAATAAAAAGACAAAGACAATGAAAATAGGCAGAATCATTGAAAATGTCAACTGTGTTGTGAATGGAGAACCTGTGGAACAAGTAAAACATTTCAGCTACTTAGGCACAATTTTTACTGAAGATGGTAAATTAAATATAGAAATAGACAACAGAATCAGCAGAGCTGGTATGGTGGGAAGTCAATTGAATAAATTCATATGGAATAAGAGAGAAATTAGTCGGAATACGAAATTAGCTGTATACAAGACAGTGTTCAAACCAGTTTTAACTTATGGATCTGAGAGCTGGGTCAGAAGTAAAATACTTTACCAAAGACTAAAGACCGCAGACATGAGAGTCCTGAGAAAGATTAGAGGCATGAACAGATAGCATCAATGGCAATATCATATTAAAAATGAGGATATTAGGAAAGAACTTGACATTGTCAGCATCCAGGAATGCGTTAGCAGAGCTAATCTCAGGTGGTATGGTCACTTATATAGAATGGGAGAGGAAAGATTAGCAAAACAAGTGTTCTCTGCCAGTTTGGCAGGAAAATGACCCTGAGGAAGACCAAGATATAGGTGGATTGATACGATACAAAGTGCCTTAGACGATAGAAATATAAGATCTGATAATGTTGGAGTCTTGATAAGTAACAGACTGATTTGGAGGAAAATTGTAGATAGGAAGTTAGTAATGATGTAAATTTTTCATGTAGTACTGTCATATCCTGTACACCCCTTGAGGGTACATGGCAGGAATTTGATGATGATGATTATAAAAATCAATATTATCCTGTTCTCTTCCTTCTTCTGGGGCATATAAGCCAATTATTGTTAAATAGCCTCTATCTATTTTTATTCTAGCTTCTATTATTCTTTCATTCCATAATTTATAATGTTTTAACTGTTTTGAAAGGGAGTTATGAATCCAAATCATGACTCCTGCTTGTGCTCTTTGGTCTCTGTCGACTCCACTGTATATCACATTAAAATTTTCAGTTCTCATAGTTCCTTTTAATTTCTTTTTTTGTTTCAGTGATTACTGCTATTTTAAAATTTCTTTCATTTAATAACTGGTCTAATTCTATTTCTTTATATGCTATTCCTCTTACATTCCAGTTTGCTATGTGTATTATATTTTGTCGTTTCCATTTTCGTTTTCCCTTTTCCATTCCTGGGTCGTTTCCCATAGATTCAATCCGATTATCTTTTTCTGTCAGCTTACAAGTATGGTTATGTTCTCCATGTCAGGGGACTAGCCTAACGATGGAATAGTTCAGTGGTAGGGCTGCTACCTTAAGGCTTCTGAACTCGCCTTCTTCCGAATTTAAACCCATAGGAGTAATAGGGTATATTGAAGGGGAAAGGGTAGATTATAGAAGAAATATAGTAAGGTTTATAGAGAGGACATAGTTGTAAGGCCAGAAATGAAAAGACCCCATGGCCCTCGAGTACTCTAATAGCACAAGGGTCATAAAGTAAGAAGAGTTGGCTGATAAGGCCTTATAGGAAAGATTAAAGTAAGTGGGTCTTCCTCAAAGTAGAAGAAGGAGAGGATAGATCCAGCTAGGGATCCATGGGAGTGCCGCTTCCCTTACAATCAAGATGATTGCCCCTTATGGCCCTGTTGGTCCACGAGTCCTTATTCAGTATATTCGGACCACCCCACCATATATATATATACACATACACATGGTGGGCTCCCCTATCCGCCACCCAGGGGACGCGCTCTCTAGGGGTTACAGGGTCCCCTGAGATAGAACGATGATGATGATTATGAGGACAGCCTCAATAGCTCAGTTGGGATAGGCAAAAGCCCTTTGGTCAGAAAAGTCTGAGTTCAATTCCTGGCTGTGACTTGAGAACCCTTTATCTGGTCTCTTTTGACTAAAGGTGAGTTAGCTGGTCACATAGAGGTTTTTTTCACCCGGAAGCTCTTTCACGGGACCAGTTTGACCAGGCAAACTGGTCCCATGAACACACACATCTGCAGACACACTGGGAAGCACAGGGCTAACCACCCTATCCTTGAACTGGGAACTTGGGTTGTGAAGTCCAAGAATACTTGGAAAGATTGTGGGCACTTAAGTGCCTGTTAGGACCACTGATAGCAGATTATGAGAACAGATTGTGGATTACAGACTCTGGTTAACAGGAGAAAGAGGGATGATATAATAGAAGTCTACAAACTTTTGAATGGGTGTTATAGGACATTGTCTGATAAAATTTTTTGTTATGTGAAAGGTGGGGTGAGAACACAAGGCTTCCATGGAAGTTTTGTTTGCAGTCAAGAAAGGTGTATAATAGCTAGGTTTTTCTCTCTCTCACACAGAGCTGTGAGTGAGTGGAATAGTTTGCCTTTAGGGATACTGAATGCATGTAGTGTGACTGAATTAAGAGAAAGTATGACAGCTAGTTGGGATGATTTATAGCTTCCCTCATCAAAGAGTCTATCACTCCCTGAAGGTCTTAGATAATAATAATAATATTATTATTATACTTCATCAATAATAATAATTATTGAATAATAAAGGAAACAGTTTGAAAACAAGAACCTTGAATGCTTAGTATCAAACACTGAAGAAAATACTGACAACTAGGGAGATATGTGATTTCTTCACTGTTAGACAGTGATCAGCATTCAATGTGGCATAATTACAGAGACAATGTGGGAGTGACAGTCAGCTAGGGAGGCATGTGGTAAAATTATCTGCAAGTATATAAAAATACTATAGTGGATACAAGAAGTTAAAGAAGCAGTCCTGGGAAAAAAAGGAAGTGTACAAAGGTTCCCAAGCAAATAAGTCAGCAGATGCCTAAAAGAACAGAGAAAAATGCAACTAAGATATATAAAAGAAGATAAACAAAAACAATGGGAAGACTTTGGTAAGGATATAGAAAATAAATATCAGGAAGGTGGGAAAATGTTCTGGAGGCTATTGAAAAGCTTAGAAATGGAAGAAGAGTACTGTAAAAGTAATCAAAGATGATAAACCTGACATGAAAACTGATAAGGATATCCTACATATCTACAGTAATTAATTTTGAAAGACTATCAAACAAAACAAGCAGTGACAGAACAGTAGTAGATATGAAGAATGCAAACAGGAATACATATCAACAATTGAGGTAGAAAAAGCCATCAAAAACTTTAAATGTCAAAAGGCAACTGGGAAAAAATTTTGCAGTTATCTGCATAATTCAGAGGGCCTGATCAGAAGGTTGGATTCCAGATGTTTGGAATAGAGGTTACTATCTGTCTTTTTCTTATAATTAAATCTATAGTTTGCTTGGTCCAGTTGGAAAACTTTCTCTTTTCCTCCCCAGATACACTCAAAAGGTCCAAACTCCACTCCTTTGACAGATACATAATCATGCAGAATGAAAATCATATCATTATCACTTCTGCATAGTGCAGCTGAAATTAGTATGTGCACACACACAAACATTCTCATCATTCTTCCCATCATTTTCTAGTTTCTTGACTCTCTGCATTCGGAACCACAATAAATAGCTTCTCCAGAGCTTTGATGACAAATCCATTCAAGTGCAAGCCATCACACATACAAATAATTTCTACCATCAAACTCACTCCACACATCCAAAAAAGCCACATTTATTCTTTAAAACACTCTGTGCATTGAATCATTTGCTACCATAGGCCTCCTTCTTAACTTAATACTGTTATATCTTGGTAACAAGCAACAGTTTTTCTCTGTCGATTTTCTTTCTTGTTTCTTTCAGCAATTCTTTCACATATGGATCACATCATAAAGGAAAGTGGCAGTAGGCCTGATATCAAAACTAGAGATATTCAAATCAGCTCTTTACTTTATGATGATGTTATACTCTTAAATAAATCCAGTACAAGTCTAGATATCCTAACTAAGCATAAAAACTATTGTAATATATTTAGTATGAAAATCACCAATAAAAAGGAAAAGACTATGAAAACATCAAGCGTACCCAGACTGGAAACCTGAAGAACAAATGAAACATTCTGGCTATTTAGGCTGAATTTTTAGTGATGATGATAATGGCAAATTAAATATGGAAACAGATGCATAGAATTAGCAAAGCTAAGTATGGTAGGGATCAAAATCGTCCAAGTGTAAGGACATGTGCTTTGCATTATGGGATATTAAGACAAGTGATGTGCAGAAATTAGCCTCATTGTGAAGATACTTCATATACAAGCTTTGTTTGCAAATGATTAAACAAGAATATAATTTATTAGCAAGTTTAATTTAATTTAATTTTTAGCCAAGCGAAAAATTTTGTCAATGTAAACTGATCAAAAACTGGAGACCACAGATATGAGAGTTTCTGAGAAAAACAGGGAAGTGAACGAATCACATGAAGGGAAGAATTAAAAATGAGGATATGGAAAGGAACATATGACATTGTGCAAGCAGAGCTAATCTAAGGTGGTATGGTCACTTAAAAAGAATGGGAGAAGAAAAGTAGCAAAATAGGTGTTTGATAAAGGTGGCAGATCAAGATCTAGTTGGATTGATGTAGTTAGAAGTGCCCTAGAAAACAGAAATATAAGATCTGACAATATTATTTGCTGAGAGATAATGGATTAATCTGGAGGAAAATTGTAGACAGAGAGTTAGTAATAATGTAAACTTTTTATGTAATACCATTATACTATCCCTTACACACCTTGAGGGTATATATCAGGAATTTGATGACGATGATGGTGATCTCACTCACAGGTTTTCACTGGATGCTGTTGTATATTACTTCTACTTCTCTCTCTTTATATGGATGCTTTGCTTGGTCTTATCTGTTGAATCTCTTTTTTGTCCTTCCACTTGTGGCATGCATAGGAGTAATGATGTAAACTTTTTATGTAATACCATTATACTATCCCTTACACCCCTTGAGGGTATATATGCTGGATGATCTCCCTCGTATTTAACACATTTTTGGATGTTTTGCACTTAATGATGGTCTTTACAGGCAATATAAAGATGATGTTTTTGGTTGGTAATAGGCCACCATCCCTATGTATGAGAATTCTTCTTACGGCCACCACTCGATCTTTTAATTTGAAGCAAATCACCTTGTCAACATTGAGGTCTCACTCTGATATTATTCTGAGAACATCTGGATAAAGAAGGGCTGCATTAATGAATAATGAGAGAAGATGAAATATTTACATGCAATTGAGGTTTTTTGCTTTTTATTTCTGTCATTTGAAGCACCAACTCTAGGTTTGGGCATGATGAGTGCCCAAAATAACCTTTAGGATAAAACACTTATTCTGAAGTATGCCAGCAGAATGATCTTTGCCAGGTAAGGACCAAAACACTGCAACACTACAAAGATTGCTCTTTCCAGGTGTCAATGGGTTGTGCTGCATGGCAATATGGTGGCTATGCATCGGATCCAGTGGTGAGGTCTGACTCAGGAGAAATAGAGTGAAGAATATGGGAAGAAAAGAACAGTCAAAGATAAAGAATGAAAAGAGCCAATAATGGGAGATCCTATCCACTATGCATATGTGTCTCACATTGGAGTCAATTATCAGATGCTACATATATGTAACATATCATTATTTTGTTTAATCTTCTTCTACAGTCAGTCAAGAAACCTAGTCCCAGATTACCTTAGGTTTCATGAGTGAGAGCTAGTTGCACTTTTCTGCACTCTCATAATTTTGCCCAACAAGGAGAGCTCATATTAAAAAAAATATGAGAATCACATTAAAGAAGATATTAATAAGAACCTTGACATTGTTAGCATTCAGGACCATACCACTTAAGATGAAAGCAAAGCTCACACTCAGGTGGTACGGTCACTTAAACAGAATGGGAGAGGAAAGATTAGTAAAGCAGGTGTTTGATGCCAAGATGGCAGGAAAAAGATCTATAAGATCAAGATGAGATGGACTGATGCCGTTAGAGGTGCCATCTATGATGACAGAGATCTCATTTGCTCCCAATCTGAAACACAAGGTTAGCTCACTCACATCTTTCTAACTGGCTGACTGACTCACCTTGCATGTGATGTTTTCATTTCTTTTCCAGAATTTTTGTGTTATGAGGGAACTTTTATTCATTTTTTCAAATGCAACTCCTGCCTACAAAAGATTATAAATCTATAGTGCATTAGTACTGTGAGTGGACTAATAATTTTATATATATATATTATTGTCATCATATTTTTACATAGCCTGGAAACCATGCTCTATAGACTAAACATGGAACTTTTCAAGTGGTGGTCTTGCACAAAGCGATGAAATTCGTCTCCCACCTAAACACTACTGCACTATAGGTTTATAATAACGGGATCCCACTATCCACTATTATAAACATGGCCCACTATTATAAATATGGCCTATAAAGAACCTTAGTGACCAATGTTAAATAAAAAATATGCAAAGAGGAATGGCTCAGAAGCTAGAAAAATAATGTTGATATGACATCTGAATAAGTTTCTTGTTTAAATATAAAGAGCCAATAGGCTTCACTTCGGCGATGTAACATTATTTAAATTAAGGGGATATTAAATCCGACATTATTTCAAAGCCGAATAAGAAACTCAAAGATAGGAATCAAAGAGCTTTAGCTTATGCTACAGTCTGCCGAAACTTTTATAGTTTGCTATGTTCGGCATGAAACTCTTTGAGTTTCTTATTTGGCTTTGAAATAATGTGGGATTTAATATCCCCTTAATTTAAATAATGTTATATCACCGAAGTGAAGCCTATTGGCTCTTTATATTTAAGTAATTTATGGGTGCAATTTTTGACAACTCGTATAGCAAAGTATAATGTTCTTTTTGCTATAACCTCAGTATTACCTACTCACTGATGAGACCTCAATAAAGGTCGAAACCAGTCTGGGTAGTGACCTTCCACCATAATGTATAACATCAAACATCTCCTAGGAGATGTGTTTTACATTATGGGTAATACTAAGAATAGTGATCAGAACTTTACCCACCTTTGCAACAAGTTGCCCTAGTGTTGAACTATGTGCTTTAGCTTACGCTACGGTCTGCTGAAACTTTTATAGTTTACTATGTTCGGCATGAAACTCTTTGATTCCAATCTTTGAGTTTCTTATTTGGCTTTGAAATAATGTGGGATTTAATATCCCCTTAATTTAAATAAGTTTCTTGTGTTATTATTACTAGGAAAAAAATATTATAAACATACCATCAAACCACCAACCATGAAGAGCTCGATATGCTTGGCTTGCCGAACTAGAACTGTTGCATTTCAAATAAACACATCCCTAAAATAAAGAAATCAATCTAAATTATCTCCATAAAAAATAAATAAAGAAATAATGAAATTTAAAATAATAATAATAATATAATGCTTACAAGAATTTATTATTGTTAATCTTTATTAATCTTTCATCTACTATTCTAAGTGACAGTAACATTTTAGAAAAGAAATAGTTAAGTAGCATAAAAAATCTCAAAAGTAATACGATGTCTTCTCTTACCTACTAAAAGATCAAAGCGTATAGACCAATGCTTTCTGAACTTATGGATGTAAAGGCCCCCTTGGAAAAATTAAAATATTTCACGGCCCCCATCGGAAAAAAAAATTGTAATATAGACATATATTATTATATTTATTGTATTTATATTCAATACAAAACATACACAGCGAATATTGCAAAAATGAAATGCAAATATTAACATTTTTAGAATCTTGCATACACATTTGACATGGCATTCACTTAGTCTTAAAACATTTTAAATTTGTTTTCATTATTTCACCCCTCCCTCAACAAAACTAACAGCCCCCAGGGGGGGGGGGGAGCTGCAGCCCACAGTTTGGGAAGCGCTGGTATAGACCATGCACCCAGCAGTATCAATCTTTCCTCGCCAAAACTCTTCAAAATATACACTAACTGATTTCACTGGGGATTAACTACATCAATCAACAGTTCATCATTCTTCTTTCCTACAATAAGTCTCAGTCTGACTTATCATCATGTTCATCATACATTTCTTATCATGTTCAACATGACAATAAGAAATGTATTAAGTTTTTGAAGATTTTAACTACAAAGTCATCTCATTAAAAGTAAAGTGAAGTACAGGATATTTAGGTATCCATATTTTTCTTAAAGTGCATTTTATTACAATATATTCCATTTTATAACCTTAATTAGTTATGGATTATTTATTTAGATTAGAAATTGATTAAATTTGTTCCAATGAATGGCAGTTTTGAAATCTTGGTACTATCTGTATCCAGACAAATGCTATCTGAGAAACTTGTTATTATGTAGTGTGTGTGTTATGGGCAATATCAAACTGCCATTGCACTTATGCTATGGAAACGAATAAACTGACTTCGGTTAAACATTGTGAAATGAAGAAATCCTGTAATTTCTGCTTGTTTCATTCATTAAATCTGCCACCCTATGAAGAATAACTTTCAAATGCAGTACTGAAACCAGGAATGGCACTGAAAAATACTTGAATCTGAGTGCACTATTATATTTTTGAGCATGTGTGCAAGTAAAAAAAAGAATGACAGATAATGCATGCAACACCTGCTCAAGAGATAGAGATAGGAGAGGAAAAGAGAAAATGGAGAATGAAGTTCACCCCCACACACACACAAATATATGAAGATTTGTGAGATATTAGATAAGGATTAAATTGGAATGATTCCAGACAACGCAGAAATATTGGAATAAGTTGGAAAAATATTCGGTTGTTGCAAATAAAAAGAGAAAAATAAAATGGTAAAAAAAAAAAAAGGAACAAAGTTTTGATGAAATTTATTACAGTTGCATCTACATAAGTTTTATATCAACTAAAATATTTTGGAAAAGTTAAAATAATCTTTACTGTCTTTCTATGCAAATAGAAGTAGATAAAATAAAGCTTTGTTCTGATATCAACAAATTTTGATGCCAATTTTCAATGAATATGAAAATTGAATAAAGTTACTATTACGTTTTTAGCTGCTTCTCTTCTACGATATTTGCTGAAACTCTTTCATGCAGAAACTCAATTCAATCATAAGCATTCTGAGTAGTGAAAATGAAATTATGTATTTGCTTTACTATAAATAAGGACTAGGCCTAAAATCTTAATTTTAGTCTTGTATTTGCATAATTCTAATAATTGTATACTGTGTGTATATGTATATATATAATTAACATCTCACTTCCATGGAGTCAGAGATTCATTATGGGAGGTCCATACTCTCTCGTGCAAAAAAGATCATTGAAAAATGCCTTAACCACATTCACAGTTTTTGCACTTATCACACACACTCAAGAAATGCAACCACTCTCCATGCAAAGAACCAACCTATTTCTCACCCACTTGTTCAGGCTGACTTTATGCAGCTTCCAGCCACTTGGTCTACTATTGTCTCCTTTTATTCTACTCTATAAAAATCTCCTCCACATTAATCTGGTAACAACTCCTTGCCAACTTATATGTCTCAATCATATCCTCTCTCCTATTTTCAAAGCTCTGCAAGTTACATTCACTCAATCCTTCTTATATCTGCCATTCCATAGATCTCACAAGGGCTTAGTAAACCTTCTATGGATCATCGCCAAAACATCCTCCTCATCATCATATTCCTGATATATACCCTCAAGGGGATATGTACAGGATATGACAGTACTACATGAAAAATTTACACCATTACCAACTTCCTATCTACAATTTTCCTCCAAATCAGTCTGTTACCTGTCAAGGCTCCAATATTATCAGGTCTTATATTTACTGTATCAATCCACCTATATCTTGGTCTTCCGTCTTCCTCTGGATCTTTTTCCTGCCAACCTGGCAGAAAACAATTGTTTTACTAATCTTTCCTCTCCCATTCTGCTTAAGTGACCATACCACCTGAGATTAGCTGTGCTAATGCATTACTGGATGCTGACAATATAAAGTTTTTTCCTAATATCCTCATTTTTAATATGATATTGCCAATGATGCCATCTGTTCATGCCCCTAATCTTTCTCAAGACTCTTATATCTTTGGTCAAGTGTTTTACTTCTAATCCAGCTCTCAGATTCTTCAGTTAAAATTGGTTTGAACACTATCTTGAATACAGCTAATTTAGTGTTTTGGCTAATTTCAATCTTATTCCATATAAATTTATTCCATTGACTTCCTACCTTACCAGGTAGGAAGTCAACTGAATGTTTTACTTGTTCTATAGGTTCTCCATTCACAATGCAGTTGATATTTTCAATGTTTCTGCCTATTTTCATTGTCTTTGTCTTTTTAATGCTGACCTTCATGTTGCAGACTTGTAGCGGATTTATTTAGAACTACATCATCCACATAAAGCAAAGAGCTGACATTAACATCTCCAATTTTTATATCGGCTTTAATACCACTTTCCTTCATAATGTGATCCATATAGATAATAAATAACAGAGGGGATAATGTACATCCTTGTTTGACACCAGATTTAACATTAAACCACCTTCCTGTACTTTCTTCAATTCTAACTGCCGACTTACAGCTCAAATAAAGACTAAGGATTATATTAAGCAATACTTAGTCCCTGTTAACACCATATAACTGTAGCGTATTGAATAGCTTCTCTCTTGGCACCTTGTTATATGCCTTTTCAGATCTACAAAATTTAATTACAGATCTTTGTTATATTCCCATGATTTCTCAACTATCTGTTGTAAAGTGAAAATCTGATCCTTGCAGCCTCTATTTGGCCTGAATTCAGCTTGTTCTTCACAAAACTTCTCTTCCACAATTCTCAACCGTTTCTCAAGTATACTTGCATATATCTTACCAGGAACACTCAGTAATTTTCACATTCAGTTTTATTTCCCTTTTTATATATGGGTACTATGAGAGCTCTACTCCAATCATCTGGAATTCGTCCCTCTGTCCAAGCCTTCTCAACTATGCAGTGCAGCCACTGTAAGACTTTTATACCTCCATACTTAAACATTTCTGGTCAAATATCATCTATTCCTGCTGCCTTTCAACATTTCAGGTTTTTGATAGCTTCTTCTACTTCAAGTATGGATATGTATTCCTGACTGTATGCCTGGTCAGTGTTTTTTGCCACTGTGCTGTCATCACTGCTTGTTTCATTTAGCAAATTTTTGAATTGCTCCATACTTCAAGGATATCCTTTTCTCCCATTTTCATGTCACATTTATCATCTCTAACTCCTTTTACAGCACTCTTTCCTCCATTTCTAAGCTTCTTCAACAACCTCCAGAATATCTTACCACCTTCTTGATATTTATTTTCTATGTTCTTGCCAAAGTCCTCCCTCCCATGACTTTTGTTTAGCTAGATTTACACAGTGTTTCACTTTCTTACATTTGTCTCTGTATTCTCTAAGAGCACAAGCTGACTTATTTGCCAGGAGTTTTTGATATGCTTTCTTCTTTTCCTTCACTGCCTCTTTAACTTCCTGTGTCCACTATGAAGTCTTGATTTTTCTATCCTTGCAGACAACCTCACCACATGCCTCTCTGGCTGAATAATCAGTGTTTTCTTCCAGGCTTGCCACTGAATTTCCAAGGTTTGGTTCGAACTCTTTCATTTTTTATTGAATAATATTTGTGTATTTTAGTCTACAGTTCCCATCTGAGAGCTGCTCAACTTTTATTCGCTTTAAAACTTTCTTACATGTTTTGTCAATTTTATCCTGGCAAGATTAAATGGTGATCACTTCCCATTTCAAATCCTCTGTACACACTCTGTTGTCCTACACCAGTGGGAAAACATCACTATCACAATAACATAGTCAATGAGACTTTTCTTATTCCTTGCCTCTTCTCTCCATGTGAATTTGTGCACGTTTTTATACTGGAACATGGTGTTAGTAATAACCAGTCCATGTCCTGAGCAGAAATCCAACAGGTATTTGCCATTATTCTGCACAAAGTCCATGTGTGGTCTGATCAAGGCCTTATACAAGGAAATCACAACCACTTGTTTGTGCATGTCAATGTCCTCCTCATTACTGCTATAATCTGTAGGGATGTTCTTATAATTTCAGAAGACTCCTAAACTTCAAGTCTCCGTCCACCATCATTCCCATATCTCTCATCTCTTCCACCTCCTTCAAAATTTTTCCATTGACTGTATACTCTGCACTCCAAGCTTGCCTGCAAAATTTCAAGATCTTGCACTTTGCAACATTAAAGTAACAGCTCTCACTTGCTCACTCACATAAGTCTATTGAGATCCTCCTGCAAGGCCCAAACATCCATGTTCCACTTCTCATAGTTCTTCCTGACTTTGCATCATTGGTAAACAGCTGCATATCTCCAGTTAAGCTGATAGTCAGATAGGTATCAGTGGGTTATGTATAAGTGAGTGACACACCAATGTTATTAATATACAAATTAAACAATATTGGTCCTAAGACAGACCCCCTAAAATACTTTGTCAGTGACCTTCCTCTTTTGAGATATCACTCACCCATACATAACCCACTGATACCTATCTGACAGCCAATCAGCATATCCAACTAAACAGTCAGTTATCTAATCCCATCAGTTTCAATTTAGCCCAGCTTGTCATGTGGTAATCTAATAAAGGCTTTTGAAAAATTCAAGTATACCACAGTATATGCATCTCCTTTATCCAGTGAATTTGTCATCTTGTTGTAAGCAGACTGTTAAAGTATGACCTTCCTTAAACAAACCCATGCTAAGCATTAGAAAGAATACTGCTATTGTCAACCCATTTCTGAATCCTTCTCGCCATTTCTCTAAAACCTTAACACAGTGTTTCCTAATGTGGGGGTGTATGCCCCACAGGGGAGACAATTAAAAAATGATTGCATTTATCACCGATATAGTAAAAAAATCGGCATTGTCAGCAATAAATTATCGATGTTGCAACCCTGACTTTCTGAGAAAAAAAAAAAAAGCTGGCAACACTAGTACAGCAGTCAACATAAATACTTGGAAGTTAAGTGTGTTAAGGTTAGATCATAGCATCTGTCACTTCTGAAAAGTAAACAGTGCCAATTTAACTTTGTGCAGTTTTTGTTGTAGAAACAATGAGGCAAGTTTAATTTTTTTTTATGTATTGTCAATGGTTTTTTATGCTAGCAGCTGTTTTTTTTATGCAACACTTTTACATGTTAGTTTTCTGGTTATCCAAAAGTTACGCTATTATCAATTTAAATAAAATGAACACTTTGCCACAACTGTATTAGGTTCATTTGACAGCTGAAAACAAGCATAATCTCTCATATTTCATTGTTTCTTTTTCTCTGCTTGTGACGGTGGACTTTTAAAATTTTACTTGTTTATTATTTTAACTTTTTATTTATTATATGTGTTTGCAGTAGTATAAATACATATTATATGTCATTAATTTCCTTGTATAATCCACACGTGTACAGTATACTTTATAAACCTATTTTTTTCATTTCAAACTTGCCTCATAAAAAGAGTAGTGCAAGCAAGAAAAAAGTTCATCAGTATTCAGATAAGTATTAGTCAGCTTTAACATTGTTTCCCTCTTTACCAACATCCCATTATCTGACACTATTAAATTACTATATGATGATTACCCTCCTGATATTGCAAAGATTTTTGAATTTGTTATATAATCAGGATATTTCATTTCAGCTGGAAAAACAAGATCTATAGACAAGTTGAAGGTACTGCCATCAGTAGCCCCCCCCCCCTTTGTTTATTAATTATCTTGAAAAGGGAAAAACAATAACTGGGAAATATTATTCCGATCTTATAAACCGGGTCTTTTCTCACAAAAAAAATTCATGAGAAAAGACCCGGTTTGCAGAAGAAAAAAATCATCTTTCATCTGGACAATGCACGTACCAACAAAGGTGTTTTGGCAATGGGAAAATTGAGGGATCTGCACTATGAATTGTTGGAACATCCACTCTATTCCCCAGACTTGGCTCCTTCTGACTTCTATCTCTTCTCAAAACTAAAACTCTTCCTTGCTGGTCAGCGAGGAAGAGTTTTAATTTTTCTTCAAATCAAGAAGTGAGTGCAGCTGTAGAGGGGTATTTTGCAGATCTTACTGAGAACCACTACAGGGATGGGATAATGGTGATGGAGCATCACTGAAATAAATGTATTAGTCTTAAGGGAGATTATGTTGAAAAATAAAAATAATTTTGAAATTATAAATTTGTTTTTTCATTTGTTAGGCTGAGAACTTTTCAGACCACCCTCGTATAATGTTTTAAATAATGGCTTCACATGTGAAAAAAAACTAAATAGAATTTATTACTTCCTATATATTTTGCTCAATATGTCATGAGCTTCATTCACAGAAAAGGCAGAAAAATTGGTAAGAGTATTTAAATTATGAATTCAAGAATGAGGAAACACTATTAGAGTTCAGAGAAGTGAGTATAGCTATATAATTAATTAATAATAAAAATTATAAACAATTATCAGCAATTACTTCCCAAAACTTAGAAAGAGGCATACAGTCTGTTCAATTAAGATTAGAATGGTGGCATAGGACTTCACACGATTCAAAAAATAAACAATCAAATTTGAACCTACTAGTGTAGCATCTTGGTATGGTTCCAGTGAACTCTATGTCATGTCAATGGCATGAGAAGCAAAGCCTGAACCCTCAGATTCCAAAAATCTTATATAATCTTGATGTTTCTGGATTCTAATCATAGCAGAATAGCCAATCTGTCCAAAGTAGCAAAGATGACAAGAACAGGGTATTGGATAAACATCCGGGCAAGGATAGAGTCAATAATGTATCTTAGATAGGCAATAAGAAAGATGACAACTTTCAAGATGGTATACAGATTATATCTGTAAAGGATCCTTGCTATTTGTTCAGATATTCCTTTAAGGTAGGGTATGTGGATCTTTTTAACATCAGATTGCAATCTGAGAGAGGGATGATAATTATCAAATATCGTCTTTATCAAGGTTTTGCTGTATCCACTGAGTAATAGAGTAAGTTTTATTTTATTCAACTCTTCTAGTAAAAGAGACTCAGCAAAACAAATTATGTGTGCTTGGTGAGGAATAGAATCGATAATCATACAGTCAAAATTTCCAAACAGTGAAGTCATCCTTCTTGGTGATTTCAATGTCCATAATTCTAATTGGCTCCCTATTTTGCATTTCACTGACCAAGCTGGAAGAGAGGGCAGAGATTTTTGCTCTAAGCAATAACTTAAAACAGATCATTTCTTTTCCCGATTCCTGACAATTCTAGTCACTTATCCAACTTTCTAGATCTTTTCTTAGCTAGTTCCCCTTCCAGGTACTCTGTTCAGGTGACTGCTCTTCTTTGCAATTTAGACCACAATCTTATCCAAGTTTTGTCTCTGGTGGAACATCCTTCCTTCCTTCAGCCATTCACAACCTTGTGTGCTCTGGCATATAATGCCAGAGTATGCAAAGTCCTCCCCCAAGTGAGAGGACTTGTGTGATTTTTACTTCTCTTTTCCATGATCAGGCTACTGTTTTCATTCTTCAGATCCAGGTACCTGTTGATCTTGTTACAGAAATCATCAATATTGTTCAAATTCACCCTGTTTAAATCCCCAACCCATATCTAAACCATAGTTCTCCAAAAAGTGTGCTGAGGCTGTCTAAGAAAAGCAAACAGCTTTTCATAAGTGGCATGAGACCAAAACAACAGCTCCAGCTTCACTCATAGCCTACACAGTTGCCTGCTACACTTGTAAAACCACCACTAAAAGAGCAAAGTCTAAATTCAAATGGAAATCTTACTGCTTATGCCACCAGCAGTTGCACCATCTGGTCTCTGACAAAGCCTTTGGGTGCAATTTTTGTCCATCTGTGTGTCCTCCTCTATCTTACTCTAATAGTGGCACTGTAACATAACCTCAAGACAAGGCTGAAGTCTTCTCTTCATTCTTCTCCTATACAGATGACCATGACAAATTATCTCCTTCCTTACCTAGACCATAGCATTTCATGCCTCCTGTGGCCTTCTGTCAAAAAGATGTCAAAAGAATATTGATTAACTTGAATACTACTACTATTATGGCAGTGGGTCCAGATGGAATTTCATCTATTGTGCTCAAGAGAGATGTGTACCTGAACTAAAACTATTCACTAAAGTACACAGGTAGTATCCACCCTTCAGTATGGAAGAAAGTTCATATACAACAAGTACTCAAAAAAAAAAAGAAATAAATATTTGCCATCAAGCTATCAACCTATTGCTCTCAACATCAGTTTTGTCTTAAGTAATGGAAATGATTATCAACAGTCAACTTCTTCAATCCCTTGAGAACTGCTATCTAATTAGCAATCGCTATTTTGGATTTCACCACTCTAGATCCACAGCAGATATCCTGACCTACATCACTCACTTTTGGACCCATTCTATGGAAAGATTTGGAGAAACTTGTGCTGTTGCTCTTGATATCTCCATGGCTTTTGATAGGATCTGGTATTGAGAACTTCCTAACAAGTTACCAACGTTTGGACTGCCTTCATCCTTCTGTAGATAGATTGCCAGTTTTCTTGTTAATCGATTCCTACATGTAATGGTGGATGGTTTCCCTGTTAGTGCTCATATCCATCAGGGCTCTGTCATTTCATCCACCCTCTTCCTGATTTATATGAATAACTTGCTTTCATCTTTACTGCAAATTTTTAAATATTGATTTGCTATCATCAGCAAAACTATGACTAGTTTTGCTGATGATAGTACACTCCACTCATGCTGCTCATATGACAAACCTTGCAGTAATCAAATATCTCATGCTCCAAGATCATCTATAATAAATGCCCTGAACTGACTCCACAGTATCCTTGAATGGGGGGATGAAAGCAACTTAGTCAACTTCTGCTTACTTTTGATAATGCTCAGCTCAACAGTCAAATCTCTCTTCTTGGATTGACTCATACTCCAAATGTTTTCTGGCACAATCATATCACTTCTATAGTATCAACAGCTTGCAAAAAACCGAGGATACTACAAAAGAGATATGTTTGTTCCAGGAAAGATTAGGAATATGTCAATCAAAAGAGAGAGAGACCAAGTCTTCACCATTAAGCTAATATTATCAAAAGCAACGGGAGAAGAACTGAGGTCTTTTTTTCTGAAAAAAACAGAAAATTGTATTTTGAAAGCAGTAAAGGCGACTGCTAATGAAAGGGGTGATAACTTTCAGAAGTTATCACTCCTACTGAAAGATGGTATGGAGATCAATGCTTAGGACACCAATAATTGATGATCATGTAGCTTGAAATGTTTGAGCACTGAAAGGTTTGTCATCAGCAAACCTGTGGATAGTGAATAGGATTTGAGATCACTTAGAGATGATTTATGTATATGAAGAGGATGAATGAAATAAGTCTTCAATAACACCTGTAGTAACGTCAATTGGAAAATCTGCAGACGCGCGCGCACACACACACACACAGAGAAACACCTTCTGCCATTACTTGCATTGAAAAACCTGAGAGAAAACTAATCAATTAAAAAAGGTGGAAGGAAAACCATAAAATGGCATTTTGATGAGAAGCTATGAGAAGTTGTTAAACCAGTCCTGTATTCAAGAGTACGTAATGAAAAGATTCCCCCCCCACACACACACACTACTATAATTCTGATTTTGTTGGCAAAAATATTTGAAATGATAATTCCTTCTTGACCTGATAGAACTGAATAAAAATAAGGATCACCATTAAAATTTGTATTTCAGTTGTACCACTTTAATAGCAAAATTAGGCAAACAAAATGGCACACTGCTTGTGTGCAGTATATCATCATCATCAACAACAATTCTCAATCAGCTGCTAGATGAAGGCCTTTTCAAGATTTGCCCACCTAGTCATGTCCTGTCTTGGGCTGCTTGTTGCCATGCCACTTCAACTTGTTTCCTGAGAGATAATGATATCTTCCACTCTTGTCATTTCTCTTATCCATGTATTATTCCATTTCTTTTCCCTTCTTGTAATTCTCATCATGCATCTTTCCATGCTTCTCTGAGTGGTCTCCAGCCTTTGGATGTCTTTCTCTGAATAAGGATCCAAGTCTCCAATCCATAGGTAAGAATTGGTAGGATGCACTGGTTAAATACCTTTCTTTTTAGACATAAGGGTAAGGTACTCCTAAAGATATTATGGTTTTTACCAAATGCATTCCACGTCAGTTTAACATGTCTATCTATTTCTTCTTGCATACTGCTATCATTTGTATTCTTTTAACCCAGGCAGATGTAGTTATTCACATTTTTCCAGCATTACATCATGAACGTATATATATCGGATTTATTCTGTGAAGTTGTACAGACTAAATTACTTGAGTCTTCTCCAAGTTCATATTTAGTTCATTTCTTTACTGTTGTGTGCTAATTCTCAAATCATGTTTTGTAATTCAGATGTAGTATTACCATAAATAATGATGTCATCTGCAAAATGTAGATGGGCAAGTCTTTTCCTTCCCAATTCATTGCTAGAGAAACACTACAGTGCTGCATTAAAAAAGCTTTGGTGATATCGTGTTGCCTTGGTGTACATCTTTCCCAATTTTGACAGGGTCTCACTTGGAAACCATTCAACTAATTAATTATCACCAGCATGGATTCTACAACTAGCTGCCAATATGAAATCTGCTTGCTAGCAATTATGTGACTGTATTTTGCACAGGATTATTAATGAGTCTACTGTATGATGCAAATTCTACAATTGGGCTGTTTGCTCTGATCACACATTAAGTGATGATAATGGATCTTTATCCTCATAATTTCCAAATACTGTTGGGGCTCTACAAGGTTCTGTTCTTTTGTTTTGCCTCCTATCTTCCTTCTCAATGAAGTATACCTCTTTCTCACTTATCTGGTTTCGATCCTAAGTAAAATGGTGTTATAGGAGAGATTGAATTGACTTCTATTTGAGTTTATATAGGTCAAATTTAGTATTTTCTAACTTAGTTTGAAATAAATTTGACCTATATAAACCCAAATAGAAGTCAATCTCTCCTACAGTTATTGTGGTCAAAAATAACCTTTTTATTATTTTAAAATGGTGTTATTTAAAGTTGAAACAAGATAACCAGAATTCATAAATTAACAAAACCTCCAAAATCACCAACAGGAGGTTGGTGACAGTGAAACAAGATAACCAGAATTCATAAATTAACAAAACCTCCAAAATCACCAACAGGAGGTTGGTGACAGTGATCACTCACTTGGGAAGTGACTAAGTTTATGAATAATCCATTCAGAAAAGGTTACATGCTGAACTACAAAGCAGGAAATTATGACCAAATGAGGAGTATATCAAGTTCAGTGGAATCAGATCATTTAACTGATGGGAAGAATATTGACAGTGCATGGGAAGCATTTAAACAATACTTAAATGATGCAATATCAGAGTGTGTCCTGAGAGTTCAAAGAATAAATAGGGTGGGAGTCAGATGGATGTGTAATCTTATGAAGCAAGAGAATTGTAAGAAAAGGATGATGTGGAAGGAATACTGTGTGCATAAGGATGATGCACATCATGAAAATTAAAGGCAGCAAGCTAGAATAGTCACAACTGTTGTACAGAAAGCAAAGTCTTAGCATGAAAAGAAACTGGCTCTGTGTGCTAAAGACAACCACCCACAAGAATTCTATCGATATTCTGCAAGTAAAAAAAAAGAATGAACATGAAGATGGCATGTGGGTTACAGATGCAGAAGAGGTTGCTCAACTAATGAGTGCTCATTTTGTTAAAAGTTATCAACATGATGTACGTGACATTGAGCTCACTGCTATTCTACACTGTGCTTCTTCACTGGATGAAGAAACTCAGGTGTATGAGGATAAGGTATTAGAGCTGTTGGGATATCAGCATGTGTGCTAAAAGAGAGTTCAGCTGAACTGGCTATTCCTTTGACCAGACTGTTTAATATGAGTCTCAGAACAGGGAAGATTCCACAGGAATGGAAAGAATGTATGGTAATTCCATTGCGCAAGTGCAGTGCAAAGACCGATGTATCTAACTATTGATCAATTAGTATTTCAGGAGTGGTGGTGAAGATTTTTGAAAAATTGGTTAAGGGCTCACATTCTGAAATGGGTTGACAGTGAATCTCTTTGCAATGAGCAACATGGGTTTACTAAGGGAAGGTCAGGTTTCAGCAACTTGCTCACATTCTATAACAATGTTATCACTGAACTAGATAAGGGGAATGGATAATACACCATGATACTTTTGGATTCTGCTAAGGCTTTTGACAGAATACAGCATGGAAGACTGTTGCATAAATTGGAGAATATAGGTTTGGGTTATAGAATATTAGTGTGGATAAGAGATGGCTGACTGACAGATATCAAAAAGTGGTAAGTGGGGGATGTGAGCCTGCAAGATTTAAGGTAACCAGTAGTGTACCACAAGGATTAGTGCTTGGTCCACTGCTATTATCAATGTATACAATAATCATATTGGGAAGGATCTGACAAGTGACATACAGCTATTTGCTGATGGTGCAAAGATAGGTAGGGGTAATCAGGAATGTTGCTGATATGCAGTACTTGCAGAATGATTTGAATAGGCTGGAATTGTGGGCATGGGAAAACGGATGTCAGTTCAATGTCAGCAAATGAGTGGAATGCACTGCCAGAGTGGGCTGCATTCCAACAATGAATGTATTCAAGGCAAGGTAGGATATTTATAGTGATCTATGAGTGTTTGACCTCCCACACTGAGTCTTCAGAGTCAATAGATGTTTAGAAGAAATATTAATATTATAAACATATTACAAATATGTGCTACTCAGAATCTGGGAAATTAGGATTTCTCTTTTACTCAAGGTATTACTATTCCTCTGAATAGTGATACAAGCGTGGGCAGCCAAAGAAGAGATGGAGGGAGCTGGTAGAAGAGGACTTGAGGATGAAAAACTTGGATGTTGTGGTGACAGCGCAAGACAGGAGAATGTAGAGGAGACTCATCATCAACAGTGACTCCACTTAAGTGGGAGAAGCTGCAGAAGAAGAAGAAGATTACTATTCCTCTGAATGGTTCCTAACTCTATACAAATTATAAATATGTATAATAACTGAATACTGTTTTTCATATTTGGGACTCCCTAAAATACCTGACACATTATAGAAGAGGACAATTAGGTTGATTAACAAGCTGTCTTACAAATTCCCTTCTCTCTTTCTCACGTTGTTTAATTCACACATGTAATTTAGAAATAATTAAAGAATCACATGAAAATTAAAGATATTCTTTTATTAATTCTTAATCATCATCATCATGAACCATGGGCTCACTGCCCGTTGGTGTCCGATGCTTCCTTCACTATCTTCTTCCACCTTTCTTTGTCCAGTGCACAGTGTCGCAGTTTCTGTACATTCATTCCACACCAGTCCTTTGTCTCTATCCATTCTCTGTATGGTCTACCTCTTCAGTTTACACCATCCATAATACCAAACATGAATGTCTTTATCTTCTGGTCTTCACTCATTCTGCAGATGTGTCCAAATAATTGCAATTTCCGTTTTATAATCTGCATTAGATTCTCCTTTGGTTGTATCTTCTGATAGAGCTCTTCATTTGTGATTTTCTGTACCCATCCTATTCTTAGAATCATCCTGTAACAAGTTCTTTCAAATGCCAAAATTCTTTTTTTTGATTCCTTATTTATTACCCATGTTTCAGATCCATACCATACACCACTAAAGCTGCATGTTTCCAGCACTCTTAGTTTTGTTTGCAGGCTGATCACTTTACTTTTCCAGATGTTATTCATGGCCTTCAGATTTGTTCTTCCCTTTGCAATCCTGATCTTTATTTCTTTTTTTACAGTCAAGATCATACATTATTTTACTTCCCAAATATGTGAATTGTTCTACATTTTCTATATCAATTCCATCCACTTGTATCTTTTGTTTCATGTTCTTCTCACCAAATATCATTGTCTTCGTTTTTCCCCAGTTCATAACAAGTCCAAATCTCTTCCCTTCCTTATTTAACATTTTCAGTGCTTTTTGTAGTTCTCTTTCGTCTTCTTCAATAATAACAATGTCATCTACAAATCTCAAATTGTTAATTCTCATCCCCATGCACTGATATTCCTTTTGCATCTTCCTTCATTTTATCCAATGCTCTTTCTAAATGTGAGATGAAAATGCTTGGTGATATTGCATTCCCCATGTCTAGTACCTCTGCTTGTTCTAAACCATTTCCCCAAATCATCATTCTAACTGCTGCAACTGCATTCTTATAAACATCTCTTAACACCCCCAACTGACCATGACGTCTATAGACGTTCAGCAAAATCTGGATATGATTTTGTAACACCTATTGAATAACATGGATAAGAAGTGTAATTTGGTCTCACTATTTCATCCACCATAGCCAGTAGAGAGGTTAATACAGCTATCAGTTTTTCTATCAAGTAGCTTTGCAGTTAATAGCTTTTTCTGCTATTAATTGCATTGTCAAAATCTGTTGAATTGTGCTCCTAACTTTTCTAAATCCTGCTTGCTCATCTGCAAGGTATGCTTCCAATAGTGCTCCCAATCTTTCTGTCAATATCGTCATAATCACCTTACCAAGGTGACTCGTCAAAGCAATTATTCTATAATTTTACATTCTAGCTTATTTCCTTTCTTGTATAATGTCACTACTGGTGATTAGTTTACGGAATTAACAACGCATATAAAGTATATTAATTAAAGGTAACTTTAATGAATAACTTCTATATTTCGGCAACATCACATTGCCATCTTCAGGAACATAAAGATATGGTATGTGCACGCAGGCACTAATACAAAGCAAATGAGGAAGAAAGCAAGAAACTAATATTGTTCCTAAAGTCCTAATGGTGCCCTCTGGCGGGCTAATTTGGTAGTCTTGGCAGTTGGGCTGAAGTTCTCATAATGTAAGTCTCCCAAATTTGTTGAGGTTAGGAACGTTTTTTAGAGCTGCTGAAGATTCTTTGAATAATCTTTCGTATTTAAACTTGCTGCGATAAATTATTTTTATTTTCTTCCAACGAATTTTATGGTGGGTATCTAAGGCATGGTCTGCCACCCCAGAGCGGCTGTACTGGTGGAACCGGATGTAGTCTTGGTGTTCTGCCTGTTTGGCCAAAGTAGGACAATTTGCAGCTGCAAGGGACCTGGTATACACCAGGTAGGTCTAGGGGAAGTGGTTGGTCTTTGGTAGAGCGGATAAGGGATGCCAACTTTTTATATGGTCTGTAACAGGAAGTAAGGTCATATTTTTTGAGGATATTGGCATCCCTTATCCGCATCCCCTACATCCAGGGTGCCCTGGATGTAGGGGATGGTGATAGACTTGGTGTAATCTTTATTGTGGAGGGGGGAGGGGGGGTTGTGGTTTACTGGTTTTAGTATTTTTTGGATTTTTTTGGGGTTATAGCCATTGGCTAAGAAAGTGTTGAGGATGTGGTTTAGTTCAGTAGTTAGGGCCTTGTCATCTGAGCAGATTAATTTTGCCCTGTTATATAGTGTTTTTATAACCCCATACTGTTGTGAGGGGGGGGGGGGGACTGCTGGTGAATGTATCTGCCAGTATGGGTGAGTTTTCTGTGAACAGAGAAAACCAAAGATCCATCATCAAGCTGGCGGGTGATTAAAGTGTCTAGGAAGGGGAGGATGTTGTTTTCCTCTTTTTCTAAGGTGAACTGGACTATATGGGGTTATAAAAACACTATATAACAGGGCAAAATTAATCTGCTCAGATGACAAGGCCCTAACTACTGAACTAAACCACATCCTCAACACTTTCTTAGCCAATGGCTATAACCCCAAAAAAATCCAAAAAATACTAAAACCAGTAAACCACAACCCCCCCCTCCCCCCTCCACAATAAAGATTACACCAAGTCTATCACCATCCCCTACATCCAGGGCACCTCTGAGAAAATAACCAATATCCTCAAAAAATATGACCTTACTTCCTGTTACAGACCATATAAAAAGTTGGCATCCCTTATCCGCTCTACCAAAGACCAACCACTTCCCCTAGACCTACCTGGTGTATATCAGGTCCCTTGCAGCTGCAAATTGTCCTACTTTGGCCAAACAGGCAGAACAACAAATATCAGGATTTCAGAACACCAAGACTACATCCGGTTCCACCAGTACAGCCGCTCTGGGGTGGCAGACCATGCCTTAGATACCCACCATAAAATTCGTTGGAAGAAAACAAAAATAATTCATCGCAGCAAGTTTAAATACAAAAGATTATTCAAAGAATCTTCAGCAGCTCTAAAAAACGTTCCTAACCTCAACAAATTTGGGAGACTTACATTATGAGAACTTCAGCCCAACTGCCAAGACTACCAAATTAGCCTGCCAGAGGGCACCATTAGGACTTTAGGAACAATATTAGTTTCTTGCTTTCTTCCTCATTTGCTTTGTATTAGTGCCTGCGTGCACATACCATATCTTTATGTTCCTGAAGATGGCAATGTGACGTTGCCGAAATATAGAAGTTATTCATTAAAGTTACCTTTAATTAATATACTTTATATGCGTTGTTAATTCTGTAAACTAATCACCAGTTATGTCTGACCAACGTATAAGCCTTGCTACTAGTATAATGTCACTAATATTGATTTCACCCACTCCTCTAGCATTTTCCCTTCTTCATTTCTCTAGTGATGTTATCATTACCAAAACTTTTGTTGTACTTTAGTCATCCTATTGCTTTTTCTACCTCTCCTCTTAAAATGTCTATATCATACTCATTACCTGGTGGTGATATCAGTTTCAATTCTTCAATCAATTTCCCAATGCTATCTAAATCTACAGTATCTTGTCCACCGCTGTACAATTTTATCTTTATTCATCAATACTTTGCCTTTTTCATCTTTAATTATGGTCTGTTTTGGTTACCATCTGCTATTAATGGTTCTAATCATTTTGTACACTTCCCTGGTTTTATGCTCTCCATAGTGCTGGTCTATATTATTGCACTGGGCTTCTAACCCTTTCATTTTATCCATTCTGATTGCTTTTTTCACCTCATTACACTTTCTTCTATACTGCTCCTCTATTTGTTCTGATGTATCCCTTCTTATCTTCAACATTCTCTTCTCCTGTACTAACTTCAGTGTTTCTTGTCTAATCCATTTCTTCTTGATCTTCTCTTCTTCTGGTACTGTTTCTTCAACTGCATCTTCTATCGCCTTCATTACTCCTTTCACTCTTAGATTTGAATTTTCTTCTTTGTCCACACTTTTAAGTTTCTCTTCTAACAATGTTCTGTACCTTCTTACCATTTCTGCTTCACTTATTCTTGCAGTATCTCTTCGTTTCTGATGATGAGGTTTGAATTTTCTTTTTAATTTCAACTTGATGTTTGCGATCACTAAGCTATGATATGAGTCTATATCCGCTCCTTGAAAAGTTCGATACTGCCGTACTTTATCCATCTTCTTTTAATCACAATTATATCGATCATGTTCTTGGTTTTCCCATCATTTGATGGCCACATCCATTTTTACACTCCATATGCTGGAATCTTGTGTTACAGATCATCATCTCATGGTCCAAAGCAAATTCTAACATTAACAAATTCTTAATCCCTTACGAGTAATACATAAAAATTACAGATAAAATAAAATGTCATTTTCCCCACATAATATATTAAACAGAAGTTAATCTTTACCATTTTTTAAGAGAAAACATCAAATCAAAACTAGAGAATGAAAAACAGTGGACGTTTTATTTAATTAGCATCAATGACATTTCTGCTGCTACATCACTGGTGACAGATAATTTATGTCCGGTTTATATTTTGTAACCTTTAGAGATATGCATGCGCTACTAGTTTTATCTGTAAGACTACTCCTACGAGACTTAACAAAGTTCATCACTGAGAACAATGATTCACAAGAATATGTAGATGCAAAAATAGATAGTAATGCTGTTGCAAGGGTTTTTAACACTGTGGAGGTCATGCTGATCTGACAGATACATGCAAATTGTTTAATATAAATATTCTTACACATATTCAGCGTATAGCTTGGAGGTCATGACTAGCTATGCGTGCGTATGTTACGAGTGATATTCCGCACTGTTTTTTGCTGTCAGTTTGGTTTAACAAGTGTTATGTAAAGGTTTGTGATATTTGACAGTAAATTGTATCTGAGAGATACCACGAACTCCGATGTCAGTATAGTATTGGTTTAGTGTTTTATTTTAAATTTTTTTTTTATTATTATTTACCATTGAAAATGGTTGGAAAAATATATCGATTGGATAATCTATCAGATGTTGAAGAGATTCAGGAATGTTACTTGAGTCCGATGATGAGAATTGATAAGAGTTCGAATGCGAAAGTGATATTTGATAGCAAATTGTATGAGAAATACCACGAACTCCGATGTCAGTATAGAATTGGTTTAGTTTTTTTTTTTTTTTGTTTGTGTCTTTGTTTAACAATTTCCAGATTGTAATTGAAAATAAATAAACCATCACATATGATATTTGCAGTGTTTGTTTTTAGGTTTTCTTGCATTTTAGCACATACTAATAATGAATGTATCTCACAGATACATGCGATCTACGGAGGGTTAAACATACAAACATTTCTGGAATAGTATTCCAAGTCCTTAGTACCTTGTTTTCCACACTTCTCTCTGTTACTCCAGTCTCTAATCGCTCCTTTTCAATATTTTCCAAGTCAACTCTGAGGTCAATAAATTTCTGCCTCCAAATTGAGCTACTTTGAAAATCAATCAACTGCATTTCAAAATCATCCATATTTATCCACGAAAACATCTGCAAGTTTAATTCAGCCAGTTTTATAGTGTCTGGAAATGGAATGAATTTTGCAGTCTCTTCTAATTCTCTGAATTTAACAAATCTTAGAGAGAACTGCTCAACAGCTGACACAATGACATTTAAAAATAGCTTTTGAAGACGTTACATTGGCAGTCTGTTTTATCATCCTTTTGGAGATCACTGTTGTATTTCTTTAGGTTTGGAAAATATCTAAATCCCTCTTAAAAACTCCTAGTTTCATTTTAAATGTCTTTATGCTCATCAAACATAACATCCAAGTCTTACCAGAGTCATGTAGTTTAAGGTTCATGTCATTTAAATGTTCACAAAAATCTGCAAAAAACATCAATTTACAAACCCGCATGATGTCATACATTTCTTTATAAGACATTTGTTGATTAGTCAAAAAGAGATTTATCTCAAAATATAACACTTATTGTTAAACTGACCATAGATTTTTAATTCGTACAATATTGCCTACTAGTTTCGCTAGTAACTGACTAGCTTTTTCAACGCTTGCACAGTACAAAAAAATGATAAAAAGCGTTTTATCATTTTTTTTTTTGTACTGTGCAAGCCTTGAAAAAGCTAGTCAGTTACTAGCGAAACCGGTAGGCAATGTTGTACGAACATACATACGAATTAAAAATCTATGGTCAGTTTAACAATAAGTCTTATATTTTGTAACATTTTACGACCAAAAACATGTATAATTTAAAGAGATTTATTTCATCCAGACATTTAACAAATCGTTTTAGAACAAGACCTCGACTAAGCCAACGAACATTGTTGTACATTATTAGTCCTTTATACACCGAATCCACCCATTCAATAGATTCTGAAATAATATTCTATTCAAAGCACGTGCAGAAATGTAATTAACAAACTTTGTTACTGTTTGCATCACTTCTTGAAGTTCCTTTAGGCCAGTTTTTGTACATAAATTCTCCTCATGTATGATGCAATGAAAACCTATCAGAAGATATCGGATATGTATTTATTTATTTAATTATTTTTAAGGCGAGTTCTGGGTTGCGTGCCGGAAAATTAGCGTGCCACGTTTGGCATGCGCACCAAGGGTTCCCACTCCTGTTATAGAATATTGTCTGATGCAATTTTTCATTATATGGAAGATGGGAAGAGAACATGAGGGCACCCATGGAAGTTAAGTTTGTTCACAATCAAGAAAGGGATAAGAGCTAGGTTTTTCTAACACAGCAGTAAGTGGGTGGAATAGTTTACCTTCAGGGGGTAGTAAGTGCATCTAGTTTGAATGAATTTAAGGGAAGGTATGACAATGGTTTGGGTGATTTATAGCCCCCCCCCCCCTCTCTCTCTCTCTGAGTCCTTAACTCTCTGGGGGTCTCAGATAATAATCCCCCCCCCCCACCAATCTTTTAAAAATCTGTTAAAGCATGTGCAATAGTTAGTCAATACTCCTTCACGGTTCAATGCCAATCTCACAGAACAATTCCCCATCATTCATTCCTTCCTTCCTTCTACTATTATGTTCTGGAACAGTCTCACCCCTTATATATTTCTTGAAGTGTACTATCCACAGTTCTTGAAATCTAATGTTAATAAGTTTCTTTTCTGCCCATCCATTCATGGTATGTTTAAGGTATAATGTACTTGGCAATGAAATTTACAAGTAAAAATGCATCATTCACAATTTATCAATGTAAGTGATATCATCTCTTAACACTTTCATTGCCAAGCTGAAAATTGGAATTTCGTGTGGTGGCCAAATTTTTAAAATTTTTTTATTTAGTTAACGACGTCAACGCGATAACACGTGATCGGCCATTTGGTGAGAACTCGCATTGCGTGATCGCGCGATATCGTTCATTGCCAAGCTGAAAATTGGAATTTCGTGGTGGCCAAATTTTTTATATTTTTTTTTATCTAGTTAGCGACGTCAACGCGATAACGCGTGATCGGCCGTTGGGTGAGATATCGCGTGAATGGCAATGAACGTGTTAAAAGCATTAGCTTAAAACTCTGGGGAATCCTTTTTTTTTTTTCCTGGAACATACTAGATTTAATCATGAGATAAGCTGCAAAACTTTTGAAAATAATAAAATTTATTTACAGAGTGTATGTTAACCTGACACATTTTATCAATTTTGATAAACATTTCTCTCCTCTCACCCCTATGAACTTTATGCAGTTAACTCTGAACAATATGCACTCTTTTTTTTTCCCTGAAAAAAAAAAGTAAGCATTACATCCAAGTCACAAGTAATAATTTTATAAAAAAAGAAAGAAAAAAAAAAAGAGAACAGAGTAAAACTGATTTTAAAAAAAAAATGAAGAAGAAAGCCTCTATAAAGTTAAACAATACACGTGTATGGGGGAAAAAAAAAATAAAAAATAGGCCATTCTGCAAACTACAATTACTTGCATAAAACTTACAAGTGTATTGCAATCACTGCTAATGCTAAATAATCCTTACCTCTGGAGAGGATGTGTCCACTTTTATATGAACTATTCCATCATTGCCTTCACACTTTTCTAAAATAGCATCTTGAATATAAATTTGCCAATTATCTCCATATTCCCTTAGGAAAGAAAAGAAAGAAAAAACAGTAAATTCATGAAGGGAAAAAAATCTAGATAATTTAAATGAAACATTATTTTAAGAAAATAATGCCCACTGATATATTTCATTTGCTGGACATGGAAGTCGAAATATATTTGCGATTTTATAACTTCACATCTGTGTTACATCAATAATACATCACGATATTTCAGTTCAATGGTTTGCTTCACATCTATGTTTCGATCACTATTTAAATATGCTGTGGCCTGCAGCATAGTTAAGCACAGATTATTAAAAACATGGTGTTACTTACACTAGTGGCAAAAATTGTGGAAACCTTTTGAAAAAAGTGTATTTCTGAGGTTTGATGACTCATAACACCACTTTTTTTTTTTTGGAGTGATACCTTAAAATTATATATCAATGGAAAGATAATTTATTCAAGAATGTAATGCAATAACTTTTATGAGGGATTTTTTTTTATTAGAACAGTATTTATAAAGAAGAAAAGCGAAAAAATGAGATATACAAAAATTCTCACAATGTGAGTTAATAGTTAGTTGGATAACCTTTGGCTTTAATTACGGCCTTACAACACCTTCCCATGGAGTGAACCCAAGATTGAATTATTGCTTCTATTAATTGAGTTTTATTGGTGGGTTGCTTCTGACCAACAAGTTTCCTTTGTCGGCTCCACAGATTTTCGATTGGGTTAAGGTCTGGGCTATTCCCAGGCCATTCCAGCAGTGGAATATGATTATCTTGAAACCACTTTTTGCACACAGCAGGCAACATGACATGGAGCTGAATTTATTATTATTATTATTATTCAGGCCTCCATGGAGTCAAAAGACTCGTCGTGGGAGGTCCTTCCTAAGAACATAAAGTCTGTCAAGACTCATCGAGGGGAGCCCCCCCCACTAAGAAACACAAAGTCTATCATACAACTCCTTAAACTCATTGACCATTCTCTCTCTCACCACTCCATCAGACAATGCATTCCATGGTTCAACCACCCACCATGCAAAGAAACCACTCCTCATCCTCTTGTCACAGTTTCCTTTCGTAACTTCTAGAGATGGCATCTTGTCATCACTCCTTCCCACTGTTCAACCAAGCGAAAGAGCTCCCCAGTGTCAACCCTGTAACCACCTCTCAACAGTTTAAGTCTCAATCATATCACCTCTCCTTCTTCTATCCACCAAACTCTGCAGTCCACATTCCCTCAGCCGATCCTCATAACCAAAATTGTACAGTCCTGAAACCATCTTTGTACCCTTTCCACAGTTAATTTATCCCCTTCAAATCCTGGGGACCAAATCTGAGAACAATAGTCTAAGTGTGGTCTGATCAGAGACTTATACAACGGAATGATAACCCTTTTATCTCTGCAGGTCAGTGTCCTTCTCATAATTGCAGCAATCCTCTGTGTTACCTTCACCACCTTTGCAATATGTGTCCCCTAAATTTCAGGTTTCTATCACTCATCAATCCCAGATCTCGTCTCCCCTATTTCCTCCAGTATAACTCCTTCCATAGAGCATGCAGCATCCCATTGATGTTTCCCAAACCTCAAGACCTTACATTTTGCTGCATTAAACTGACACCCCCATTCATTTGCCCATCTATCTGGCTTATTCAAATCCTCTTGCAGGGCTATCACATCTGCACTATTACTAATAATCCTTCCCAGCTTTGCATCATCTGCAAACAACTGAATATCCCCTTGCAATGTCATTGATATAAAGGTTAAACAGTATAGGTCCTAGTACTGAGCCCTGTGGGACCCCACTTGTAACCCTCTGCTTCCTTGAAACAGAGAGTTACAAGTAGTAGAGCAGTCATACACAACTCTCTGATACCTATCAGACAGCCAATCCTGAATCCAGTTGACCAATCTGACATCCAGACCCATGTGCTGCAACTTAAATATCAGCTTATCATGTGGCACCCTGTCAAATGCCTTTGCTAAGTCTAAGAAAATTGCAGTATATGCCTTTCCCTCATCTAATGTTCTTGTAACTTTATTATAAAAGGCTAGCATATTGCTAAAACAAGAGCGCCCTTTCACAAATCCATGTTGACTCTCACAGATAACATTACCCTCATCTGTCCAATGCTGTATACGGTCCCTCACTACTTTCTCCAAGATCTTAACTACTGATGACACACAGACTGGCCTATAATTAGACACTTCCAGTCTGTTACCACCCTTATGCAATGGCATTATCTTACCTTTCTTCCATTCCCTGGGCACCTTTCCCGCAGCCAGACTTTCATTCAAAAGCCAGGTTAAAGGTACTGTCAGTTCCCTAGCACATTCTCTCAAAACTCGTGGTGAAATACCATCCAGTCCCAAAGCTTTACTGATATCCAGAGTACTCACTATCTGAAACACACTCTCCTCCTGTACCTCTAAACTGTCCTATCCCTCTAGCATTAAAACTGACTCCTCTAGGATGAAATACTCCAATAAAGTGTTCATTGAACAATTCCACTATGTCCTCTACATCAGTCACTCTATTCCCATTTTTATCTCACAATATCATTCTTTCACAGTCATTTCTCCTCTTACTGGCCACATAGCTAAAAAATTCCCTAGGATTTTCTTTGGATCTTAGGGCCAATCTCCTCTCATATTCAAGTTTCGCTTTCTTTACCACACTAGTCACTCTTCTGGCCTGTGTCTTATATTCTTCATGCATCTTCTCTTCACCTGTCTCCTTATATCTCTTCCATAGCCTCTTTTTCGCATGCAATTCCTGTTTAATATTGTTTGTCATCCACTTTACTCCAAATTGTGTCCTCTTTTTCACTCATGGTATACAACTTACCATTGCTGCTAACAAATATTCTTTCACAATTTCCCACGCACTAATGATATCCTGGCCTTCCAATTCCTCCCTCCATGAAACTTCCCGAAGTTGACGTCTAAAACTATTATAATCACCTGCTTTATAATTCCACATAAGTTCCCGTCTCTTTGATACTCCTGCATGTCTATTTATTTTCCAAGCCAAAACCATATGGTCACTCTCTCCAACTGGTGGAAAAGATGTCATCTCAGTTATTATCAACTCTTCTGATGCTATAACCAAATCCAAAACTCTTGTTTCCTCTGTTACATGTTGCCTAAGACATTTGTCCCTCAAGAATTCTAGAAATTCCATTCCCCTATTGCTACATGCATCTTCCTCTCTCCGATTTATACTATTGTAGTTAAAATCTCCCATAACAATCATTCCTCTTGCACTTGCCAAACTGAACTGTCTAAACATTTCCTGGTCCCCATCCTCTGTGCTCCTGGGTCTGTAGCAACACCCCAATAAATATCCTGTCTTGCCCACCTCTACCTCACACCATATGCTCTCAAAATTATTTGTCTCACTGCCTTCCAAAGCCTCCACTCTTAGAGGACATAGGTCGTCACTTATCATAAGCAGTACCCCACCACCACGCTTTCCCCAAATCCTGTTGAAATATAAATGCTTCATTGTCTTGGAAAAGATCACTTGCAGAAGGCTTCAGTTTGGGCTCAAGTATTTAATTTATGTATTTTGGGGCATTTATATTCCCATTAATCACGCAAATTCTGTCCACACTTTTTGATGTCATACGACCCCAGATCAAAAGACTAAGTGGGTGTTTCACAGTATGCAAATCTTCTCCGATTCTTCTCCTTACCTATTTTATGCCATCACTACAAAACAGGGAGATTTTGATCTCATCACTCCAAATAACACTGTCCCATTGATCTGGTGTCCAGTTAACATGGGTTTTAGCCCATTTTAATCTTTTCAACCTTTGTTTGAGAGATAAAAATGGCTTTTTTTCGTGGAATTCTAGCATTTAGACCAAATTCCTGCAGTATGCGCCGAACAGTCCTTGCACTCAACTTCACATTGCATTGTGCCATTTCATCTTGTATACACCCAGATGATTTTCTTCTGTCACATAGGCAGTCTTTCAATTCTTCTATCATCACTCTGTTGTGTACCTTTTCCTGCCTTTACCAGTCTGGTTTTGTAGTGACTGAGTCTCCTCATCCCTCTTCAAAAATTTAGAAATGCCACCTTTGGTTAAGTGTCCACCAATTTTTCTTCTAATTTCTTCATAACTGTAGCCCTGTTCACTTAATAGTACTATTTTACATCGCTTTCTGGGCGACCAGTCAACTCTTTGTGCAATTTTTTTAATTTCAATACGTTTTACAAGCTCACTAAATGAAAGAACAAAAAAAAAAAACCCAACCAACTTGATAGCAATCACATAACACACTGACAAATGTCCTCCTCTCAGCTCCAATACATGACATCAATAGCTGAATCCTACTGTGACCTTATTGGCTCATTGCTAAAACAACATGACACCTGATTGGCTCTCTAAACACTCGTGCTCATTGGCTACATTCAAATGAAAGAAAGCTACTTCATATCAGCCTAGGCAAGTTGTGCTTCTTTTTTCTGGTTATTTGGCTATAACTTTTCATAGAATACAGATAATTGAACAAACTTTGTTGCATTGCATTCTTGATTAAATTATCTTTCCATTGATACATAGGCTGTTCAATAAGTAATAAGACTATATTTATACAGAAAACAGATTACCTTTAATCATCATCATTTACATGGTCTTTTTCAAAGTAACTACCGTGAGATTCGATGCATTTGTCCCAACGTTGCGCCCACTTCTTAAACACGTGAAAGTCTTTTTTGAGAGGTCTTTCAAAACTGCCTCTGCAGCTTTTACACATGCTTTGTTGCTTTCAAAATGGCGGCCTCTTAGTGGTTTCTTGAGCTGAGGAAACAGCCAGAAATTGCACGGTGCGAGATCAGGATGGTAGGATATCTGTGTTGTTCTTCTGCAAAACATCCACTACACAACCAGCAATATGTGGCCTTGCATTATCATAGTGCAGTAAGAAGCCATTCTTCAGCAATGGATGCTTCCTTTTGACATGCTTGATGATAATCGCTGCTGTGTTGATCATTGTCTCTGTGATGGACATTGAAGGTCTTCCCTCACGTTCAGGATCTTCCACATTTTGCCTTCCTTCTTTAAAAGTTTTATGCCAGCAAAAAACACTTGCCATCGACATTGCTTCATCGTGGAAAGCTTTGCGTATCATGTTAAAAGTGTCTGATGCCGATTTTTGCAAATGCACACAAAATTTAATTGCATAACGCTGTTCCAAGGACGCTTCCATTTCGAAGACTAGTCGCACCTTGTAGGCGCGCCGAAACAAGCTTGCGTTTAGTCACGTGACACTCTGGCACATCAGCCCATATATGCCATCTATCAACCTCTTTTGTTAATACACACAGCAACATTTCTTTATTCCACAGAAATTGATATTGTGATGAGTGGTTTCGCCACAGTAAAATTAGTCTTATTAGTTAATGAACAGCCCACATATATAATTTTATGGTATTACACCAAAAAAAGTGGTGTTATGAGCCATCAAACCTCAAAAATACACTTTTTCCAGAAGGTTTACACAATTTTGGCCACTAGTATGTAGTCAAAACAGATAACTAGAAAATTCACTTAACATTTCTATCATCATTGTATGTGAGTGTGTGTGTGTGAGAGAAGTGCATGCAATAAATTATGCCATGCACTTCTCTCAAAACTAAAACTATGTAGTGAGAAAAAAGAATCTGCTAGTTTCAAGATATATTAGAAATCAATAATTAAGGAAAATTTGTTTAGTATATTTATAAGGAATTATGTGAAACCTATGTTAATGAGACAGATACAAATATTAATAATTTACAACTGTGGTATTAGTAAGTTCAATAAGTCTTCTCAGAACTTTTGTTTAGATTGTTTTACAGTGTTTTGCTTTCTCTGTATTCTCTAAGAGCACAAGCTGACTCATTTTCCAGGAACTTTCCATGTGCTTTCTTTTTTTTCCTTGACTGCCTCTTTAACTTCCTGAGTCCATCATGAATCCCCCTCCCCTTTACAGAGACAACCTTGCCACATGCCTAACAGGTTGAATCAGTCACCATTTTCTTCAGAGTTTCTCACTGAATCCAAGGTTTGGATTCTGTTTTCAAACTCTTTCATTTTGTCTTCAATGACATGTATGACTGTAGTCTCAAAATTGTAGTTGAGTATACCATTTGTTTCTGAAAGCTGCTCACAACTTTCATTCATTTTAAAACTTTCTTAGACACTTTTCAACATTATTATTATTATTCATATGGGTACTCCATGAAGTCAAAAGACTAATCATGGGAAACCAACATTATCCATTAACACAATACCTATCATACAACTCCTTAAATTTATTCACTGTTGGGATGCTCACAACCACCTGTCAATACATTCCACTCATTCACCTCTCCAAGTAAAGAACTTAGTCTGCACACCCCTACTAACCATGCTCTTAGACAACTTCCAGGTGTGATCCTTGTTTTCTCCCTGTCCCCATGTATTGAAAAATTTCTTTTGTCATCTTATAGAATCCCTTTAGTAACTTATAAGTTTCTCTCACATTCCCTCTCCTCTGCGTGTCTGTTAAACTCTGCAATCCACACGGCTTCAATCTATATACATCAGGAACATTCCATAGACCTGTCACAAAGTGAATCACTCATCTCTGAATCCTCTCAACCATCTCCCAGTCCACTAGAAATACAGGTGACCAAATCTGTGCATAGTAGTCAACATGTGGCTGAATCATAGCCTTATAAAGAGGGATAATAACCTTCCTATATAAAGGGTTACACACTTCGTATGTGATCCTTTCATCCGAAAATGCATCACCTTACATTTTACAACATTAAGCTGACAACCAGTGTCCACTGTCCATACTGCCAATTTATTTAAGTACATCCTGCAAGATATCTATATCACCTTATCAACTATTACCTTCCCCAGTTTTGCATCATTGGCAAACAACCTATATCCCTCCTTAAATCTTCCATTATATCATTAATGTACAAATTAAAGAATAGTGGCCCTAGTCTAGAACCCTGGGGCACCGAACTAGTCACCCTCATTCACCTTGATTCCACCACCATATACCACTCTCTGATGTCTGTTTATCAGCACCCCCCCACATCCATTCATTTCCATTTGCTCCAACTTATGTAATCATTTTCCATGTGGTATTCTGTCAAATGCCTCTGCAAAGTCCAGCAACATGGTGTAGCCATTTCCTTTATCCAATTCTGATGCTGCTTATTATAAAATATAAAATGTGAATAAATTACTGAAGCAGGACCTACCTTTTATAAAACCATGCTGCCCCCCCCCCCATAGAGTATCACATTCCTATCTACCCATTCATGAATTTTTACTTTTAACCAACTTTTCCAATACTTTAACCACCACTCCAGAGATACTAATTGGTCTGTAATTTGCTACTTCTGTCTTGGAGCAAGTTTTATGTAATGGAAATATCTTACTCTCTTTCCACTCCTTTTGAACCTAGCCATAGATTAAACTCCAAGAAGGACCTTTGCCAGAGTGCTGCTGGTTCACTGGCATATTCTCGTAGCAGGAGCTGACATACTGTCCAGGCCAACTGATGCCTGTTTATTCACATGGATATATATATTCCTTTCATAATGCTTTCTTTTTTTCTGCAATTTCTTCTTTATATTGCTACTCATCAATTAAACCTTACTCAGCTAATCCTCCTGATCATGGGTATGCACAGTCTGATACTGCCTCACTCAAACAATTCCTGACTGCTTCCCATGCACTAATTGAATATGAATAAAAATGAAAAGTGAATATGTAATTCAACTTTATCCTGCTCAAAACTAAATAATGATCACTTCCTATTTCAAATCTTCTGTATACTCTTGTATCTGGAACCAATGGGAAAACAGTTAGTGAGGCTTTTCTTATTTTTTGCATCTTCTCTCCATGTGAATTTGTGCACATTTTTATGTTGGAACATGTTAGTAATAACTAATCCGGGTCCTGAACAGAAATCCTGCAGGCATTTACCATTATTATTAGCTTTGTGCTTTTCTCCAAATTTTGCAAAACATTTTTATGTGTCTGGTAATCATTTCCTACTTTGCTGTTTAGATCTCCAAGAAGGACCAACTTTTCCTTTTTCATTGAGCCAGCTGCCTTCTCTAATGGCTCAAAAAATTCCTCTATTTCTTCCTTGGTAGAACCACCATAAGCACAAACAAGTTTCATTGTCCAGTTCCCCATTCTGATATTTGCCCACATCACTCTACTTGATATTGTCTGTTATTCAAGATTATCCTCGTATTTCATGTTGAAAACTATAGCTATCCCTCCTTCCTTTCTCTGAACACTTTGTATTTGTCAATTAGAAAGATCTCACCTGTTTTTGTCTTCCTTGTTTCAGTCATGCCTATTATGTTAATCTGGTACTTATCCAATTCTTCTGCTAGTTCCTTTTTTCCCCACTGATGTTTCTTATGTTGAAAGTACCAATCTTGAGCTCTGCTGGCATTGAGTTTGAGATTTATTGCTGTTAGTTTATTATTTAAATTTCTCCCTTATTTCCAAATTTATTCACTTGACTTCCTATTATACCAGGTTTGTTAATTCTGTTATCTATGTCCACATTTAATTTGCCATTTCCACGAAAAATTGTGCCTAAATTGCTGAAATGTTTTGTTTGGTTTACAGGTCCATTCAGGATGTAGTTGAAGTTTTCTATGTTCCTGCTTATTTTATAACAGATGTTTTTTTATTGCTGATTTTCATGCTGTATTTATTATAGCAGTTATTCACAATTTAGTCAAGGAATCCTACAAATTTGTATCAGTTATCTAACAGTATAATATCTCTAATTCTGATAACACTCTCCTTCATAACGTAATCCATATAGATGATGAATAACAGTGGATATAATGTGCATCATGTCTTGCACTTAATTTAACATCAAATCATCTTCTTTTACTGCATTCATTTCCAACTGCTGACTTTCTACTCAAATATAGACTATGCAAGACTTGAAATAATGTCCTATTTGTACCATATAATTGTACTATTTCAAACAAATTTTTTCTTGGCACATTTTGTTATATGCCTTTTCCAGATCTACAAAACTTAAATACAGAATCCTGTTATATTCCCATGATTTCTCAACTGTTTTTCCAAAAGTAAAATTCTGTTCCTGATAACCTATCTTTGGCTTGAACCCAGCTAGTTCCTCCTCAAGTTTCCTTTCTTCAAGTTTACTTAGCCTTTTCTCAGACATGGTTGAATAAATATTACCAGGAAAATTCAGCAGGGAAATTGCTCTAATTCTCATGTTTGGTTTCATTTCTTTTTTCATAGATGGTCAACTATAAGAACTCTACTATAATCTGGAATTCAGTCCTTGGAATTACACATAGTAAAAGTGAAACTTTTACAGTGCATAATTCCATAGCCACTGTAAAACTTTTATTACTCTATATCTAAGTATTTCTGGTTAAACATCATCTGCTGCTTTTCAAATTTCAGGTTTTTGATAGCTTTTGTCCATCTAAAAAACTGATTTGGGCTTGTGACTGCATTCCTCAAATGTTTTCTATCCCCCCATGATTCAATACTTGTTTCATTTAGCATCATTTCAAAGTAATTACCTCAAAAATCTAGAATATCTTTATCTTCAGTTTTCATATCATGTTTATCATCTGTTTCCATTTCTGATTTTCTTATTCTTGGTCAAGTATTTCCACGACTTTTGCTTAGTTAGTTTTACACACTGTACTTTGCTTTTTTACACTTTTCTCTGTATTCTCTCAGAGCACTTGATGACTGACTTGGCAATAACTTTCAACATGCTTTCTTCTTTTCAAGGACTCCCTCTAACTTTATGAGTCCACCCTGGAATTCTGATTTTTCTATCCTTGCAGAAACTTCACCACATACCTCTCTGTGTAAATCAGTGCTTTTCTTCATGGTCTACCAAATCACCAAGGTTTGCTTTTTGTTTTTGAACTCTTCCATTTTATTCCTGGATAATGTTTGTGTATCTGATTCTACAGTTCACACCTGAAAGCCACTCAGATCTGATTCTTTTTAAAACTTTCTTAAGCACTTTCATTTCAAATATGATTTCAATTTATCCTACTCAACACTGGTGGTGATGGTGATCACTTCCAATTGCAAAGTCTGTGTGTACTCATGTCCTGAGCAGAAATCAAGCATCTACTTAGTGTAATTATTAGCTTTGTTCTTTTCTACAAATTTTCCCAAACAATTTCTGTATGTCTGGTTACTACTCTGTTGCTTAGTTCTCCAACTAGGACCAACTTTTCCTATGTGTCAGCTGCCTTCTTTGATGTCCTGAAAAATTTATCTGATTCCTTAACAGAATCTTCTGTTGGACCATAAGCATGAATAAGCATTAAATACTATAGCTACTCCTTTGGCTATTACTCAGATATAGTCTTTTTCTTGTAAAACACAGAAAGGCTTATTTTTATGAGCTTATATAAATAAAAATAAATTTATTCCTAAAGATGGAAACTTAAACTTACAAGCAAGTAATTTTAATCAATATAAAGTTTTTGCCTCATTAAGTTAACAATGGAACACAAAATGAAATTCCATAAAATAGTTAATTTTAAAAAACACCACTACAGTGCAAGTATGACAGCAGACAGTCAGCAAATTCTTCATTTAAAATAAATAAATAAAATTAATATAATATGATAATAATTAGAAATTTACAGAAGATTCATATAATAATATTTCCCATAATGGGGATAACTGAAGGCCAGCAGATCTGTTTAAATTCTAACCTGACACTTTCAGAATTTAAATCACCTAATTCTCCAAAGAACAACATTATTATATATAACCTGGGCTGACAAAGGCAAAGCAGCAGTTGCACAAGATAGGAGAGAATATTTTAGAGAGAGATTTCCTTAATACTCCATGATTTTTTTTTTTACTTATCATCCCCTCTCATCTAGGAGAGAACAACAGAGGTATATGAAACAGAGGTGCTTAGAATATCACAAAATCTCTATTTGAATACAACCATAGAATCAGGTGAGATATCAGTCCATGTGTTATGGGGAGACAAGAGAATTTTACATGATCCCTGATTAGGCTGATTAATATGTCTCACTAGAAAGGCCCCCATGGGAGTAGGAAGATAGTTCATGGCTGAGGTAGGAAAGTACAGAATGACCAGCATCTCTAGAGTAGTGGTTAAGTTATCAGAAAAGTTCATTAAGGGAGCAATCAAGCATGGTTGAATAGGATTATTACACTTTAGGAGACAGCCAAAACTCTTTAATAGGTAAGTTTTGCTTTAGTAATTTACTCACTTTCTAAAACAGACAGTAGGGCTGGATTTAGGAAAAGGCTAAAAAACATGATAATGCCGATCCCTATTACACAAACTGTAGTAAACAAGGTTGGATGGGCAACTAGTGACTGGATGGACATCACACATATATGTAACACATGAAAAGGCAAGTAAAGGTGGTAAGTGGGGACAACCACAGTATATGTGGGAGGTCTGAAAAGTTCTTGGCATAACAATGAAAAAACGAATTTATAATTTCAAAATTATTTTTATTTTTCAACATAATCTCCCTTAAGACTAATACATTTATTACAGCAATACTCCAGCACCATTATCCCATCCCTGAAGCGGTTCTCAATAAGATCTGCAAAATACCCCTCTACAGATGTAGTCACCTCTTGATTCGAAGAAAAATGCTGACCAGCGAGGAAGTTTTTTTGGGAAGAGATAGAAGTCAGAGGGAGCCAAATCTGGGGAATAGGATGAATGTTCCAACAATTCATAGTGCAGATCTCTTAATTTTGCCATTGCCAAAACACCTTTGCAGGCAGGTGCATTGTCCTGATGAAAGTTGATTTTTTCTTCTTCTGCAAACCGGGTCTTTTCTCACGAATTTTTTCATCTGGTCTGGTTAAAAGATCGGAGTAATATTCCCCCGTTATTGTTTTATCCTTTTCAAGATAATTAATAAACAAAATGCCTTTAGCATTTCCAAACACCGATGCCATGACCTTGTTTTCTTTGGCACTGAACAACTTGTTTCTGTCCACTGTTTTGACTGCAGTTTGGATTCTGGTGTGTACTGTGAATCCAAGTCTCATCCATAGTAATAAATTGATGCACAAAATCAGTTTTATTCTTGTTAAAACACTCCAAGCACTATAATAAATTTAGCTTAATCCTTTATCCAAGTGTAAACAAACAAAGTTTGTGCCCGAAATATCTTCAGGACTGAGGCAACTCGTGGTAAAGGTGGACCAAGCTCTCTCATCACTACTTGTCTTAGTATCTCCCATAATGCAAAGGACATCTCCTTGCCAACATGCATAATGCTATGCATTAAGGGAAGGGCCACTACTCAGACCGGTTTCGACCTTTACTGAGGTCTCGTCAGTAGCAGCCAGACCCAGCGGTGGTGATACTAAGGTGGAAGCAATGGAGAAGTCATATTTACCTATTACCACTGACAAGACCTCAATAAAGATCGAAACCAGTCTGGGTAGTGGCACTTCCCTTCATTATACATGTCTGCAAGGAGATGTGCTTTGCATTATGGGCGATACTAAGACAAATAGTGATGAGAGCTTGGTCCACCTTTACCACGAGTTGCCTCAGTCCTGAAGATACTTCAGGCGCAAACTTTGCTTACACTCGGATAAAGGATTAAGCTAAATTTATTATAGTCTAACCAAGTGGAAAAAAATTTGCTACATCTTTCTCTAAATCCAGAGTAATTTAATAATAAGGTGAGAACACCTTTTGGCAGCTCGTATAGGTAAATATGACTTTTCCATTGCTTCCACCATAGTTTCACCACTTCTTTGGTCTGGCTCCCACTGATGAGACCTCAATAAAGGTCGAAACCGGTCTGAGTAGTGGTGATGAATGGCAATGCTGTAGCCCATGAAGTTTTAACTGAGGCTTGGCTGTTGCTGTCACCCAGGTCAAAGGTGGGGTGGGTAATGAATGGCAATGCTGTAGCCTGTGAAGTTAACTGAGGCACGGCTGTTGCTGTTACCCGTCGAGATATGAGCAAATGAGCGGTTCTGTTCGGTTGTAGGGTAAGCCTGCCACGGTGTAGAGCCAACCAGTTCTGAGAGTTCTCAGTGGCAGAGTGAGCATGTTACTGAGGGGAACAATGCTGAGTTTTTGGAGACCAATACTTGAACATCAACAAAGGTCGAAACCGGTTGGAAGATTGGGTGATGAATGGCAATGCTGTAGCCCATGAAGTTAACTGATTCATGGCTGTTACTGTTGCCTCTCAAATGACATATGAGAAGCTCTGCTCGGTGGTGGGGTGAGCCTGCCACGAGGCCAATGCTGAGAGTTCTTCTCAGTGGCAGGGTGAGCCTGTTACTGAGGGGGAACAAAGCTGAGTTTTTGGAGTTTGACCTGCACTTGAACATTCCATAAAGGTCGAAACCAGTCCGGGTAGTGGCCCTTCCCTTAATGCATAGCATTATATATTAAGACCGATTATACATCAGACCCAGAGGTCGTGATAAGGTGGAAGCAATAGAGAAGTCATATTTACCTATATGAGTTGCCAAAAGGTGTCTCACCTTATTATTAAATTACTCTGGATTTAGAGAAAGATGTTGGAAGTTTTTTCCCCACTTGGTTAGACTATAATAAATTTAGCTTAATCCTTTATCCAAGTGTAAGCAAACAAAGTGTTTGTGCCTGAAGTATTTTCAGGACTGAGGCAACTCACGGTAAAGGTGGACCAAGCTTTCATCACTACTTGTCTTGGTATCTCCCATAATGCAAAGCACATCTCCTTGCAGACATGTATAATACTATGCATTAAGGGAAGGGTCACTACCCAGACCAGTTTCCACCTTTGCTGAGGTCTCGTCAGTGGTAATAGGCCTCTGGGTCTCGCTCCCGCTGACGAGTCCCCGATAAAGGTCGAAACCGGTCTGGGTAGTGGCCCTTCCCTTAATGCATAGCATTATGCATGTTGGCAAGGAGATGTCCTTTGCATTATGGGAGATGCAAAGACAAGTAGTGATGAGAGCTTGGTCCACCTTTACCACGAGTTGCCTCAGTCCTGAAGATATTTCAGGAGAAAACTTTGTTTGCTTACACTTGGATAAAGGATTAAGCTAAATTTATTATAGTCTAACCAAGTGGGGGAAAACTTCCAAAGCTCCAAACACTGTTCAGAGATTTTCATGCAAGTGCATATTTGATCTGCTATGAGCAAGTGTGGCACCCATCTTGCGCAGAGCTTTTTCATTTGCAATTCTTCATGCAAAATATATCCTACACGTTCTTTTGAAATGCCTATAGTCTCAGCAATTTCACGCACTTTGACTCGCCAGTCATTCAATGCCATATCGTGCACTGATCAGTGATTTCTGGTGTTGTTACACTTTTAGGTGGTTCTTCACATGGATCATCTTCAAGGCGTTTAAACTCGGCAGCCCAAGTGCCCATAAACTTTTATGAACTTGGAATGAATTTGTTTTGGAGTTAAACCTTTTTTTACAAAGAATTTTATAACCGTACGATACTCGATTTTATCCATTTCAAGGGATACAGACAACACGTTTGATTCAGACAGCTGTATAAAACAAACTACTTGATAGTATGACTTGCAATTTCACATGAATGCTTATGACAGATGTACCAACTTTGAAAAGAAAAAAATCTTGCCGAGAACTTTTCAGACCACCTATGTATGCGCTGCTTTAAGTCGAAAATGAATGAGAAGAAATACTGTTTGCCAAAGCTGCAAAACTGGAGAAAGTAATAATTAATAAAGATGATATAGAGATCAATTATTAGAAACATATATTCTCAAGAATTAATAATAATAATTTTATTACCGTAAGTATTTTGGCCTGCAAACTAACAGGCCATCATCAGTTCACAAGCACATTCACAATGTGTAGCATGAACAATGGAATGTTATTCCTTTTTACAGATATGAACCAGGTGCCAGATGGCCACCATACAATGGGTGGATACAAAATAAAATGAAATTAAAAATAAAATAATAAAAATACTATATAAATAAAATACAAAAAAATAATAATACTACATTAAAATTGCATGAAAAAATAGGAGAAAGAGAGTTGCTGCTTGCCATTTATCATGATGAGACTTTTCCAAATCATTTTCAATGGATAGACAGTCATCCTGATTTCAATACAGGTGGTGTAGAAGTACTTCAGCACTCTCTCTTTAAACATCTGCTCAAATTTAAACTGACAATGATGTAACAGGCCTGTACTGGCTCAGAGGATATTGTGGTCAGCGTCTACTCTGTGATGTAGGAAGAGTCTCACATATTTTTGCAGTGGACAGACAGTCATTCTGATTTCAGATTGGTTGGTGTAGAAGCACTTCATCACGCTCTTTAAACAGCTGCTCAAATTTAAAATGAAACTGATGTAACAGGTGTGTGCTGTACCAGAGCACATTGTGATCAGCATCCAGGTCATGTGCCAGGTCAGATTTTTCCAGCTTATTGTGGATGATGCAAGACTTCCTGCAGTCATTGTTTGACCAAATTCTGTTTGTCCAAAGTACAAGTAGAGACAATCACAATGTTCATAGCAAACACCAGAGAGGTGCGGTTTATATTTTGCAGAGGATAACCAGGAGGATATTTTGTTAACATACATACATACATTTAAGATTCAGTCCATCATGAAATCCTTACTTAATAGAGCAATTGCTGTCTGTTTCAGTCCCAAGGATCTGTAAGTGGAACTGAACACATCCAAAATGCCATGCTACAGAATAACTTCACTCATAGAAGATGAAATACTTCAATGACATCTACAAGCCAGTTCTTAAGAACCCTGAATCTCTATGGCATGTTCTGATTCCATACATTGCTAGTATTTTTGAAGCAATTGCAAAGATCCTGAAAAGACAGTTTAATTCCTATATTCTTCCCTGTTAACAAATTCTTCTGCTGGTTATCCCCCCAAAAAAGATAAATAGCTTCCCACCCACCCCTTCTCTTTCTCCCTCCCCAGTGTTTACAGGTTCAGTGCAACTGCCTCCAGTTGTTCTTTGCATAAATAGGACTTTTGGTTGAAAAGAACTAGGAACAGCAGTACTTCAGCATCCACAATAAGATTGAAAAATCTGAACTGGCACAGAATGGACTAGATGCTGAACCGCAATGTCCTCTGATCCCCCCCCCCCCCCCCCCCCACACACACACACCTGTTACATCTGTGTCATTTTAAATTTGAGTGGCCGTTTAAAGCGAGTGTTGAAGTGCTTCTACACGTCCATGCTGAAATCATAATGAATGTCTATCCACTGCAAAGATATGTGAGCATCTCACATATCTTTGCAGTGGATAAATGGCAAGCTGTAACTCTCTTTTTGTATGTAAATTTAATAAATTTAATTGCATTTGGAAGAAATTGTTGATAGGAAGCTAATAACGATACAAACTTAATCATGTACTGCACCCCTTGCATACAAATCAGCAAATGAATGATGATATTCAGGTACAGAAAAAAAAAAAAGTATTTTCACAGGAACTGTTTTAAATGTTCTGATAATATTTAAGCTTTAAAATTCATTCCCCTGGTGAGCACCAGCAATGTGTGTTTTTTATGAAACGTGTTTAAGTTTTTTTTTTTCTGTTAAATTAATTTAAAGTTGCATATTTTTTCAAGTACTGGTTAGTTAAGTTTTCAGAACAATTAACCATCATTTTATATTTTGGTTTAAGCCAATAAGAATAATTTGGTCAGCTAAATCTCAAATTGCCAGCCCATCATTGTTCATTCAGTATCCAGGTAGATACCTAACAGGGTGCACCACAAAAAGGTGAGGATTGGACATTAGGTCAGAAGCCCTGGTTGGTTCTCCACATTCCTTTAAAGGGTATGTGAAGGTCTCCTCTCAGTTATACAGCTTTGACCATTAAGCGCAAGTAAAACATTTCAGCTACTTAGGCATGACCTTTAGTGAAGATGGTAAATTAAATATGGAAATAGACAACAGAATCAACAAAGCTGGTATGGTAGGAAGTCAAGTGAATAAATTTATATGGAATAAGAGAAAAATTAGTCAAAACACTAAATTAGCTGTATACAAGACGGTGCTTAAACCAATTTTAACTTATGGATCTGAGAGCTGGGTTAGAAGTAAAACACTTGACCAAAGACTAGAGACTGCAGATATGAGAGTCCTGAGAAAGATTAGGGGCATGAACAGATGGCATCAATGGTAATATCATATTAAAAGTGAGGATATTAGGAAAGAACTTGACATTGTCAGCATCCAGGAATGCATTAGCACAAATCTTAGGTGGTATGGTCACTTAAACACAATGAGAGATGAAAGATTAGCAAAACAAGTGTTCTCTGCCAGGTTGGCAGGAAAAAAAGAGACCCAGAGGAAGACCAAGATGTAGGTGGATTGATATGGTAAAAAGTGCCTTAGAAGATAGAAATATAAGATATGATAATGTTGGAGTCTTGACAGGTAATAGACTGATTTGGAGAAAAATTGTAGATAGGAAGTTAGTAAAGATGTAAATTTTTCATGTAGTACTATCATATCCTGTACATCCACTTGAAGGTACATAGCAGGAATTAGATCTTTATGATGATGATGAACAATTAACTAAAATATAATGTTTAGTGATTAATCATAGTCAACTCTCATTGTAACAAACATCATTGCTACAATGAGAGTTGACTATGATTAATCACTGTATTCCACAGACACAAGTCTGTGGAATACTATGGCCACAGATTTGCACCATTAAATTTCTATTTGATTAAGAAGTCCACAACATTATCTTCACAAAAAAAAAATTGAGGAACAAAAATAGCCTTGTCTGCATTCTTTGTATAAAAGTAAGAGTGATTTGAAATTGTTGCAACAGTCATCGAGGATGAAGAAAAATATATACTTGATTATAACTCAATTCAATGCGGTTTTTATTTTTTTGTTTAAATTAAGGGGACAAAAAACATAACATACAAAATAACTTTGCATACACACTGACATATTTTACAAAATAACTGTTTTGAAAAGTTAGAACAGGTGAAAGAATAGAGTCGTGGAGCATGTTTGCTTTATTGGCCTAAACTGTACAGGGTAGAGAAAAAAGACCACAGATCTGTTCAGACCTGATCAAATGCACTGAAAATGTAGGTGAATTAACTTGAATTTCTGAGAAACTTACCACCAAATACCAGGAGTAGCATACCAATTCCTGACATACAAAGACAAAGTGTCACTCTAAATCAGGGGAAGAAGAATTTAAATAGGTGATTATGTAATAAATGATGTGTTGAATTGAAAAAAAGGCTGTTAATGGTTTCTTCATTATTTAGAAAGGACCAAAAGTAAGATATACTCCTATCTTACCATCTGGTTTCTTTTTTAAGAACGGATGGATTTGAAATCTGCATGATAGATGCTAATAGGAAAATAACAAAAAAGCAATATAAAATAAGGATTGAATTCCTGAGGGAAAGATTTTGGGAACTAGAAGAATTCTATGAGACTTGGACTGATCAAATTACAACTCCCTTTTATAAGTGGGATTTTACATACATACAATACAACACTTTAAAAAAATAACATAAAACACACACACATATATGTATATTAGTTTGCTGACAAAAAAAACATGCATGTACTTACATTTCTGGATCAAACATGTTGCGTATTTTAAGATATTGTGTTACACTAAATGGGGGAACATTCAGACCTCTCCCTGAGCTACCAAAAGCTGAAATATAATATTCAAAAAATATCTTCACACGTTTTCAAAATAAAAAAATAATTACAGTGAAAATATATATCAGATATTCATTATTATAATTTACATTACAAATTAAAATTAATATTGTGTAATATTTCAATATAAAAAAAAATCTGATAATCTTGATTAACCCAGTTCAGGATGTATTTGTGAAAACATTGCAAAATATGTTCCATACAGAATAATGTCATCCTTGATAAGGGGTACTTAAGGGTCAAAGCTATATAACTGAGAGGAGACCTCCACATAGCCTTTAATGGAATGCAGAGAACTGACCAGGGCTTCTGACCTAATGTCCAATCCTCACCATCTCGTGGTGCACCCTGTTGAGTATCTATCTGAATACTGAATGAAAGAGGATGGGCTGGCAATTTGGGATTTAGCCGACCAAATTGTATTCTTATGGCTTAAACCAATATACAAAATGATGGTACAACATGACAAAATTTCATGGCGTCTGGGGCGTCGCCCGGTTAAACAACAACCCCTCGTTGTTTTCGCCAGGGAACCAGGGCGAACAGCGAAAAGTCAGCTACTGCAACAAATCTGAAAGCACACCCCAACATCACCAGAGTTAAACATCGGTACTATCAACATAAGAAGCCTGAATGACAAAGAAATGGAGCTAGCTGAAGAATTAGATAAGTACCAGATCGACATAATAGGGGTGACTGAAACTAAAAAAGACAAAAAATGGTGAGATCTTTCTGAGCAATAAATACAAAATGTTATATTCAGGAAATGACAATCAAGGAAAAGAAGGAGTAGCTACAGTATTCAACACAAAATACGAGGCTAATCTTCTTGAATGGCAGGCAGTCTCAAGTAGAGTGATGTGGGCTCATATCAAAATGGGAAAATGGACAATGAGATTTATTTCTGCCTATGGTCCCACAGAAGGTTCTACTAAGGTAGAAGTGGAGGAATTTTTTGATGCTTTAGAAAAAGCAACTGACACAATGAAAAAGGAAAAGTTGGTCCATGTTGGGAATCTAAATAGCAGAGTAGGAAATGATTGTGAGACAGAAAAATATTTTGGGAAAATTTGGAGAAAAGAGCAAAGCTAATAATAATGACAAATACCTGTTGGATTTCTGCTCAGGACATGGACTGGTTATTACTAACACCATATTCCAACATAAAAATGTGCACAAATTCACATGGAGAGAAAGAAGCAAGGAATAAGAAAAGTCTCATTGACTATGTTATTGTTCATAGTGATGTTTTCTCCCTGGTGCAGGACACCAGAGTGTACAGAGAATTTGAAATTGGAAGTAATCACTATTTAATCTTGAGCAGGATAAAATTGAATTTCATATTGAAAAGAATAACATGTACGAAAGTTTTAAAGCAAATAAAAAGTTGAGCAGCTCTCAGATGTGAACTGTAGACTAAAATACACAAAGATTACTGAATTAAAAATGAAAGAGTTTGAGAACAGGAACCAAACCTCGGATATTCAGTGGCAAGCCTTGAAGAAAACATTGATTGATTCAGCCAGAGAAGCATGTGGTGAGGTTGTCTGCAAGGATAGAAAAATCAGAACTCCATGGTGGACACAGGAAGTTAAAGAGGCAGTGAAGGAAAAAGAAGAAAGCATATCAAAAGTTCCTGGCAAATAAGTCAGCTTTTGCTCTTAGAGAATACAGAGACAAATGTAAGAAAGCGAAACACTGTGTAAATCTAGCTAAACAAAAGTCATGGGAGGGAGGACTTTGGCAAGAACATAGAAAATAAATATCAAGAAGGTGTCAAAATATTTTGGAGGTTGTTGAAGAAGATTAGAAATGGAGGAAAGAGTGCTGTAAAAGGAGTTAGAGATGATAAAGGTGACATGAAAACGGGAGAAAAAGATATCTTTGAAGTATGGAGTAATTACTTCGAAAAATGCTAAATGAAATAAGCAGGGCTAGCACAGTGGTAAAAAACACGCAACAGGCATACAGTCAGGAATACATATCCCTACTTGAAGTAGAAAATTCCATCAAAAGATTGAAATGTGGAAAGTAGATGATATTTGACCAGAAATGCTGAAATATGGTGGTATAAGTCTTATAATGGCTACACTGCACAGTTCAGAAAGCTTGGGCAGAGGGATGAATTCCCGATAATTGGAGTAGAGCTCTAATAGTACCTATATATAAAAAAGGAAATAAAACTGAATGTGAGAATTACAGAGGTATTTCCCTACTGAGTGTTCCTGGCAAGATCTATGCAAGTATACTCGAGAAACAGTTGAGAAGAATTGTGGAAGAAAAGCTTGGTGAAGAAAAAGCTGGATTCAGGCCAAATAGAGGCTGTCAGGATCAGATCTTAACTTTACAACAAATAGTCGAGAAAGCATGGGAATATAACAAAGATCTGTATTTAAGTTTTGTCGGTTTGGAAAAGGCATATGACAAGGTGCCAAGAAAGAAACTATTCAATACGCTGCAGTTATATGGTGTCAATGGGGCATTATATCAAGCAATACTTAGTCTTTATTTGAGTTGTAAGTCAGCAGTTAGAATTGAAAGAAGTACAGGAAGGTGGTGGAATGTTAAATCTGGTGTGAGACAAGTATGTATATTATCCCCTCTGTTATTGATTATCTATATGGATCACATTATGAAGGAAAGTGGTATTAAACATGATATCAGAATTGGAGATGTTAATGTCAGCTCTATGCTTTTATGCAGACGATGTTATTCTTCTAAATAAATCTGCTACAAGTTTGCAAGATTCCCCGACTAAATTGAATAACTGTTGTAATAGATATGGTATGAAGGTCAGCATTGAAAAGACAAAGACAATGAAAATAGGCAGAATCATTGAAAATGTCAACTGTGTTGTGAATGGAGAACCTGTGGAACAAGTAAAATATTTCAGCAACTTAGGCACAATTTTTAGTGAAGATAGTAAATTAAATATGGAAAAAGACAACAGAATCAACAAAGCTGGTATGGTAGGAAGCCTTCTTCTTCCTAACATTGAATTTAGGCCAAGTGGCCAGTTCCGGTCTCATGCCATCTCTTTCTTGGTCTGCCGATTCTTCTTTTTCCACTTATTTTTTATCTGTATAATATTTTTAGTAGTCTGCTGTTGTCCATTCGATTTAAATGTTCTAGCCATTTTTGTTTATACTGTCTTATGTAGTAATTAATTCTTTTTATTTTCAGGGATTGTAAGATTTCTTCATTTGTTTTGTGGTCCCACTTGATATATCCAGCTGTTTTTCTGAGGAACTTCATTTCTGCTGCTTGAATTCATTTTTCATCTTTCCTTTTCATGGTCCATGTTTCGCTTCCGTATAGTAGAGTTGGTTTTGACAAGACATTATAGTCTGATTCTAGTGTGTTTTTGTACTAGGGATGGCTTAAATATATTATTTATTATGCTATTTACTTTGACAAAGTTTGATATTTTGTGTCTATGTCTTTTTCTTCTTCGTATGATAGATCACATCCCAAGTATCTGAAAGTGTTTACTTGTTCTAGTATTTTATTATCTATCACTATTTTACTTCTTATTGGGTTTTTTCCTTTGAATGCCATTATTTTTGTTTTTTCTTTAGATATTGTCATATCATATTGTTTTGAGATATCATTTAATGATTTTAAAGATCTTTGTAAGTCATCTTCAGTTGTAGCTAATACTATTTGCTCATCTGCAAATAGTAGTGTATCTATCTTCATTTGCAGGGTCATTTGTATACCAAATGGGTTAAGCTGTTTCCAGATTGTTAATATTTCATTTATATATATATTGAAAAGAACAGGTGAGAGGATACATCCTTGTTGTACTCCTCTTGATATATCTTTCCATTCTGAGATGTGTTCTAATTAACTGCTATTTTATTTCCTGTATATATTTCTTGAATAGATTGTAAAAGTTGGTTTGGTATGTTTAAATTGGTTAATATTTTAAACAATTTTTGTCTACTAATTTTGTCCAAGGCTCTTTCATAATCAACAAAGGCCATGTGTGTTTCTTTTTGAAATTCTCTTCTCTTTTCTATTAATGATTTTTAAGTAAAAATTGGATCTATGCAGGATCGGCCTTTTTGGAAACCGTTTTGTTCTTCTAGTAATTTGTCTTCTACAATGCTGCTTAGTTTCTCTTTTAATATTCCTGCATATATTTTATATCCTGTATTTGGCAGGCTAATTCCCTTTTAATTATTGCAATTGTCTTTATTTTCTTTTTTACAGATTGGGATAACAGTGCTTTTTTCCAAGAGTTAGGGGTTTTTCCAGACATCCAAACCATATTAAAAAATTTCAGAAGTCTTTCATTAAATTTTCCACCTGCATTTTTGTATAGTTCTATATTTATATTGTCTTCTCCTGGTGTTTTCCTATTTTTCATCTTCTTTATTATATTTTTCAGTTCTAAGATTGTGATATTTTCTATTAGGTCATTCTTTGTCTTATAAAATTTTATTTCATTGTTCTCATCTGTCCAAAGATTTTGGAAATAGGTCACCCATTTTTCTAAATCTATTGTTTGTATTTTTATATTTTCTTTTATTTCTTTATTTATGTATTTTATTACTTTATAGGTTTTGGGTTGTGGCTTAAATAAATCCTTTTCTAGTTCTGTTACGAAATTGTTCCATCTTTCTCTATGTTTTTTCCTTACTTCTTGTTTTGCAATCGCACTATTTCTTTTATACTCTATTTCTGCTTCTATTGTTTTGGAATTTAGCCATTTCTGGTAACTGTCCTTTTTGGTTTTTATTATATTTTCTATTTCTTTGTTCCAGTCTCGTAGTCCTCTTTTTCTAATCCATTTGTGCTTTATTCCTAAGGTTTCTGTTGCTGCTTTTGTGAGAATTTGTTGCAAATTTTCCCATTCATCTTCTATGTCACTTGATTCATGTGTGGTTTCTGTTTTTAAGTTTGTGCATTTTTGATATTGTTGTCTAACTTGAGGATCCTGTAATGAAGAAATTTTGTAGCTTGGCTGGTAAGAATTTTCAATTCTATGTGTTTTTAGCCACTTTGGTTGAAAACAAATTTTTGCTGATACCATATAATGATCAGAGTTTAATTCAAAGCCTCGATATGCTCTTACATCTAAAATTAACTCCGCTAATTTAAAATTTGTGATAACGTACTCAATTACTGATTTGTACCCTCTGGCTGACCAAGTATATTTATGTATTTCCTTGTGCTTAAACATTGAATTCATTATTCTCATATCATTATAAATGACAAAAATCGCACAATCTGCGACCATTTTGATTACATGTATCTTCGTCAAATTTACCTATGTTTGTTTTGTATTTTTTGTTTCCTATTCTGGCATTTAAACCTCCTGCTAGCAGTAAATAGTTTTGTTTGTTTTATCTATGGCATTCTGTAATTCTTTATAAAATATATTACTTTTTTTTTTCTTTTTCCTCTTCTGGTGCATATGCAGCAATTATTGTTATGTGGCCTCCTAATGTCGTCAGTCTAATTTCTATTAGTCTTTCATTCAAATGGTTGTAATATATACAATATTTTTTTTTTAGGGATTTATATACCATAATCATTACACCTGCTTTTGCTCTTTCTTCTTTTTTTATCCCAATGTAGATTTGTATATAGTTGTTTGTTTCTTTTGTACCTTTTTGTTTTTTCTTTGTTTTTGTTATTATACATATCTTTATGTTAACTTGGTATAGTTGTTTATCAAGTTCTTCTTCTGTGTGTGCAATGCTTCTCACAATCCACATGTTGCAAACTTCATTATGTGTTCCTTTTTCCAATTTCGTTTACCATTTCCTGGGTTGTGGTCTTTTCCCTGACAGTCCGTCCGGCTTTTCTTTGATTGAAACTTGAAAGTATTTTGAATTTCCCCAGGGCAGGTTACTAACCTGTCACTGGGTAAGTCTAGTGGTAGGGCTGCTACCTAATGCCTCTGGACAGGCAGATCTAACAGCATTTACTCTGTTAGGGTGTTAAGGTTATATGCCATACTCGGTCACCAGTGCCTCATTTGTACTTTTAGAACAGGATGGACCACGGGAAGGTGAGGTTGACATTTGAGCGGGAGAGGCTATGCATTGCGCTTCACCACCCCTAGGAAGTCAACTGAATAAATTCATATGGAATTAAGAGAGAAATTAGTTGGAACACTAAATTAGCTGTATACAAGACAATGTTCAAACCAGTTTTAACTTATGGATCTGAGAGCTGGGTCAGAAGTAAAACACTTGACCAAAGACTAGAGACCGCAGATATGAGAGTCCTGAGAAAGATTAGAGGTGTGAACAGATGGCATCAATGGCAATATCATATTAAAAACTAGGATATCAGGAAAGAACTTGACATTGTCAGCATCCAGGAATGCATTAGCAGAGCTAATCTCAGGTGGTATGGTCACTTAAACAGAATGGGTGAGGAAAGATTAGCAAAACAAGTGTTCTCTGCCGGGTTGGCAGGAAAATGACCCAGAGGAAGACCAAGATATAGATGGATTGATATGGTACACAAAGTGCCTTAGACGATAGAAATATAAGATCTGATAATGTTGGAGTCTTGACAAGTAACAGACTGATTTGGAGGAAAATTGCAGATAGGAAGTTAGTAATGATGTAAATTTTTCATGTAGTACTATCATATCCCGTACATCCCCTTGAGAGTGCATGTCAGGAATTTGATGATGATGATGAATAATGTCAGAAAAGATTCATTCCTCGGAATACCAAAATTCAAATAAACATGTGTTTGCTTTCATATATATCAAAGGCATTATATTTAAGTAGATAATGGCCTTTGCTATGGTATCAGGTGGACACTAGTTCAAATCTCAATAACTGATAGGAATGCTTTTGAAAATGCTTTTCTGCTTTGGAAATTTATTAGGATTGTCCAATAAAAATTAGATGGTAGATGATAAAATACTGTTATGTTGAATAATTTTTTGTGAGAGAAGCAAGGAGTACCATAAATTCATAAGACAGTCTAAAATACAAATATTTTATTATTATTATTATTATTATGTGACACCTCCAAGGAGTCTAAAGACTCATTAAGGAAGGGCAACTACTCTATTGCTCTCCGTCTCTTAATTCATCAACAACAGCGAATTGCAGCTACCGTCATCATCATCTACACTAATGCCATCTACTAGCCACCATAACCACTAGTATTTCTTTTTTGCCTGTAAATAGTGTGTTTTCTCAAGGCCGATTTACCTGTATGTGGGATGAAAAACCCGAGTTTCTGGGAGAAAAAACCTTACTACCTCTGTATGAGATTGGTTAACACCTTCAATTGAAAAAGCCTATATAAAGATTCCTCTAATCACAACAAGAATCGAACATAGGCCTTTTCCAATCTAAGGGCACAATGTACCGTCGTTCTTCCAATTGTGCTACAGAGAGTATTTTAAATAATGTTTGCACTATGAAACTAGTAAGGAAATTCTGAAAGGTATTTTATCCTATTTGAAAAAACTTTCAATTTCAATATAGGATCAAACTTTCAAATATTGACTTCCTTGAACAACCCTGTGATTTATATTCAATTAACTAAAGCTTCAGTTAACCAGCAAGCTAATTCTTGTATTAAAAATTATGGAAACAACTGGTGTGTTATAATAAAACTTCAGTTTAATATAGACCAGAATAATCACCTGATGTTTCGACCTTCATATCAAAGTCATCATCTGGAGTATACACAAAATATATATGTATATATGTGTATACTCCAGATGATGGCCTTGATATGAAGGTCAAAATGTCAGGTGATTACTTCGGCTATCACCCGATGTTTTGACCTTCATATCAGGTGATAATTATTGGTATATATGTGATTGCAGGAGAATGAGTGCCAAGAATATGAATGTACAATGAATGTATAGAAGAGACAGACAGAGCAAAAGAAAGCATTATAAGGAAACAGCAAAACATTACAACTTATGGAGCAAATGTGACAATACAACTGCCAGAATGCAAGACAAAGAATTTAAATAAATTATAATACTGGAATAAAGTCTTTTTTTTTTTTTAATAGTATAATTTTTGCATAAGTATCAAAGGCATCATCAGTACAGGAATGTAAAAAACTAATCGAACAATAACAATTCCAAAAGCACCACCTAAGTAGCTAATGTAATATAACTTAAAAAAAAAAGTCATTAAATTTCTTAACTTATTTTTAAAAAATATATACATATATATACACAATTCTCGTAGAAAGGCTTATACGCTGGTTATACATAATTATTAATTGACTTAAGGAATTCACAACGTACAATAGAATACAAATTAAATTAAACTTTAATATATATTTCCACTATTTTGGCAACGTCACGTTGCCATTTTCAAAGGAACTAACAATAAAAACACTCAGCCCTATTTCAGTTCACAATGAACTCAGGCTATTTCGTTTGGCAGGGAAAATTCTACAAACAAATAGAGTGGACAGCCATGGGTTCACCACTCTCCCCATCCTTGGCCAACTTCTTTATGGAGACTTTTCAAGAGAAAGCCTTAAACTCTGCCCCACAAAAACCAACCATACGGCTTTGCTACGTTGATGACGATGTGTTCGCTATTTGGCTACATGGCTCTGATACATTCCTCTCCTTAACACTTAAACAACCAACACCCCAGAATCAAGTTCACCCTGGAGAAAGAGGAAAACAACAGCCTCCCTTTCCTAGACACACTAGTCACCCACCAGCCTGATGGAACCTTGGTTTTCTCTGTTAATAGAAAACCCACCCATACAGGCAGAACATTCACCAACAATCCCCCACCCCACAACAATATGGAGTTATTAAGACACTATACAACAGGGATAAACTAATCTGTTCAAATGACAATGTCCTAACCACTGAACTAAATCACATCCTCAACACTTTCTCAGTCAATAGCAAATCCCCCCCCCCCCCCAAAAAAAAAAAATTCAAAAAATATTGAAACCATTAAACCACAAACCTCCCCCGCTTCACAACAAGGATTACTCTAAATCCATAACTACATCTGAGGCACCAAAATGTTAAGAAAACATGACTTGACATCTTGTTACAGACCATACAGAAAATTGGCATCCCTTATCCGCTCCACTAAAGACCAGCCACTTCCCCCGAATATCAGAATTTCAGAACACAAGGACTAGATCCGTTTTCACAGTATAGCTACTCTGGTCTTGCAGACCATGCTCTGGATACACGCCACAGAATACAAATGTATTCTGTGGCGTGTATCCAGAAGTTGCACTTGAACTTGAACCAGAACTTGATACAGTAATACACTGTAGCAAGTTCAAGTTTGAAAGACTTTTCATGGAATCAGCCTCAGCCCTAAGAAACATGCCAAACCTCAACAAATTTGGTTGCATGAGGCTGCCCCAAATTTGGGAGACATACAGCATGAGATCTTCAGCCCAAATGGCCAAGAATATCTACATAGCCTGCTAGGGGGAACCATCAGGACTTTTAGGAGAAACGATAGCTTCCTGCTTCGTCCTCATTTACTGTATGTAGTGCCTGCATGCACGTGTCTTTATTGTAAGTTCCTTTGAAAATGGCAACGTGACATTGCCGAAATATTGGAAATATATATTAAAGTTTAATTTATATTCTATTGTACGTTGTGAATTCCTTAAGTCAATTAATAATTAACACACACACACACACATATATATATATATATATAGAATTAAATAAAATAAAGATAAGAAAGATTAGCCAATTCTAAAAGTACTATCTCCAACAAAAGGAATAGATTAGATCTATTGGATTTGTTTGCGTTAGGAGAGAGAGAAGTAAAGTTTCAAGTTTTTTATAAATCCGTTCCATGAGGAACCAACTTTTGTGAAGGACTCTTGTCTTGTTCCAATGAACTCTGTGTCTAGTGTTGACAGCATGGTCTGCAAGTTCAAACTGTTCAGGCTCAAGATATTGAATACAAGACTTGTGTTCTTCTAGCCAAATAAAAGCAGATCTTCCTGTTTGTTCAAAATAAGATAACCCACAAGAGCAAGAAATCTGGTAAGACACCTGGTTAATTGAGATGTGGAAGCTTGTCCTTAGAAGTTAGGAAGGGGGTAATTTTTCTGATGGGGTGAAAGGCAACAAAAATATTCAGTGGTTTTAAAACTTTTGCTAATGCCTTGTACATAAGGGATGGGAATAAGAGTTATTTCTTCTATATCAAATACAATGAACAAATACAAGGAGATGGGGATACCAAAACTGTTTCAAGCTCTTTTGATGAAAGAATTCTTATAACCATTAGATAAAATAGTGGAAATAATATGTTGTAATTCTTTCTGTAATAGTTCATCTGAAGAACATAAGGGGTGGGCCCTATAAATCAATGTTTTAATAGTTCCAGCCTTTTGACTGCGACAGCAATGAGATTCAGCATGGATATAATGGCCTGCATGAGTCCTCTTCTGAAAAACTGAGAAATGTAGGCTACCATCTGGTTGACAAAGAATTAAAAGATCTAAAATGGCTAACTACTTATTTACTTCTTCTAGGGTGAACTGGATCCTGGGATGAAGTGCATTTAATTTAGAGAGAAATTGTTGTAATTCAGGAGAAGAGCCATTCCAGATAGCAAAAATATCTAGATATCTGAACCAGTGAGTAGGTCTAGGTGAAATGTTGAAAATATGTGGTTCAAAGTGCCCCATGAAGAAATTGACGATAGCAGGAGAAATAGAACTGCTCATTGCTGTTCCTTTGATTTGTTAATATAACTTATTTTTAAAGGAAAAATAACCAGAATGCATTACAAAATCAAATATTTAACAATGTCTGAAGGAAATTCTTGTAGTAATTCAATGCTGTCAGATAAAGGAACATTAGTAAATAAGGAAACATCTAAACTAATCATAATATCTGAAGCATCCAAATGAAGATCCGAAATTTTATTTTTGAAATCCAAAGTATTTTTTACATAAGTAGCAATTCTTCTAGTTGAAGTAAGTAAATTAAATAAGAATTTTGAAATTTTATAAGTGGGGCATTCTATACAGTCTACAACTAGTCTTAATGGAATACCTGGTTTATGAACTTTGGGAAGACCATACAATCTAGGTGGATGACCAAAGAAAGATATGTTTTTTCTTTTGATCTTTGTTCTAAGTAGATACATTATCGACAAGAGAATTAAGTCATTTAATTGACTACCGGTAGGATCCAAAGTGAGGGATCTATAAGTTGAATAGTCTAGGAGTAATAAAGACATTTTTCTCTCATTCTTTTTTATCTTGAACAACAACCTTTCCCTTGTCAGCTTTCATAATAATTAAATTATTATTATTCTTCAATGATTTCAGTGCTTTAATTTCAGAGAGCGAGATTAAGACATGGAGATTTGGACAAATTAAACAGCAGAGAGCTTTAAGGCAGGTTGTCAGTCATCTGTCTTCTCCCAAATTTTGCTCCTCCTCCTCCTTGGAAGTCACCCTCATATCCAAGTCACCAGATTCATATCCATCCTCATATGCTTCAATTTTTGTAAAAGAGTTTTTGTAAAGAGTGTGAAGTATTGTGCCATATGCTTTTGCAAAGTCCAGCAGTATCATCATTATCTAGCTATTCCATTTATCCAGTTCGACTGTCATTCTGTGATAAAAAAAAAAAAGTGAATGCATTACTAAGAAATGACTTACCCTTTGCAAAATCATGAGGTTTCCCTTAGCATATCATATTATTATCCACCCAATTCCTGAATTTTACCTTTGACCAATGGCTCTAGCTTCAATTCCTTTATCATTGCTACTTCTGAGATAACGGTCTATCATTAATTACCTCTGCTTAGAGTCTCAATTATGCAGCAGAACTATTTTTGTCCTCCTTCCATTTTCCCATGGGACATTACCAGAATTGAGATATAAGTTAAATGATCTAGTCAGAAGCAATAGCAATTTCTTTGTGCATTCTCATAATGCAGGATATCCTACCTATATCCTAAGCACCTCTATTCCCACATCAGTTTCTGTCCTATCTATCCCTGTAACATTTCCTCTTGGATGATATATACTCTTGCAAAGTTATCACTCAACTCATTAACTATTTCCAAGCTCTATCATAAGCTTTCGTTAAAGTTATCTTTTCAAAGTAATTATTCCTTTTACCTGCCAGATGACAGAGTTCATTGTTATTTGCTTAGGCCTTCTTGGCTAATCTGATTTTGCCATTCTTACCAAGTGGGTTCACCCTTCTCAGTTGTACCTTGTACTGCTCGTGAGATTGCTGGTAACTTATCTCCTTATATACTCTTAACAATATTTTCTTTTTCTGCAATTCCAAAGTAACGATATTACTCATCCATTGAACTGCTACTTTATTATTCTCTTGACCTTGAAGATTCCCTTCCTTTGCAGATTCTTATGCCATGGAACTGTTTCTTGATGTTGACATAATTACTGTCCTGTAGATTTATATATACTCCTCCTTAATTGAAAAATCCACATGCTTGGACTTCACAACCACGACCGTCTCAAGGATAAGGTGGTTGGCCCTATGCCTCCCTGTGTGTCCTATGTCTGTAGATGCATGTGTACAGGGATGGTTTGCCTGTGTAACTACACTAGTTTCATAAATTAAAAAAAACAAAAAGAAAAATCACAATAACTCAAAATTGTACCATGAATTTTTATGCAGTTTGCTGAAAAGCAGTATGACATGAGATGTGAAAGAAACACCCACAAAAATTGTAAATAAATAGCTTAATTCCATAACAAATTGATACATGAAGAACAGTCAAAAATAAGAGGTCAAAATAAGATTATGAGAGTGCCACAATAAGAAATGAGATCACCCCTCAGTGCTCACAACAATGTTTCATATAATGATACAATGATCTCCAAGAGCTCAACTAGTAATAACCATTGCTCCTGCAAATCTCTCATAAGTCCCTCAAGGTTTTGGGGAGGGAAGGGAATTGAGAAGAGCAACGTCTACATATGGCATCCCAGACATGCCCAATAGGATTAAAGTCAAGACACCTGGCTGGCTAGTTCCTACATATGGTAGTCTCTTCTTGAAGATACTTGTCCATAAACTTCACTTGATGAGCATTATCAGCTTGTAGGATGCTTTCCCTTATCACATCACATATGGACGAACATAGGGATCTAGACCATTGTCTCTAAAAGTTGCAGAATACTGGGTTCCACTAAGAAGCAACAGGTCAATGTGTCTACCCAATAAGATGCCTCTACAAATCATCACACTACCAACACCATAAGTGTCCCCTCAACAGATATTAAAGAGGGATAATAGTGTGTCCCTGGTTCTCTTCAGATCAGAGCAGCCTGTATTGTTTTGCAGAGCAAATCAGGACTTGTATATAATACTGGCCAATTTTGGGTCCAGCTGATTTGTTTTTACAATTTCAGTGGTTCTTAAATATTTTAACAATTTGTTCTAATATTTTAAAAGATTTAATACAGCAAAAAAATTGAGGTAAACATTAATTCAATTACAAGTATTTTATATAATTTGTTATCTCCAAGTAAAATCAGTATAGAAAAATTTTCTAATTTTTCTTCATACAAGATTTTACACCATCTAATTCCAAATACTTCAATTGCAATCCATCAGCCTTATGTCTTTCTGTCCACCAAATTCAGTTCACAAAACTCAATACTCTTTCTACATAACATACTGCCACATTTGCAATCATGGCAATAGACTCAACATTTATTCTTTCATTTCTTCTAATAACTCTTTTGTATTTTCTTTCATGCTATTGTTTGCCTTTCAAGTCATTTTATGCCTATCAAAAAATCAACTCTTTCACACTTTAAAATCAGTATAGAAAAATTTTCTAATTTTTCTTCATACAAGATTTTACACCATCTAATTCCAAATACTTCAATTGCAATCTCTTTGCACCCTGAGAGAGACTTACCAATGTCATTCACTTTAATACCTGGGAAACTAGATTTCACCATTCTCTCATTAAGTACCACCATAAAAACTTTCTTCTGACTCTCTCCCTCTCACTCTGTCATGCATTTCTTTTTCTCTCTCTTCCCTCCCACCTCTTCTTTCTTTCTTTTTTTTTCAGCTCTACCCACTCACCAGATGAGTACAGCCATTCGACTCATGCTTTGTCCTATGAAGAACTTCATCTACGCATGCTTTTTTTTCTCATGAAGTCCTCTTTATTCTGCTGTTTTTATTTACAATTTAGCCAAACTCATATTTTACTACTTTTTTGTCAACATTTCAATTTTGCTATCATATTTTTTTACTCACCTCACACAAATGGCACTTCCTCTCAAAACACTGACAATATTTGTTCATCAGTTCTGTTTCTCTTCCACAAATCTTTTATCTTTCATATAATAAATAAATTTTGCAAACAAAATCTGCACCAAACAAAATTGCTCATATTAAACTCCCTTAACAAAAGATGTGTTGGCTGCCATTGTTCTATTGCACATTGCCGCACTCACATAAAAATAAAAAAATAATAAAAATTAAAAAAAAAAAATGCCACTCACTCTCTCTCTCTCTCTCACATACAAAACTATCATAAAATAACCTAATATTAAAAATAAAAGAAACAGAAGACTCATATTAAGTAACTTGTTTAATGGTAAAATTTTTGTGTATTTGTGTATGTGTCAAAGGCATCTTCTAAACAAAAAATTTTGACAGATTGAAAAAGTATACTCTATCTCGTAAAGGAAATAGATCTATTTATGTCAGATCATCAGATCTACTTATGTTTAGACAATGAAGTAATGCTTTACATAAACACTTTCCATAAGAAAACTGCACTTATGTATGATTATAATCTTATTCCAGTAGTGCTTAATAAAGATGACATATTTAACAAGGCCACACTGTTTGGGCTCATGATACTTGATGTTCTTGAGGCCAAACAAAGGCAGATCTTTCAGATTGTCCATAATAAGACCAACAGCAAGAGCAAGGAATCAGGCAGAAAACTAAGTGAATGCAGCTGTCCATTGCTGAAGAGAGAAAGGTGGAGATTTTTCTGATATGACAAAATGCCATGAAAATGTCTAAAGATACTTTAAAATTTTTGGAATATTTTCATATTTTGTTCACATAAGGCAGTGAATATGAGTAACTTCTTTTTGTGAGTAGAAGAGGCAGGAATGCTATAAACTGTTGAAGGCTTCATTAAAACATTTCGAGTCCTAGACCCAGAGTCATGAATCCCTTATATTGTTTAGACTGGAGAAGCCAGAGTTATGACAGTGCGATGTAATATAAACATGAACACGTGCGATCATACGTGACACAGCTGATGGGCAGGCGTTACGATATACTAATATAAATTCCCTTTTTTATTGATAAAAGTCAACCATCCTCATGGATAATGAAGCTGAAGGGTCAAATTTAACTACAGTACAGTCTGATAATGAATGCCAAGCATATATTATTATTTTCGGAATTTTTAATTTAGTGATGTAAATATACATCGATGGGATTCTGGGTTCATGCACGATCGATATATATATATATTTAAACTGATAGGACTCAAAATGTTAATAGAATTCAGTGAAAAAACCATTTGACAAGAAAGTTGACTTAACGTGATGCAATTCTTTATGTAGTAAGGTCATCTGTAGAACATGAAGTATGGGCATGGTGTATTATGATCTTAAATAGTTCTAATTTTTTGCCTAGGATGAAGGTGAGATTTTGCAAGAATATAACAGCCTGGGTGAGTTTTTTTCTGAAGTGCAAAAAAATTGTAGGCTGTCCTCAGACTGATGAAGAATTAGCAGACCCAAAAAGGCTTTTTTTTTTTTTTTTTTAGAAGTGAGCTGAATTCTGGGATGAACTGCATTTATTTTGAGTGCAAAATGTTTTAAATTAGGAGAAGAATCATTCCAAACTGAAAAAATGCCTTTTGACATATTCTGTACCAAAGGAAATTGATGATGATGTAACCTGAATCTAATGCTATCATATCCTGTCTATAGGTAGTCTATATGCATTAGGAAATGCTTCTAATAATTTATAATTAAATTATAATTATAAATTATAATGCTTCTAAATTATAATTCCCCATTATAATTTAGAAGCATTTCCACCAGTCAACTTGTCACAGTCCAATGGCACTTATTCCAGTAAATTATGAATAGGTTTAAAAGTTACATAATTTATTTTGTTCTTATATGGTTATAAGTTACACTATTAAACAAATTTACATAAAAAAGTATATTTCAAAGTTAAAGAGAAGACAAGTGAATTGCCTTTTAAATGTTTCTAGTATAGGCAAGTACAAATGCAATTCGTAATGACTTGTACTTAGTTTAACCCGGCATTAGTAAGGTTGTGTGTCACAGACCCCAAAGATTTTAAATTGACTATAACTTTTTAACAACGCATGGCATTGAGTCATGCCTTAGTATAGCTTCCCCTCCCATAACCCGCTACTCGATGCCAACGACGACAGGCTGTTACAACACAAGCAAGTTTAGTGTGGGATCCCTACCTTACCACTTTTGTTACATTTTCCCACCTTACTAAAGCTGGATTAAGTATATATTACAGCGAATATGCTGTTAACTCTAAGACTTCCAAGCAATGACATCACCTACTCAGATGTTACTTTTAAAAAGTCCAAAGTATTTTACAGACCAAAAATAAATAATTCAGGCAATAAAAAAAGCATATTTTTTTGAGTGATTATATATACTTGAAAACTTTGAATAAATCAAAACTGAATGGCTATTTAGAATTGGATATTGCATATGAAATAAACATTAAGTACATATTTTCATAATAATTAAAAAACATGCAAAACTATATTCAATAAGCAGGATAATTGGCAGTTTGAATCAAATTTCTAACTCATTAGAAGAAATTATTACTAACTTCCAACAGACAGTTTTCTTCCAAATTAGTCAATTATTTGTCAAGACTCTAATATTGTAAGATATTATACTTCAATCTTCTAAGGCACTTCTGACTGCATCAATCCACATAGATCTTAGTCTTCTTCTAGGTCTTTTTGCTGCCATCTTGGCATGAAACATCAAACATCTACTTTGCTAATCTTTCTCCCCAAAAGTGACCATTCCACCTGAGAATGCCACAGATATGAGCAAGACTTGATATGAACTAGTCTGCTCACCTCTGACAAGTGAGAATTTTAGTTAATGAGTAAAAAAAAATAATTGTATATATATATATATATGAGCCATTCACAAGCCAAATCGATTAACTCCACTTTTTAAATTTTAGTGTCAAAGCACTTGATTGACTCCTAACTTTTTATATTCATAATAAATTTCCCTAATAATAAGGATTAACACCACTAAATGACAAAATTTTTGTTGGCCATCGAATAATAAATAATTTATTTCAGAAGCCAATCCAATTAACTCCATACTCTAATGTAAATCGTTGTAATAATGTAATTCAAACGCAGAAGCAAGTACTTGATGATAACGGTAAATTGATTAGTGCTGTCTCATCACAAAAAAAGTAAAATAAATTAACATGTTCAAACTATGCCACGCTCCTTGGGCATAGTTTGTTACCACATGGCAAGCGCTTTCACTCCTTCAAGGTCAGTACGAATAATCTCGAAGCTGGTGGTAATCGATATACGAGTATATTTGTATATGTGTCTATACGAATATACTTGGCTTGTGAAGCGTATATACCAACTACGAGTATACTGGTAGTTGGCAGCGAATGTGTTAATCAGTTACAGTCTAACTACCGCAGAAGTAAGTACTTGTGAATTTTAGTGCGTTGCTTTTAGAAAAAAGAAAAATAATAATATCGTTAGAATATCAAGATGGATGAGACTAATAATAATTATCTGGATGTGGAAAATTATGAATCTGATGGTTCTTCAATATGATTTATTAGCAGAAAGCTCGGCTCAAGAAAACGTTTATGTATTTCTTCGGATTCATCATCTGATTGTAGCAGTGAAAGCATTACAACAAATAATTTGATTGGGTGGAAAAGAAGTTGTAATCCTAATAAGTGGGCTTGAAACGTCTAAAAGCATAGAAGAATAGAAGGTTTGGAATACAGAAATAGAAGGGGAAATTTAATACCTGCAAAAATATTTGTAGATGTAATATGTCGATGTTGTCAGAAGTGCAATGAAAAAATTACTTCGGATGCAAGAGAAGCCATGGAGGCATTTTATAATTTAGCCAGTCAACTTGAGCAAAATATTTTTTTAAGAGGAGTTAATGAAATAAAAAGAAGGCATCCGAAAGATAACAGTAAAATGCCAAGATCATGTTCTTTCACATATTATTTTCGAAATACCCGAAAAAATGATATTTATGTTTGCAAAAAATATTTTAAGGATACTTATCAGATAAGTGACGGACGAATATATGACTGTTGTTGTAAAGAACAAGTTTCGTGTTTAATTGATCGTCGCGGTCGCCATGTTCCAGGCAATAAAATCGATGACATACATGTTATAAAACATATAGACACATTTCCCTCCTACACTAGTCACTACACAGGAGCTCACAATCCAAGACAAAAACATTTAAATCCAGACCTAAATATTAAGAAAATGTACAAACTACATGGCACAATGCAAAGATGAAGATATAGTACCGGTGAAAGAAAAATATTACTACAATGTATTCTCCACTAAATTTAATTTGCATTTCAAGCAACCGTCTAAAGATACATGCCAAACTTGTGATTTTTTGCAAATAAAAATTCAGACTTTGGATAGTGAGGGAATTTGGATGGCAAAACTTGAAAAGGACACTCACAAGAGACTGAACAGGCTCGTAGTGGCAGCATCCAAAGAAATTTTTGTATTTTCTTTTGATTTAGAAAAAGTTTTAGCCTTTCCTAAACTTACTACATCAGTAGCTTATTATAAGCAAAATTTACGTTTATAATTTCGGTTGCCACGATTTTAATAAAAATATAAGCCACATGTCCGTTTGGCCAGAAACTGAAGGATCTCGCAGGTCTCAGGAAATTTCATCATGCCTAATAAAGTATATAAAGACTTATGCTAAAAATTATGAAAAAATAATAACCTATTCAGATTCGTGTACCGGACAAAATAGAAATATCAAAACTGTCTTAAGTTTATTGAAATTGGTTCAAAGTACAGAAATAAGAGCTGAGTCAATTGAAATGATATTTTTGGTAAGTGGACATAGTTATTTGCTTAAAGATTCAAATTTTGTCATTATCGAGTCACATGCAAAAAAAAATTCAAAACATTTTTTCACCAGATGATTGGTACAATATAATCAAAACCAGTAAAAAAGAAAGCACCATTTAATGTGGTTCAAATGACTCATCAGGATTTTTTTTCAACAAATCCTTTAGAAAATTCTATCATTAACAGAAAAGTAGCAGTTACAGGGTTACCAGTAAATTGGCTTAAAATGCACTGGATAAAATTAGAAAGGTCGAAACATACAATTCAAAAATGACTTTAATGAAGATTCAGAATTTCATGCCATAAGACAATCTGTAGCAGGCAGACCACTAGGTCTGAAAAATGGAGACCAGCCTTTATTATATCCTAAAGGTAGAACTGTGACAAGAGGAAAGACCTGTTGAAATTCATTCCTCCTATTAAACATGATTATTATAAAAACTTAAGAACAAATCAACATGACGGGACCTCAATTACAGCTGACGAAGAAGACATCATTTATGTTGCTGATGAATCAATTTAAACAAACTAATAATAATAATGGTAACAGTAACAGAACAGTTATTCATTTTTGTGAAAAATCTTCAATAAAAAATGTATGATAATGAAGTTTTTCTGTAATAAAAAAATAATTTGAAGACTGAATTCGATGTTATTACTTTTTTTCACTTGCCAAATCGATTAACTCCCTTAGTCACGCAAAAATTGTAATAATAATAATAACAATTACTACAAGGATATTCTATCTTATATATTTTATATGTCATTAGATAAAAGGTACATCTGCAATAATACATTCTACAATGTTTATTTGAATTTATATTTTAAAAGTTTAATCATTTTAAATTTATATTTTAAAACATACAAAAATATTTTGTGAAATTTGGAGAAAAGAGTAAAGCTAATAATAATGGCAAATATCTGTTGGATTTCTGCTCAGGACATGGAATGGTTATTACTAACACCATGTTCCAACATAAAAATGTGCACAAATTCACATGGAGAGAAGAGGCAAGGAATAAGAAAAGTCTCATTGACTATGTTATTGTTCATAGTGATGTTTTCTCCCTGGTGCAGGACACCAGAGTGTACAGAGAATTTGAAATTGGAAGTGATCACTATTTAGTCTTGAGCAGGATAAAACTGAATATCATATTGAAAAGAATAACATGTAAGAAAGTTTTAAAACAAATAAAAGTTGAGCAGCTCTCAGATGTGAACTGTAGACTAAAATACACAAAGATTATTGAAGAAAAAATGAAAGAGTTTGAGAACAGGAATCAAACCATGGAGATTCAGTGGCAAACTCTGAAGAAAACATTGATTGATTCTGCGAGAGAGGCATGTGGTGAGGTTGTCTGCAAGGATAAAAAAATCAGAACTCCCTGGTGGACACAGGAAGTTAAAAAGGCAGTGAAGGAAAAAAAAGAAAGCATATCAAAAGTTCCTGTCAAATAAGTCAGCTTGTGCTCTAGAGAATACAGAGACAAATGCAAGAATGCTAAACACTGAGTAAAACTAGCTAAAAAAAAGTCATAGGAGGACTTTGGCAAGAATATAGAAAATAAATATCAAGAAGGTGGCAAAATATTTTGGAGGTTGTTGAAGAAGCTTAGGAATGGAGGAAAGAGTGCTGTAAAAGGAGTTAGAGATGATAAAGGTGACATGAAAACGGGAGAAAAAGATATCCTTGAAGTATGGAGTTTTGAAAAACTGCTAAATGAAACAAGCAGTGATAGCACAGTGGTAAAAATACACTCAACAGGCATACAGTCAGGAATACATATCCATACTAGAAGTAGAAAAAGCCATCAAAGGCTTGAAATGTGGAAATGCTGCAGGAGTAGATGATATTCGACCAGAAATGCGGAAGTATGGTGGTATAAGAATCTTACAGTGGCTGCACTGCATAGTTCAGAAAGCCTGGACAGAGGGACGAATTCCTGATGATTGGAGTAGAGCTCTCATAGTACCCATATATAAAAAGGGAAATAAAACTGAATGCGAGAATTACAGAGGTATTTCCCTACTGAGTGTTCCTGGCAAGATCTATGCAAGTATACTTGAGAAACGGTTGAGAAGAATTGTGGAAGAAAAGCTTGGTGAAGAACAAGCTGGATTCAGGCCAAATAGAGGCTGTCAGGATCAGATCTTCACTTTACGACAAATAGTCGAGAAAGCATGGGAATATAACAAAGATCTGTATTTAAGTTTTGTCGATTTGGAAAAGGCATATGACAAGGTGCCAAGAGAGAAGCTATTCAATACGCTGCAGTTATATGGTGTGAATGGGGCATTATATCAAGCAATACTTAGTCTTTATTTGAGTTGTAAGTCAGTAGTTAGAATTGAAGGAAGTACAGGAAGATGGTTTAATGTTAAATCTGGTGTGAGACAAGGATGTACATTATCCCCTCTGTTATTCATTATCTATATGGATCACATTATGAAGGAAAGTGGTATTAAACCTGATATCAAAATTGGAGATGTTAATGTCAGCTCTTTGCTTTTATGTGGACAATGTTATACTACTAAATAAATCCACTACAAGTCTGCAAGATTCCCTGACTAAATTGAATGACTGTTGCAATAGATATGGTATATAGTCCAGCAATAACAAGACAAAGACAATGAAAATAGGCAGAATCATTGAAAATGTCAACTGTGTTGTGAATGGAGAACCTGTGGAACAAGTAAAACATTTCAGCTACTTAAGCACGATTTTTAGTGAAGATGGCAAATTAAATACAATTAATAGACAACAGAATCAGCAAAGCTGGTATGGTGGGAAGTCAATTGAATAAATTCATATGGAAAAAGAGAGAAATTAGTCAGCACACTAAATTAGCTGTATACAAGACAGCGTTCAAACCAGTTTTAACTTACAGATCTGAGAGCTGGGTCAGAAGTAAAACACTTGACCAAAGACTAGAGACTGTAGATATGAGCGTCCCGAGAAAGATTATAGGCGTGAACAGATGGCATCAATGGCAATATCATATTAAAAACAAGGATATTAGGAAAGAACTTGACGTTGTCAGCATCCAGGAATGCGTTAGCAGAGCTAATCTCAGGTGGTATGGTCACTTAAACAGAATGGGCGAAGGAAGATTAGCAAAACAAGTGTTCTCTGCCAGGTTGGCAGCAAAACGACCCAGAGGAAGACCAAGATATAGGTGGATTGATACGGTACAAAGTGTCTTAGACGACAGAAATATAAGATCTGATAGTGTTGGAGTCTTGACAAGTAACAGACTGATTTGGAGGAAAATTTTAGATAGGAAGTTAGTAATGATGTAATTTTTTTCATGTAGTACTATCATATCCTGTACAGCCCTTCAGGGTAATTGTCAGGAATTTGATGATGATGATATTTTAAAAGGAATTTTAAAAAACAATGTATATTATTTTATCACTTTTCTCCACTTTTTGTTTTATGGAGTTAATCGATTTGGCAAGTGAGCAGCTCACATATATATATATATATATACACACATATACATACATACATATATATATATATATATATATATATATATATATCCATGTATACATATATCTCAAACCCCACTTTTCTGACCCCCCCCCCCCCTTGCGTTCAGTCATACTGCTTTCCCTCAACAATGAATGTATATCGCCATACACTGGGATGCCACTGAAAAAGAAGACAGCCAGCAATATCCCACCAAGGTATGTCCAGTTTTTTTTTCCTATATATTCTTCATATATCTGTCCATATAAAATATCAGTAATGCCCTAAAATTTGAGTAAAAAGTCAATGAGATTATAAAAAAAAAGGGGAACTCCTAAACAAAAATAGGCTAAAATAGCCACATATATATGCAGGAAGATTGATTTACTTGGTTGATATACATTTTTAGATCAGAGTCAACCTAATTTAGGATTAAACATAGAAATTTTTGGGGAAGGATATTATGGGATAAGATAATGGGTGGGTCATGACTTTGACCAACAGAATACAACACAGATAAACCAAAGACCTTCACTTCCCCCATGAGCTCCAAAGACAACGCACTGTCAAAACTGCTCACACTCCCATTCTTCTCCCATGCCTGATCTTATCCCATAATATCCTTCACCTTCCCCAAAAATTTCTATATTCATCCCATCCCAAAGTATTCTCTGCCCACCCTTAATAATTTTTAAAAAACATAAAAAAAGAACCTGGGTTTTCAAAAAAGTTCACATACCTCTTGCCTCACCAATAATTCTCCCACATCTCTCAAACCCCACTTTTCCGACCCCCCCCTCCCTCTTCCGTTCAGTCATACTTCCTTCCCTCAACAATGAATGTATAAACATCCCACGAAGGTATGTCCAGTTATTCTTCCTACATATTCTTCATATATCTGTCCATATAAAAAAATATCAGTAATGCCCTAAAATTTGAGTAAAAAGCCAATGACATTATTAAAAAGAGGGTACTCCTAAACAGAAATAGGCTAAAATAGCCATAAAAATAATAATAACTTCTTATTCATTAATTAAATTAAGGGGATATTAGATCCCACATTGTTTTAAAACCGAATAAGAAACTCAAAGATTGGAATCAGAGAGTTTCATGCCGAATATAGTATAAAAAACTATAAAGGTATCGGTGAATACTAGCGTGAGCTAAATGCAAGTAGTCCTAGAATGTAGTACAAACATGGGCAACTCGTTGCAAAGGTGGGGAAAGTTCTGATCGCTATTCTTGATATTTTACATAATGTAAAAACACATTTCCTAGGAAATGTAATATAGCGCAAAGAAGTTAAGTTCTTTTCGCTATACCCTTTGGGTATTAATTTGGTCTAGCTACTCACTGATGAAGCCTCGATAAAGGTTGAAACCGGTCTGGGTAGTGACCTCCCACCATAATGTAATGACAGCATACATTTCCTAGGAAATTGTTTTTGGATCTTTTGAAACTGAAAAGATCTTATAGCTTCAATCTTGAAATAAGAAGAAATGCAGAACTCTTTTTTAGACTTAAGCAACTTTAACTTTAGACAGATTATACTAAAATACTCAAGGATCTAAACTCATCCTAATAACTATCTCACCTTGTCCTTGCCAAACTTTGCTTTGCCTAGAGCTTGTTCCCTGGGAGGGGGGAAAAAATAATTAATTATGCTTATTTCAGATTATATATGTAAATTTGTAATTTCAAAATAGCATGATAAGAATATATCAAAAAAAGAAAAACAACAATTGCTTTCAGAGAACATCCTATATGAAGTAAAATTGTAATAGATAGCAATATACAGGGTGTTCGGGATAAATTTGACATATTTATAATTAATTATATTTTTCCGTAAGTTACATGTATTAACACACACTTCTCTTCATTTAAAAGTTTGGACCCTTCTTCATTCATATACAAGATGTCAGAAAGGATGGATAGCTGGAACCCACCTGAATCATGGAAGAGAATAACTTGTATCATGATGATTCGTGCCCGCCATCAAAATAAGGATATTACGACTGCTGCCCAATGCTCCCTGAATACAGTAAAAACAATCAGGCATGAACTAGAGACTTGCAATGGTGACTACGAGGATGTAGCAAGAAGAAAGATCCCTAGCAGACGATCTGATTGCGTTCGTACAGCAGAATTCCTCGCAAATCTGCAGGAACAGGTGTTGAAGAACCCTGGCATTGGAATTCGGGCTTTGTTCGTGGAGTTGCTAACTGTAGTCAAGCCCTGAATAACAAGGGTAGCCAATGGTAGGCCGTATGTATGGCAGCAGGATTCGGCCCCTTGCCACACCTCTGGGAAAAGTCAAAAATGGTTGTCTGAAAATTTCTACGACTTCACCAGTCCAAATGTTTGGCCTCCAAACTCCCCAGACAATAACCCCATGGTTTATTTTGTATGGGGCGCAGTTGAAAAAGACATCAATCGCACTTCCAGTAATACAAAAGCCCAGTTAATGGATAAAATTAAAACAGTTTTTGCGGCCCTTCCCAGGGAGACTGTAGCATCAGCTTGTTCGAGGTTCCGAAGCAGAATTGAAGCTGTGATCGATGCTAATGGTGGTTATTTTGAGTAAATCTTGTTGATAGTATTGTAATTAACTCTGCCTGTAATGTTTTTTTGTCAATTCATTAAATTTAATAGATACAAAGAAGATTTTCTTTTTCCTTACGAAACTGTCAAATTTATCCCGAACACCCTGTATATATAAAAAAAACTGAAAATATTTAAATACTCGAGATGTGTTTTTATAATATGAGTATGAAAGAGATACAGATTTAAAAAAGATAACTGTATAATGGTATAAGAACAACATGCTTAAACTATCACTGACACAAAAACATGTTTTTGTGTCAATAATATTCTATTGAGCGAATATTACGTATAGTTAAATATAATACGGATTTTCTGTATATAAATTTTAATTTTAATTAAAATTTTAATTAAAGTAAATTTTAATTAAGTAAATTAGAATAAACCAATCAAAACTTCATAGGTACAATACTATGAAGTTTTGATTGGGACTCATCAGTTTATGCTAATTTACTTAAGTAAAATTAGTAAATTCATTATAACAAGATATTCCTGTTGATTATAATGAGAGTCAAGTGTGCTAGAGAGAAAAAACTTGGACAGAATATTTAATATGAATGGACAAAAGTGATTTAGAAAAATTTATTCATAAATATAAAATAAATAAAAAGAGAAAGAACAAGGAGATGGTATAGAACAACTCATGTACAACTTATTAAATAAAAAGGACCTAGCAGAAACATTTAAACATGTGGTGCTTGACTGAGGATTTATTACATATGTTCTGCCCATATAACAGCTCAGTTTCTCAGCACTGAGAACATTTTAAGTTCTCAGCACAGGCATGGATGAAAAACAACTGACAATACAATACAGAAAGGCTTATAGTCTACCAATGCAATGAGATTAATTATTATTATTATTTGGCACCTCCAGGGAGTCCAAAGACTCATCGAGGGAGGACATCCACTCTACAACTCTGCTTCCCCTACTCACAATCCACCAACCGACTGCAACTACACCAATGCCATCTACTGCCAATCACCACCACTGGTATTTCCACAGACAAAGAAAATGCACTATTAATTATAACATTAATAGTGCATTTTGAAAACAGGAATAATCAATCTGATCACTAGTTTAATTATAAAATAATGTAACAGCATTCATATATAGTAATCACACCCTAAGAATTGTACTATAATTTGGGAATTATAAGTTCCTCAACATTAGCAGAACTATCAAGTAACTCAACGTTAGGCACCATCAACATAAGAAGTACCAAACAGAAAACAAGTTGAAATGGCAGAAGTAAAGTAACATACTGACATAAGTGGCATATAGGGAAGACAAAGAAGACTGAAATAGGTAAGATTCTACTATATAATAAATAGTATATTCAGGCAATAGTGATCCTGGTAAGGAAGGAGTAACTACAGCATTCAATATTAAAAGCAAAGTAAATTAAAGATGCCAAGAAATTATATTCTTGGTTTTATCCTTTATCCAAATATAAACAGTTTGCATATAAAGTATCTTCACAACTAGGCTACTTAGATATAGAGGCTAATGACTTCACATTAATTGCCTTAGAATTCCATAATGCAAAACACACATCTTTTTGTATGTGCATAATACTAAGCATTATGAAAAAAGTCACTACCCAGACCAGTTTGGACCTTTATTGAGATCTTATCAGTGGGAGTCAGATCCAGAAGAGATAAAGGTTGAAATAATGCAGAAGTCATATATTTCCTATATACAAGTAGTGAAAAAGTGTAACACCTTTTTGAAACTGATCCGAGTAGTGGCCCTTCCCATAATGCTTAGCATTATACACACCCAAAAGGATGTCTCTGTTTTACATTATGGGATACTAAGGCAATTAATGTGAAGTCATTAGCCTTTACATATAAGAAGCCTAGTCATGAAGATACTTCATATGAAAACTTTGCTTACACTTGCATAAAGGACAAACCAAAAATATAATTTCTTTGCATCTTTAATTTATAACCAAGTGAAAACATTTTCAACAATTCAACGCAAAGATAAACTTGATTGGTGAACAATTCCAAGTATGTGAAATGAGCACTCTTGGTTTATATTTTATTCAAGTGTAAACAAAGTTTGCATATAGAGGCTAATGACTTCACATTCATTGCCTTAGTATTCAATAACGCAAAGTGCTCATCTTTTCGGGTGTGTATAATGCTAAGCATTGTGGGAAAAGGGCACTATCCAGACTGGTTTCAACCTTTATTGAGGTATATTTAAGTGTCCACACTTAAATATACCTCACTCCAGGACAGGAAACTCAGCAGTGGTTCCACTCAGTATCAGGAAAAAAACCCACCCAAGGACGAGCATTAATGAATTAGTAGGAGAATAGAACCAGAAAAGATACCAAGTTTGAAATAATGCAGAAATTATATATTTCCTACATATATTTTTTGGGATACTAAGGCATTTAATCTTAGTTCTTTATTTTAAGCAGATGATGTTATACTTCTGAATAAGTCTAGTAAAAGTCTGAAAGATTCCTGACTAAACTGAGTAACTGTCGCAATAAATTTGGTATGAAAATCAGCAATTAAAAAAAAAAAGACAATGAAAATAGGCAGAAACATTGAAAACATAAACTGTATCCTGAAGGATGAACCTATAGGACAAGTAAACCACTTCACCCATATAGGCACAATTTTGAGCGAAGAAGGTAAATTAAATATGGAAATAGGAAAGAGAATTAATGAAGTTGGATGGTAGGAAGTCAGATGAATAAATTTATATGGAATAAGAAAGAATTTAGTCAAAACACTAAATTAGATGTATACAAGGTGTTCAAAACCAATTTTAACTTGTGAATCTGAGAGCTGGGTTAGAAATAAAACACTTGACCAAATACTGAAGACCACAGATAAATTCTGAGAAAGATTGGGGAATGAACAGATACATCAATGTCAGTATCATATTAAAAATGAGGATATTATGAAAGAACTTAACATTTAACAAGTTAATCTTAGGTGGTATGGCCATGTAAACAGAATGAGAGAGGAAAAGTTAGCAAAACAAGTGTTTTTTGCCAGAATGGCAGGAAAAAGACCCAGAGGAAGACCAAGTTCTAGGTAAATCAATACAATTAAAAGTACCTTAGAATACAGAAATATACGATCTCATAATATTGGAGTCTTGACAAATAAGAAATTAATTTGAAGGAAAATTGATGATCAGAAGTTAGTAATGATGTAAATTAAAGATGTCAAGAAGTTATAAGCTTAACTCAGGATCAGGATCTGGGTGAAGAATGTGTTTTTCACAGAAGTGTACACAGATACTTTTTTTTTGCTGAAAGTCTGGACTCATTGTTAAGAGCCTATGACGTGACAGGATCAACTGATTGTTGAAGTTGTCTTTCAATTATTCTCATGTTACAAAAGTATCAGAGGTCGTCAACAGCTAATGTTGGGCCCTCTAAAGTGGAAAACAAGCAGAAAAAACTTACTCTTACCCTTAAGATTAAAAAAAAAAATTAAAATCACAATATCTTTTCAATTGCAGACCTGGGAAATCTTACTGAACTTCCGTAGCTCAGTCGGTATAGACGAACCCTTTTGGTTGAAAAGACCTGGGTTCTATTCCCGTCAATGACCTTTATCTCGTCTCCTTTGACTAAAGGTGAGTTAACTGGTCTCATAGGAAGGTAGGTTTTTTTTTTTTTTTTCACCCGGAAACTCGAGTTTTTCGTCCCTCAGAACATGCGAACAGACCCCGTGAACACAGGCATCTACAGACATAGGACACACCAAGAGGCTCTAAACCTTTTTCTCGAGGCAGTTCTGGTTTCTCACACACACACACCCTTCTTGTTGGACTGGACAGTATATAGTGAAATCATCAACATACAGAGCATTACCTACAATGGAAGGAAGATATTCAGTTATTGAATTAACTTTGACAGCATAAAGTGTCACACTTAAGACAACCTTGGGGAACACCCTCTTCTTAATGATATGGGCCAAGATAGCATGTTTTTAAATGGACCAAATGGTCCAACACTGATGATGTCTATGAAAGGCCACATCTCACAATATCTCACACAGACAGCTGGTCAGAGCAATAGATCAGTAATTGTTCAATTTTGTTGGATCCTTTCGTGGTTTTGGGTAGCAATAAAATTGACTTATGCCAAGAATCTGAAAACTCTTCCTCTGAAAGTATTCTATTGTAGAAGGACATCAATAGAAGATGTTTTACTATCTCATAATGAATGTCATCAAGACCTACTACCTGCACTACTGTGAGATAGTAAAGGAGCTCTTTTTAGTCCCTCCTTAACAAATGGCTGATTTCATGGCCCTAGTGCACATTTGGAGAAAAGTATAGCCACTGTTTTTCTAGTTGTGCTTTCAATATAAAAATTCAGAAGGATTTGAAGCTGATGCTGAGATTCTAGCAAACTTTTCTCCCAAAATGTCTACAATAGCTTCATTATTAGCACCAACACATGCATTATCATTCAAGATAGACAGATGGTGAATTCTATATCTGCTTTTCATTTTTCTGGAATTTATTCCATAAAATTTTTGCACTGGTTGTTTGACAAATCAATGATGTAAATTGGATCCAATATTGTTTTTGACTCTGACATTCCTCATAACATGTTTTAGCCCAAGGAAAATTTAAAGGAATTAGATTTGATGGGGTGTCTACAAAATATATACCATACTCTGTCTACATTTCTTTGGTTGCCTAACACTCTGGATTCCACCATAGTTTTTCCCACTCTATCCAAAACCACAGCTTTGGATAGAGTGGGCAATCATGTCGGAGAACATGGTTCCTGTGAAGACATAGTGCAGAGAACAGGAAAATTATCACTTCTATAGATTATCTGCAACATCTGAAATAAGCAGTGTAAAAATGGCAGGGAAGCAAATTGTAAGATCTATTGTGGAATACAAGCAGGTATGTGGAAGAAGGCACCGACTATTATTAAAAAGGGAGAGGTTATGATTGTTGAACATTCATTCAATGCTATGACCTCGTTCCATTTGTGTTAGCACCAGCCCATAGAGTGTAGTGTTAATTAAAGACACCCATAAGAAGTATGGACTGAGGCAGTTTGCAATATAAAATTATCAAGTTTAATCTCATTTAACTCACAACCTGATGGTAAATAAATGAAGCATAGTGTTATAAGAAAGCCCATAGATTATGCAAACTACTGCTTCTATAGCAGTATTAAGCTGGACATGTCCTTAAGAACAAGAGTGAAATTTTCATAACTTATTTTAATGGTATTAACAACACTAAATGAACTAATTTATAAAATGACATCTCCAGAGCTGTCTGGTGCTTTATGTTTAAGTGAGATCCTTGCCATAATTTTCTTGACAAGAGTGAATTTCTTAAGGTGGGGTCCTCAATGAGCTTTAAATATATATATATACTGCAGACAGAAACGAATGACTTATGTTTCTGCAGCAGCATCTCGATATCATTGATATTCTGGTAAAACCAAGGACAGTTTCACTGTAAAAAGTTTCCTATTCTTTTAGCTTGTAGAGCTGCCAATTTCTGAGTGGTTGAGGGCATAGCTTTATCAGGTTTATATTTATCAATTGATTTTGGGAAGTAGGATGACCAGTGTTCATCTCTTTCTGTGAAAAAATATTTAATATATCATCTGATGTTTAGGATCATTTGGTAAGTTTAATTTACTTTTGGTGGATACACAATATCCATTTTTTTTCTATGGAGGTGTCTAATGTTTTGTGTTGAAGTGAGATTCTTGCCATAATTTTCTTGATAAATGGACTCTCATTGAATCTGATCATTTTTTGAATTGTTTCAGGAGTGATACCACAGATGCTATGACTAATGGACTCCACAGGGAAGACCTCAAGATCATAAAGTCAGGTATGGGAAAATTATCAGATGGTAGAACAGACTTACAACTTTGAGTTACTATTGATATTTTCTTAAATGTCACCTTCTCAGCATAAGAAGATTTCAAGATGATGGACTAGTCCTGTTGTTGAATTGATGGAATCAGAAAAGAAGCTGAATATAACACATATTCCAATCTCCTTATCATAATGAATTAAGCATTAAACACTGGAATAATACCTCAACAATAGAAACAAAGCCTTATTGTCCCTATACCCCCCCCCCCCAAAAAATACAATCTTTAAAATGTACAATAAGATGTAAGAAGTAAGATGTACTCAATAGAATAGAACCTCACTTAACACCATTTTTAAGAAAACACCAAGCTGAATTTCTAAAATAAAACGATGTACAATAGAATAGATACACTGTATCAGAAGAATCACAGAAGGTTCACGTGATAAAAACCTACCACCACTCATTTTAACCTTTTTAGACTTCAAAAAAGCCTTTCACTCCATTAATACAGAAAAAATGATTAAAATAATCAGCATCTATAGTCTACCCTCGAAAATCATACAAGCAATCTCAGCACCTGCAGTAATCTTTAAAACAGAAACATTTGAATCCTTTCTTTTAAGCTTACACGGTGATCCGAATGCATTTTTGAAAATTATGGAGACAACTACCGTGTTTGAATAAAAACTTTAGTTTAATATAACTAAAATCTACATTCGATGTTTTGACCTTTATGTCAAGGTCATCTTCTGGAGCATACAACTATACACAGAAAATAAGCTACACTACAATCAAACTGGTTTGTTAAAGATACTGACCAACCGCTATAACAATAGTTGACCTGACCTCTGGTGAGAAAAAAAAAATTATACATCAACGCTAGAGTCTATTATTAGTGTTATCTGTTGGTTGTAAAGATACCTTGGGTGCAACAACAAGTATCTATCTATATACATATATTAACATCATGATTATACTTGTACATTCCAGCCAGTTGGTATGGAATGGTTCCTAATACTAGCTGAAGATTGGCTAGAGTCCTGACTTATGCTGGATCTTATATATTAGGTAGGCTGGATGTGTGCCATCCAGATCTTTGGAATTTTCATGCCATCATTGTTGATGATATTTGGGTGGTTTATCAGGATTTCACAGGCATTCTTAAATTTCCTTTCATACCAGGTTTTTGTGTGGTGTAAAGAGCAGGTGCTTTTCCAGTTGATTTGGTGTAAGGTGTTGAGCACGTGGTCTGAGAGGCCTGCTTCACTATAATGGTTATATTTAATGTGTCTAATGTGTTCTTTCTTGCTTATAGGGATTGTCCGTCCTGTTTCACCAATGTACAGTAAGTTACAGGTGCAGCGGATGCAATAGACTCCAGGATGTCCTAATGGGAGGAGAGGATCCTTAGAGGAGTTGAATATGGGTTTAAGTTTAGTGGGTGGTTTAAAGGTGGCATTGAGGTTATAATGTTGTAGGATTCTGTTGATTTTTTCTGATAACCCTTTAATGTATGGGATGGCTATGGTTTTACTGTAATCTAGATTCGTTTTTATTGTAGTTTTATGGAGTATTTTATTAATAGTATTTTTGTTATAGCCATTATTTATGAATGTGTCGCTGATGATTTTTAGTTCTTGTTTCAGGGCTTGCTGGTTATAGCAAATTGTTGTATCTCTGTTTTTAAGGGTGTTAATGACTATATTCTTGTGATGGGTGGTGGTATGAATTAGCATGTATGTATTGGCCAGTGTGTGTGTGTGTGTGTGTGTGTCGGTTTTCGGTAGACCGTGAAGGATAGACTGCCTGAAGGAAGATATGCGACTAGTGTGTCTAGGAACGGGAGCGAATTTTGATTTTCGATTTCGATGGTAAATTGTATGCGTTTGTGTTGTTTGCTCAGGTGGCTAAGGAATATGTTTAGTGTTTGTTGCCCGTGCAGCCAGATCGCGAACACGTCGTCAACATATCTAAGCCAGACTATCTCGCCTAGCGTGGCGGTATCAAGAGCCCTTGGCTCAAAGGTTTCCACGTAGAAGTTAGTGATTGGGAGGAGGAATAGTGGTGAGCCCATGCCTGTACCTTCTTTTTGTAGGTAAAATTTGTTTTGCCACACAAAGTAACTGGACTGTAGTACGTGGGCAAAGAGGACCATAATGTCGGGCGGAAACTGTAGTAGGAGAATTGTGTCATTGATGGGGACATTAGTGTAAAGTGCAGAAACGTCAAAACTGACTAATAAGTCATCTTTGTCGAGTGTTATGTTTTTAATTTGTTTATAAAGTGTTGTGTGTTTTTTATGTAGGAGGGAGAATGAAACAACAGCAAAATATGGTGGCGCCAATCACAGGAATTCATCCAATCAGAAGACCTCCTCCCTGATAAACACCAACAATGAACAACAAAAAAGGGAGACAAGGAGCGACCAATCACTGGCAAGCAAGAACCATGTGATCAACCGATCAAGCCACACCCTGAACAACGGCGAACTTATGCTACTGAATAAAGGACTTAACTACCCAATAGCACCTAAAAAAACGAATTGGATTTTATCTACCACATAGAAAGAGGCATCAGGTCCTTACCTAACAATATAGCAGATAAAATATGACTAGAAACTAGTAATGTCCTGAACACTAAGAAAACCATACAGAACAATCTCACAGAAACAGAACTAGCAGCAATTAAGTCATTAAAAGCCAAACAAAATATAATAACAACGAAATCGGATAAAGGCAATGCTACTGTCGTCCTTGACAGGTCAATATACATACTTCAGATGAATCAACTAGTAGCCGATAACAACATATATAAGCTGGTAAATTATAACCCAACAAAAAGGATAAAAGATAAAACAGAGAAACTACTCAAGTCCATCACTTCTTGGCCACCAGACACAGTTAAAAAAACTCAAACCCCACTACGCCTGCCCACCCAGAATATATGGGGTCCCGAAAATACACAAACAAAATGTGCCCCTTCAACCAATCGTGGAAGGAATAGACAGTCCCAATTACCACTTAGCCAAGAAATTAGCGGCAACACTCAAGGAGTTGGTAGGTCATTCTCCCTCCTACATAAAAAACACACAACACTTTATAAACAAAATTAAAAACATAATATTCAACAAAGATGACTTATTAGTCAGTTTCAACGTTTCTGCCCTTTACACTAATGGCCCCATCAATGACACAATTCTCCTACTACCGAACAAATTTCCACCCGACATTACGACCCTCTTTGACCACGTACTACAATCCGGTTACTTCGTGTGGCAAAACAAATTTTACCTACAAAAAGAAGGTATAGCCATGGGCTCACCACTATTCCCCCCCCCCCCCCCAATCTAACTTCTACATGGAAACCTTTGAGCAAAGGGCTCTTGATACCGCCACGCTAAGACCGACAGTCTGGCTTAGATACGTTGACGACATGTTCGTGATCTGGCCGCACAGACGACAAACACTAAACACATTCCTTAGCCACCTGAACAAACAACACGAACGCATACAATTTATCATCGAAATCTAAAATCAAAATTTGCTCCAGTTCCTAGACACACTAGTCACACGTCTTCCTTCAGGCAGTCTATCCTTCATGGTCTACCAAAAACCGACACACACTGGCCAATACATACATGCTAATTCATACCACCACCCATCACAAAAATATGGAGTCATTAACACCCTTAAAAACAGAGATACAACAATTTGCTATAACCAGCAAGCCCTGAAACAAGAACTAAAAATCATCAGCGACACATTCATAAATAATGGCTATAACAAAAATACTATTAATAAAATACTCCATAAAACTACAATAAAAAACGAATCTAGATTACAGTAAAACCATAGCCATCCCATACATTAAAGGGTTATCAGAAAAAATCAACAGAATCCTACAACATTATAACCTCAATGCCACCTTTAAACCACCCACTAAACTTAAACCCATATTCAACTCCTCAAAGGATCCTCTCCTTCCATTAGCACATCCCGGAGTCTCTTGCATCCGCTGCACCTGTAACTTACCGTACAGGTGAAACAGGACGGACAATCCCTATATGTAAGAAAGAACACATTAAACACCTTAAATATAACCATTATGGTGAAGCAGGCCTCTCAGACCACGCGCTCAACACCTTACACCAAATTAACTAGAAAAGCACCACACAAAAACCTGGTATGAAAGGAAACTTAAGGAAGCCTGCAAAATCCTGATAAACCACCCAAATATCAACAACAAAGATGGCATGAAAATTCCAAGGATTTGGATGGCACACATCCAGCCTACCTAATATATAAGATCAAGCATAAGTCAGGACTCTAGCCAATCTTCAGCTAGTATTAGAAACCATTCCATACCAACTGGCTGGAATGTACAAGTATAATCATGATGTTAATATATGTATATAGATAGATACTTGTTGTTGCACCCAAGGTATCTCTACAACCAACAGATAACACTAATAATAGGACTCTAGCGTTGATGTATAATTTTTTTTTTCTCACCAGAGGTCAGGCCAACTATTGTTATAGCGGTTGGTCAGTATCTCTAACAAACCAGTTTGATTGTAGTGTATCTTGTTTTCTGTGTATAGTTGTATGCTCCAGAAGATGACCTTGACATAAAGGTCGAAACGTCGAATGTAGATTTTAGTTATATTAAACTAAAGTTTTTATTCAAACACGGTAGTTGTCTCCATAATTTTCAAAAATGCAAACATTTGAATCCTTTCCGGTGACAAGAGAAGTCCTGAAAGGTGATGTACTGGCACCTTTTTGTTCTTGGTATGCTTGAACTATATCTTCTGGACCATCAATACAGAACATCTTGGTTTTACCATTAGAACATCCACTCATACTATGCAAAATAACTGATCTTAGCTTTGCTGACAATATTGTACTTATTGATACAGAACCAACAAATGCACAAAAAACATCTCTCTACTAGAGGTACAGGCTAAACTTATTGGTCTGCAGATCAACATCTAAAAATCCAAAGTATTCTCAATAGGCTATGAAAACCTTGTACTCCATTTACGGAGAGGTATAAAAGTTTTGCAATAGCTACACTGCATAATTCAGAGGGCTTAGTCAAAAAAAAAAAAAAAGTCAAATACCAGATGATTGGAGAACAGGTTTCATAGTTTCTATCTATTAAAAGGAGAATAAAGCTGAATGTGAGAATTACAGAATTTCTGTACTGTGTTCCAGGTAGGGATGTGCCAAACCATGATTTTGCCAAAGCATTGTTTTATTTTTTTTTTCTTGTTCAAAATATTTGTTTATAAAATTTAATTCAGCCTGCTTTGGTTGAATATTTGGTGCTTTGACCAAATTTCAGAATGAAGAAAGATTACAAAATATGTGTACTAATACCTCAACCTAACTATGTAACCACACGAAAATGCAAAAATAAAAAGAACCATCCTTATTTCATAGCAGAATATACATACAGTAATCTACCATTTATCTGACCTTCGAAACAACAACTGGCAACTGTTCAATTAACTGATCCTTGCATGTCAACTGACTTTTGATAGAGCACCATGTAATACTCCAATTATCAGAATGGCAAGTTTTGATAATTGAAGGGTTGGATAAATAATAGATTACTGTGTGTGTGTGTGTGCGTGCGTGCATGAAAGTGTGAACTTAAAGTTTCAAAATAATTTATGAATACAATCCTCAAAATCAGGAAAGTTTAAAAAATTGACCAGAGAGTTTATGAGAATGCTATTGTCTTTTGTAATTAAAATAAAAAGCCAAAAGGCTAGTTTTCTGGCAATTGAATAGATATTAAATGGATAAGAATCCTATATTGTTATATAGCTAGTAAGTGAAACTCAAGATCGATAACTAGATCTATGAGTTTCAATGCCGAAAAACTATCGGCGAAGGCAATTCGAAGCAAAGGTGGGGCAAGCTCCACCTTTGCTTCGAATTGCTCGCCAAGCTCCTCGATGAGTCTGTCGACTCCTTGGAGTTTCCCAGAACAACAATAATAAAAAGCTCCCTCACTATTCTTGATATTCTCTCATAATGTAAAACACAGCTCCTAGGAGATCTATGAGACCTCAAAAAAGGTTGAAACCGGTCTGGGTATGACCTCCCCTCATAATGTAATGACAGTATTACATCTCCTAGGAGCTGTGTTTTACATTATGAGAGAATATCAAGAATAGTGAGGGAGCTTGCTCCACCTTTGCCGATAGTTTTTCGGCATTGAAACTCATAGATCGTAGTTATCGATCTTGAGTTTCACTTACTGGCTATATAACAATATAGGATTCTTATCCATTTAATGCTATTGTCTTTCTAAGTAAATTTTTGAACTTAGAAGTGTAGAAAAAATTTAAGTTTCTTTCTAAATTCTGGCTATAAAATATGGTTGGATCCATAATATTCTCTGTTATGGAAAATTTAAGCCTCTGAACTCTATGATTTAATATCTTATTATGCATTCATTCCGAGAGAGTTCAATTAAGATGAATTTAATCTTTTGGCATATTTTGCTATATAGTAATATCCTGCTTTATGATGGTCTGTTCATTAAACACTTTTCAATTATGACCAATGTTCATTTATATCGATGCTGCATATGCTCTTACGATGCTTTTCAGTTATTATCAATGCCCATTTATACAATACTGCATTTGTATATATGACAGCTTTAATGACATGATGCTCCAATGAATCAACCGAAATTTGTAGCTCACTAAATCTCATTGTATTTTGTATTTCACTGTGAATTATAAACTGTTTATAATTATTTTAATTTTACTGTTGTTAATAATTGCAAATAAAATTCAAAATAAGGGTGCTATTGCTTCCAGTGAAAAGACATTTAATGTACACCTATTACATTACATACTAAGATTAAAATTATTAAATTTAATGAAGTTGGTGTATCAAAAACTGAGACAGGTCATTGTTGTTACAGTTGTCAAAAACAATGACCTTTGTCATTGTTTTTGACCTTAGTGAAGCGAAAAGTGCTACATTAATTAATACTACAGTTATTCACAAACATGACAATCATATTGCCAAAATGGGAAAACTTTTTAATGGTGCAGTTCACTGTTTCTCAACCTAACTTGCTCCCTAAAGGACTTTTTAAGTCAATTTTTTTCTAATAGATTCTATAGCTTTTCTAATTGTTCCTACAATTTCCTATATCAATATATTATTTTCATAAGGGTTCACTGCACTTTTTTACAAGCTTCATTTTGAAACATGACGAAAAAAAGTCCAGTAGGAACGAGGAAATCTCTATATAATGCAGGATTGTGCAAAGTCAGTGTTCTTCTTATCTGTATTGCCTAAGAATCATGAACTATACAGCATGCCTCAAAGGGATATTCTATTATTTATTCACTATTTTAAAAATTAAGTATATATTTCCACATTTGTTATATATATCCATTATCTTTCAAATGGCAGCAACTATTCAGAATAACTTTTTCATTTGCAAAAATAATTGTAAACTTTTCATTTGCATATTTGATGTAAATAAATTTTATTTAGGCCATTTATGCATATATGACTGCTTAAAAAATGTTATTAAACCATTATATGAATCTACTAGTGATTAAAAAAAAAAAAAAAGGCAGTGAGTCAGCATACAACAAAATCTGCTATATATACGACAGTGGTCTGGAACCTAACATGTCATATGACTGAGTATGCCTATAACACCAAATGAGTTTTATCTTCTTCCTTCATTTCTGCTTGTAGTTACAAGTTTTTCGAACCTGTAATTTAAGGTTCGAATACTGATCCGAGTACCAACAGCCATAGCTAATCTCAGGTGGTATGGGAACTTAAACAGAATGAGAGTGGAAAAGTTAGCAAAACAAGTGTTCTTTGCAGGAGGGCAGATAAAAGATCCAGAGGAAGACTAACATCTAGGTACAATGATAGAGTAAAAAGTGCCTTTGAAGAGAGAAATATACGATACGATGATACTGGAATCTTGAGAAATAACAGATTAATTTGAAGAAAAATTGTCAATAGAAAGTTAGTAATTATGTAAATTTTTCACATAGTACTAACATGATATCCTGTACACCCACGAAGGTACATTCAGGAATTTGATTATGATGATTTTAGACCTTTTTTTTTTTTGGTTCAATTTTTAAGTCTCATTTCTTTTGTTTTACAAAATCTTTGTTATATTTGCATTTTTCATGATTAATCAGAGATGGGTATTTCCATTTTTTCTTTATCACCCACATATTTTGTTGTTTGTATATTTTACATTTTGAATCTACATATAAATCACAAAATTTCCAACTATTGCCTTTTTTTTTTATTATTCATGGCCAAATCTGTCCTCTTTTTCAATATTTTACTACAAATTTTAATAGCTCATAATATAAGCAACAATAAAAACACCAAAGAAAGTACCTATAGCAGATAACAAGCCTTAGAATGAGGTCACACAAGACAATTGGGAGGCTATTCCTAACTGAAGTCAAATATATGAAAAACATACTGAATCAGTATCAGTTGAATAGCAAAGCAAAACTGAATAATCTGTGTATCCCTAGTTCCAAGTATAATTTATGCAAGCATAGTTGATAAGATGCTGAGAAAAATTGTGGAAGATGAACGTGACGAAGCTGAATTCAGGGTTATCAAGATCAGATTTTCACTTTATTAAAAATAGTTTAGAAATTGTGTGAATATAACAAGGATCTGTATGGAATAGTTTTAATGGAACATGTGCACTAGATATATTAAAGTAAGTTTCATGGCGTGCACACATGTAACAAAAATTATGTACA